>NC_090649.1:177931926-178281926 GCF_040937935.1 Hyperolius riggenbachi | reverse complement strand
TTTCTGTGCTGAGGGTGATGAGTGAAGTGATAATGCTGCTAAAGTAATGATGTTTTTGTATGCATGTGGGCTAATAAATTGTCAGGGAAAAGTATTTTAAAACATCTCTGCAAATTAAAATATAAAGTATAATGTTTATATATTTTTATTTTTTAAAAATAATGTTGCCCCGCTCCCCTCCCCAATATGTAATAAACCCTTGACCAATATGTAGGCTGAGTGACCAGGAAGGTAGAGCAAGGGCTGTTAACAGTGGGGACACCATACAAAGGGGAGTGGAAACTCCTCCCCTACCCATTGAAAACCACCCTTGTTCCAATGTTAAAGCGGATCCGAGATGAAAAACTAACTATAACAAGTAACTTGTCTATATATTTTATCTAAAGTTTAGATAGTTTACACAGCAAATCTAGCTGCAAACAGCTTTAAAAGAATATGATTGATTATTCATGTGATACAATGACAGCAGCCATGCTGTTTGTAAACATTACGCAGAAACAGGCTTATCTGCATCTTGAGCAAAAAAAACTAATCCTCCCTCCTCCTCCCCTCTGCCTCTGAAATCTCTGGCTAGTAATACCTCCGCCTCCTCCTGCCCAGACTGAGCTCCCATGAGCCCTTGCTACTGTCTGAAAGTGCCTTGGCTCTCTGAAAACCTGTGGGCGTGGCTTCTTTATTTTATAGGGAATTAGAGTATTAAGACAAAAACAAAAAAAGTATTTGGCTTGAGGAATGCCCTTTAAACAATAGGAAAGGAACACAATTATGCAATGAGTAAAAGTTCATATAGGATCCACTTTAAAGGGAAGGTTCAGGGAGGGTGGGTAAAAAATAAAAATCAAATTCCACTTACCTGGGGCTTCCTCCAGCCCGTGGCAGGAAGGAGGTGCCCTCGCCGCCACTCCGCAGGCTCCCGGTGGTCTCCGGTGGCGCGCCCGACCTGGCCAGGCCGGCTGCCAGGTCGGGCTCTTCTGCGCTCCAAGGCCCGGAACTTCTGCGTCCCACGCCGGCGCTCTGACGTCATCGGACGTCCTCCGGGCTCTACTGCGCATGCGCAGAACTACTGCGCATGCGCAGTAGAGCACGGAGGACGTCCGATGACGTCAGAGCGCCGGCGTGGGACGCAGAAGTTCCGGGCCTTGGAGCGCAGAAGAGCCCGACCTGGCAGCCGGCCTGGCCAGGTCGGGCGCGCCACCGGAGACCACCGGGAGCCTGCGGAGCGGCGGCGAGGGCACCTCCTGCCTGCCACGGGCTGGAGGAAGCCCCAGGTAAGTGGAATTTTATTTTTATTTTTTTACCCACCCTCCCTGAACCTTCCCTTTAAGGACAAAGGGATTTTCTACACACCCTTGTGCTTTAAATAGGTGGTAGATTTAATTAAATTGGAGGACTTGCAATAGGTTCACTGAATGGTCCTCTCCTCCAGTGCCATTAGTAAAGAGAAATAATTGCATAAAGGTAAATGTTAATATGATATTGGGGTTAAAAGAGGAATCTTATACATTTGTCATAGAATACTGTACATTCATGGAGTATTTGTATATACCTACCTGTTTCAAACAGCTGCCAGCTTTACATTTGAGAACAGCTTCTGTGTCAATAAAGTATGTCATAGCAATTAAAAGAAAAGTTTAGTTACATCCTATAACGAAACACGATGCAATTGTATTTAAAAATACAGCTAGATAGAGTCCATTTGGTAAAATGTAATAAATATGTATGCATATGGTGTTTTTTGTTCTTTTATTGGATTATCATCTGCTCCTCTTAAAGTATAATGAAGCCAGAATTAAAAAAAAATAACGGTCTACTAAAATATCTAAAAGCGTGGCCAGTTCTTGGAAGCAGTATTAGGTGTTCTGCTCATGCCAGTTTACAAGCAAATCTGTAAAGTAAATGTGTCTCTGGGAGCACTGTATTTTTATTTCACATTAAATAAAAAATGAGAATAATATTTGTAATATCCCGGCTGAGCCACCCTCAGACTATGCATTTCATTTTTCTATTTGACAATTGTTTGGAATCCTTTTCACCGCATCACATCCTTTGTTATCTAAATCCTGCACTGTGTGGGTGTATGTTTTGTGCTATACTGATGTTCCATTTACTAGGTGAGTTAGTACGTCATTTTGTCTCTGACAATTGCAGCTGTCCACAAAAATAATCTTCTAGTCATCCACAAAACCAGTGGGACAGAAGCAATTGTTGCTTTGTTGGAATTTGATATACAACAAGGTATCTTTGCCACATGTTACCGAAGCCTCAGTGCCTGTAAAATACGTGTAGAATGTCCTGGTGAACCAATAATTTTTCCACTACTAACATTCGGCTATGTTAATGAACCTATTTTGCAAGAAAACAAAAGAATATCCTTGGCAGTGTAATATTGTGCTCATCATTATTGCTTTAGTCTCTGTTAAATCACATTTTCTTGTTCTTTCTCAATGTTTTGTTTTATTATTATATGGATATGTTAAGCCTAGCTCTAGGCACAGATAAAAATGTACCATCGTTAGTAGGCAGAGTACCAAATACTGCCTTTATATATAATATATCTCTTACTAAAAATCCTATTTTAAAAATATCTTCATGTGTTACCTGAATGTGTTAAGAGCAGGCCCTTTAGGTGGGGCTACAGCTATCTTGGCATTATCATGTTGTCCATACTTCAGGGGGGCAGGGCACAGACTAAACTATCAGGTTATTGAAGCACATGGTTCTGGAAGTCAGTGCTATGCTCTTAGCTCTCGAAGAAGCAGTCATGTGCTCTGCAATACATACAGGGCCACATTTATACTTTTTTCACCCCTAGGTCAAGTATGTTGGGGCTCCCCTTCCCTGTGCAGCAGTGCCCCTCCCATTCCATGTGCAGCCCCCTCTTCCCTGTGTATCATCCATGTACTGCAGCGCCTCTCTTTCATGTACAGTTCCCTTGGGCATCAACTTCTCTTTTTCATGTGTTGATCCCCATTTATAGCCTTCTCTTTTAAATGTAGTAACCCCATTTTCACATCCAGGTACTTCCTTGGGCTGCATCCAACCAAGGCCTGAGCCTTTGTGGCCATTCCAGAAATTCAGCCCTGAATACATGTGGAACAGTTGAGCTTGCCTTCCTACTACCTGGAACCTCTTCTATTATGCCCTTGAAATATAAAGCCATGTCATGCTTCCAACATGGGGCTACCTTGCACTCTTTGTTCTTTGTACTTGCCCTTTTGGGTCTTCTGTTGTGTGGTTGACTTGATAAACAGAGAGCAACAGGTGTTCATCTTGTATGAATACTATGTATGGGTATGTAGTTGTACATGTTTTTGTTTTGTTTTGTTTGCACAGCATTTGTCCCTTTTATCTAACTTGTGTTATTATTTAACCACTTGAGGACCCACCCTTTACCCCCCCTTAAGGACCAGCATTGAATTATGTGATCTGTGCTGGGTGGGCTCTACCGCCCCCAGCACAGATCAAACACCAGGCAGAGAGATCAGATCACCCCCCTTTTTTCCACACTAGGGGGATGATGTGCTGGGGGGGTCCGATCTCTGCTGCCTGCGTGTGGCTGGCGGGGGGGGGGCACCTCAAAGCCCCCCTCCGCGGCGAAATTCCGCTTCCCCCCTCTCCTACCTGGCCCCCTGGTGATCGGGGCTGCACAGGACGCTATCCGTCCTGTGCAGCCTGTGACAGGATGTCCCCTGTCACATGGCGGCGATCCCCGGCCGCTGATTGGCCGGGGATCGCCGATCTGCCTTACGGCGCTGCTGCGCAGCAGCGCCGTACAAATGTAAACAAAGCGGATTATTTCCGCTTGTGTTTACATTTAGCCTGCGAGCCGCCATCGGCGGCCCGCAGGCTATTCACGGAGCCCCCCGCCGTGATTTGACAGGAAGCAGCCGCTAGCGCGAGCGGCTGCTTCCTGATTAATTAGCCTGCAGCCGGCGACGCAGAACTGCGTCGCTGGTCCTGCAGCTGCCACTTTGCCGACGCACGGTATAAGCGTGCGGTCGGCAAGTGGTTAATGTGTGGCTCATATTTGAACCATAATGCTGATATGATGGAATAAATTATTGTTTGAAGCTATTTATAGAACTTTGTGGTGCTTTCGTAGAACATGTGGTCCTGCTATATTAAGTTTTTAGATGCTTTTATTGCGTGTATCAAAAAAGGGCGCCTGGAAAAAAGGGCGCAGGGTATAGCCAAAATAGTAAGTTTGAATGCAAAACGATATTTTTAGTTTAAGAGGTTATAAATGATAATTTAGTGCTAAACAGGTTAAATAAACGGAAATGAAATGGCAAAATACCGTCTATAACAGTAAACGAATTCTGAAATGAAACGTCAAATAGCGTCTATAGCAAAAACGATATTTACACTTGTATTAAGCATAGTACTAGAATGGTAGGTTTTGCAGGTATTTTACTACAATTATACCTAACTTTAGGGTCACAGATATCTCTCCTTATCCCTATCCCTCACACCTAGACCCCCCCTTTGTGTAAATACACATAATGTAATAAATTGTATATATTACATATATTGTACTATAACTATACCTAACCTTACTCTCATACAGAGCCCTCCCTGTACCTATCCCTAACCCCTAGAGCCCCCTGGTGGTGCCTAAACCTAAGACTCCCCTGGTGGTGCCTAAACCTAAGACTCCCCTGGTGGTGCCTAAACCTAAGACCCCCCTCGTGGTGCCTAAAACTAACCACCCCCCTGGTGGTGCCTAAACCTAACCACCCCCCTGGTGGTGTATATTGCACTGTAACTATACCTAACCCTTCCTGTACCTATCCCTAACCCCTAGACCCCCCTGGTGGTGCCTAAACCTAAGACCCCCCTGGTGGTACCTAAACCTAAGACCCCCCTGGTGGTGCCTAAACCTAAGACCCCCCCTGGTGGTACCTAAACCTAAGACCCCCCTGGTGGTGCCTAAACTTAAAACCCCCTGGTGGTGCCTAAACCTAAGACCCCCCCTGGTGGTGCCTAAACCTAAGACCCCCCCTGGTGGTGCCTAAAACTAACCACCCCCCTGGTGGTGCCTAAAACTAAGCACCCCCCTGGTGGTGTATATCGCACTGTAACTATACCTAACCCTCCCTGTACCTATCCCTAACCCCTAGACCCCCTAGTAATGCCTAAACCTAGCCACCCCCACTGCACAAACACGCTAAACACATATAAACAATAATATATTTAATCCTTAAAATACTTCACTCCAAATAACATGAATAAAATAATTTATATATTTGTAATAGAATAACTAGCCTTAAAATCACGTATACATTAATAATATAAGTAGAAAAAGGTATATATGATATATATACACATACAATACAATAGATAGCCTTACAATCACATATGCATTAGAAATCTTAAAATAACAGTAATATTTAAAGCGATATTTTAGTAACTATAATCAACGCATTATAAGTGTAAAAACAAAGTTAATACCAAAAGCGATGTATTTCTAATACAATCAGGTTGAGAAACGTTATTTAAGCATTATACATATGAAAACGAATTTTAAATGATAAAAGAAGTGTAAACGAAATTTTAGTTGTTATAGTTTTGTAAGCGCAATTTTAAAACGAAAAACCTAGTTAAAACTCATATAAGCGAAATTTACAAACGAAAAATAAGTATAATACAAAGTCAAAACGATCTTTTAAACGATATTTGTTATAAACTTTATCCTGTAAACGAAAACTTTTGTTAACACGATCCCTGTAACCGCTATTTCTCGGGCGCCCTTTTTTCCTGTCGGGCGCCGAATAGCCGATATTTTGCATTGCAGTCTATGGCGGCTCCCTTTTTGTCCACTATCCCTGTGCGCCCTTTTTTACTAGCTCCGCTTTTATTTTCTTTGTTATATGAAGCGTTATTTTGCATAATGAAATATTAATTTATTACTCTGTGGCTCTGTTTTTCAACTAGAGATGGTCATTGAGATGGAAATAATTCCAAATTGATGCAGAATTATCAACATTTTGTATACAAATTCAAACAGCTTTTAAAAGACCAATCACATTTCCCCTTGATGGGATTCAGTTGGTCCATTTTTTAGTAAATTTGCATACAAAATATAAATTATTCTATTGTATCTCATTAACCATCCTTATTATTGACCTAACATGCTACAAATTATTGGCTGCATGCCACCATATTTGTAAATACCTGATGTAGGGACTTCTGCTTGGGTATGTAAAGTTTCTTTTCACAGTATGTACATTGTACCAAATTGCACAGCAAATAGCACAGAATTGACCCATTGTTTTAAATGGGACTGTTCTAACTTGCTCCACTGCAGTCACAACTTTTTTCTGTACGCATTTCTCATTTTTAGCAGACAGCAGATGAGCCATCTGCGCATCAATAGAAATGCAGTGTGTGGGCGTGTATGTGTGTGCTCTGCACATGCAAACATCACCCTTTGCATCTTATTTCCACTTGAGCAAGCACCTTATGTGCATATGAATATCATTTCAACTGCATTTGAATAGTATTTGCTGCTAGGCTACCTGGTGTTGCTACGACCTGAATTAAAAACCAGGAAATATCTTCAAATGCAGGATAATAGAGCAGGTTAGCAATAAAAAACAAAACAAAACAATAAAAGATGAATTGGCAACAGGACCATGGCTTCCCGAGATAGATACACATGGGAAGAGAAGGTTAGTCGATCTAGTCTAATACCACAGAGGAGCTTCTGTAATTTGTGCTGAAACAACGGCCATGTGAAAAAGATGTCAAAACACTCTGCACTTTAGCTTGATGTATAGGGAGCTGCAAAGCTGCATACCAGACAGACTGTGCATGCTGATCCCTAACCACCCCCAAAAGTGCCTACAGCGGGTACATGAGTGTCCAAACTGGACTGTGGTGTAACAGAATAAAGTGTCTTTCAAAACACATTTTCTTTGGCCTTCAAATCCCTCAGATGTCAGTCTGAGTGAGCATCTCTAGGATGTGTAGAAAAAACGCTGATCCATGAAGACACTATCTCACAACCTACACTGCAGTGTTCCCCAACCCTGTCCTCAAGGCCCACTAACAGTGCATGTTTTGTGGAAATCCACAGAGTTAGTTAATTAATCACCACTAATTACCTCACCTGTGCATGTTTGTCATTTTCTGCAAAACATGTACTGTTGGTGGGCCCTAAAGATAGGGTTGGGAAACTCTGACCTGCAGGACTGGGAGTCTGATGACCTATTTGTGTCAAACACCACAGACAACTTGTGCATATATATTATTATTTAGAATTTATATAGTGCTGACATTTTCCACAGCGCTGTACAGAGTAAATTGTCTTGTCACTTAACTGTCCCTCAGAGGGGCTCACAATCTAATCTCTACTGTAGTCATATGCCATTCTGAGGGAAGCCAGTTTACTTATATGTAAGTTCTTGAGATATTTGGGATATATATGTAATATATATATATATATATATATATATATATATATATATATATATATATATATATATATATATATATATATATATACATATATATATATATATATATACATATACACATACACATACACATACACATACATATACATATACATATACATATATATATATATAATTTCAGGTCATTTACAAATGTGGTTTATCCTCAGGGTAGGTGCCTTTTATGGTGAGCAAACTACAGGATGTAGGCTATCAATGTGCATAGGGCTGCATTTCATTAAGATGTTAATGCAAAAAACAAAAATGTCACCACACATAAAAGGGACATGTTTTCTTGAATGGCCTATCAAACAGGACAATAATGAGAATTGATTACTTGCCAAATGTAGTCTTTGAACCATTTCATTTAATTAACTAATCAATGATTTGGAGACATCTCTAAATCACTAATATTTACATAAATTGTTTGTACAAATTTCAAAATGCTGATGATTTGCTGATTTCCAGTGACAATATACTTTAATTCTTATTACCGCGCACCTGCCAAGCATCATTGAATGATTCAGTGTTTCGGAAATAATGCTGCCACATTTTTAATTACTTCTGCATTATATATGAGTAGCAGTACTGTGCTATGACTAAATAGTCCAAGCATCCTATTATCATATGCTTGCTTCAAATCATTTAAATCCTCCTCTGTAGAAGTAACTCATTTCCCACTGTACCTGCAGAGGTGGCTGTGGTGGGGGAAGGTTAGTCAGAATTACAAAACACAATGTACTACAAGGGAATCTGTAGCAAAGTGGGGTTTCATGTGCAGTGACAACACTTATGGCTTGCGAAGTGCTGCTAACAAGATTTCTTTGTAACTGTTCAACAAATCTCCCAGATGGTCTGTTATGTGGGTGCATATATTAACTGAGCAGATTAACCTGTATGTGTTTTAGCCTAAAGCAACTGCTAACAAATGATTCTATTAGAAACTTTACAGAAAATCTGAACTATAATAAAAAAAAAAAGAAAAGCACATTAGACTCCCCCACACATGCACATCTGGCACCATAAGGCGATGACGGTTACAAATATTTACACTTCTCGTTCCGCATTGACCACTGCTGTATTCAATGTTAAGGAAGTATGAGTGTCTCAACTCCTCAAGCCATCAGTGGCAGGTCCAGCTTTAGATATTTTTTGCCCAGCTCAGGTGATAAAATTAAGGCAAACTAGTTCAGAAATGATAGGAACCAAATGCAAACATCACAAACAGAACTCAGAGGTTATTTCAGCAGAGCATTTATTCTTATCTGTTTTTCATATAGTAGCACTCAGTTTCCAGAAAACCTGTTGCGACCCCCTCCCCCCCCCCCTCCACACACACACACACACACACACACACACACACACACACACACCAACAGACGAGTCACGAGCCAGGAGGCTGATGACATGTCTATACAGTGGTGACAATGTTGTTGCCCGGTAGAGATCGGTACACCATCCTAGAGGCAACTGACAGAGTTCCCCCGAAGATCCCTCGTGTGTACGGAGCATTGGTGGCATGATTTGTTTTATGCACTGTGGAAAATGTCAGTGCTGTATTTAGAAATGGATAATAATATTCCTGGGGTGCAGCAAGGAGTGGTCACTGATAGCTGATACTCCAGTACACAGAGGCAGTGGCTTTGTAGCTGCTGGAGGGTGGTGTCTCAGAATTGCGACTGGGAGCTTTTGGGGAATTGCCATTTAGAACCATGTGCCATGCACAGCTGTCCGCAGGGAGACTCCTCAGCTTGCCTTTTGCCTTCTGGAAGAGAGGATCAGAGCAGGACCTGCTTTGGGGATTGGGGTTATCCAGTGAGGGCTGGCAGGGGGCACCTGGGTGTGGGGATGGAGAAGTGACAGATGCAGAACAGTAGCAGCACACTTGCTGGAAGACAATACCCCAGGGCTCCTTCTGCAGTCGCCCCCTCTCCTCCCTCTCTCTGTCTCTCTCTCTCTCTCTCTCTCACTCTCAGGCTGGGAGTCCGAGTCTCGCTGTTTCTCTCTTACAGTCAGCAGTCAGGCTGTGCTGGTCAGGTCACCTCTCTCAAACACACAGCTGGATCCTGCAGGGCAGAAAAAGGGGGTGTATTGTGCTAGCATCCGACACCCAGTAGTCTCTGGAGAGTCACGCACACTTGCTAGATAAGCAGGGGGCGGAGTTAGAGGCAGCACCGCACACACAAGGTAAACAAGGAACCCGCACGGCTGCTGCTAGAGGGGGCCAGCCCATCACCCGAGCTACTAGAGGAAGAAGAGTGGATGGGAGCTGCCGGAAACAGGAGGAGTAGCGTAGAACACTGCTTGCTCTGAGACTATTGGCTGAGGGCTCGCTGGGGGAGTGTTTAAGAGGCGGAAGCACGTGGTACATGAAAACAAACCAAAGTTTCACTGACTGCCTGTAGTAGCATCAGGCATCTGCAGTCCCCCCCCCCCTACAATGATGCCTCCCACCCCCGCCGCTCCAGGTGACCACATGTACTGCCTGGAGCTTTAGGCGCCACTGCTTAGAGGTTATCCTTATCAAAGGTTATTTCCTAGAGTAGAATACACCTTCAAATTAGCATAAAATACACAATAGTGCAGCCTATTTAAACACTAAAAATCTTCAATTTGTGACAGTCACAATCAATAACCAGTAACAGGACAAAGATATAGGAAGGTCCACCACCTGTGGGCTCAGGTGCCCCCCCCCCCCCCCCCCCCTCCTTTTCCCTGCTCACAAGATATAGTCCTTTATGCAAGCCAGTATCAGCCACCAGCACTTCCAGATAATTACTCTGCATGTAATCTCAGAGAGCGCTATCATGTGTAAAACCTCCTTTTAATAAAACATGTTAAAAATCAGTAATGCCCGTACATAGTAAAAACATATAAACAGCTTTGTATGTCACCATCTTGCTGCTGGGTACATTGTATCATCCTACCCACTTATCCTCTACTCATGCTAGGCTCGGCATGTGTGACGCTAGCTCTGGAGGAAGGAGAGGATAAGCAGGAGATGCTGACATAAAAAGATGTATACATGTTTTTACTATGTACAGGCATTACTGATTTTAATGTTTTATTAAAAGGTTTTACACATGATAGCTCTGAGTTTACCTGCAGAGTAATTATCTGGAAGCCCTGGTGGCTGATACTGGCCTGCATACAGGACTATCTCTGGTGAGAAGTGGAAATGAGAGGGGGAGTACCTGAGCTCACAGGTGGTGGACCTTCCTATACGTTTGCCCTGTCACTGGTTATTGAGAGTGTCTTTCAAAATTTTTAGTGTTGAAATAGGCTACACTGTTGTGTATTTATATTTATCTGGAGGTGGATTCTACTCAGGCCCCTCTGGCCCAAGGGCCCCGATGCGGTCGCTACCTCTGCACCCCCTATTGCTACGCCCCTGATTCTACTCCAGGAAGGAACCTTCAATAAAGATAACCTTTAATGGTGTGGAAGCTGAGCGCTACGATAAAAAACAGATAAGAACAAATGGACTGAGGTGATCTAACAATAGTTGTTCCAATGGAAGTAAATGTGTATAGATAGTCATTTGGATTAAAGAGACTCCGTAACAAAAATTTCATCCGGTTTTCTTCCATCCTACAAGTTCCAAAATCTATTCTAATGTGCTCTGGCTTACTGCAGCACGTTCTACTATCACCATCTCTGTAATAAATCAACTTATCTCTCTCCTGTCAGACTTGTCGGCCTGTGTCTGGAAGGCTGCCAAGTTCTTCAGTGTTGTGGTTCTGTGATGCATCTCCCCCCTCCAGGCCCCTCTCTGCACACTGCCTGTGTGTTATTTAGATTGGTGCAGTTTCTTTCTGCTCTATTATCTTTTACAAGCTGGATAAATCCTCCTCTGAGCTGGCTGGGCTTTCACATACTGAGGAATTACATACAGGCACAGCTGTCTGCACTCTGCAGGAAGAAACAGCCTGACACTTCAGTGGAAGATAGCTGCAGGGGGAAAGAAACACACAAATGATCTCTTGAGATTAAAAAGGAAGGCTGTATACAGCCTGCTTGTGTATGGATGTATTTTCTATGTGTGGACATACTGTACATCAACCTACTTCCTCTTTTGGTGGCCATTTTGTTTGTTTATAAACAAACTTTTTAAAACTGTTTTTAACCACTTTTAATGCGGCGGGGAGCAGCGAAATTGTGACAGAGGGTAATAGGAGATGTCCCCTAACGCACTGGTATGTTTACTTTTGTGCGATTTTAACAATACCGATTCTCTTTAAGGATAGGGAAAGTTGAACACAGCTAAATTCTGGTGCTTTGAATCTTGAGCAGAGCAGCATTGTCCAAATGATGGTGCTATTGTAGAAAAAAAGTTACCTACAAATATACTTGGCTAGTTGACTGGCATGGTTTAATCCTTACTTACTAGTGAGCTGCTCCTGTGTGGACAGATCACAGACAAATCATTCCAGCCCCCAGCCTGTGTCAGATGACTCTACAAGCAAGGAGAGGAGGTAGAGGCAGGAGGGAGACATATCTAACCTTAAAATTCCTTTGGTGGTGTCTAACCTAAACCCTCCTGGTGACAAATAACCTTAACCTCTCCTGGTTGTGCCTAACATTAACCCCCTTGGTGGTGTCTAACCTTTATCTCCGCCCGCCCACAGTCCAACCCTCCCCCCCTTCCCCGGTCAGTGCCTAGCCCTATCACACCCACCAGCATCCTGTTGAAAAGGAATTGACGGATAAAAAAAGTGGCGGGCCCCAACAACCGCTTTTTTATCAGGTGCCCTTTTCAACAGAATGTGTCTCGCCGCCCTTTCCAACTGTTCCGCTCGCTAGACCCTCCATGGATTACTGGATGCATTACTAACGACCCCATATTTAAAATCCAGAAGCAGCACCTCTGTGCCAACTTATTCAGGACTTTTGAGCCAATGATGTAGCGCACTGCTGCAGTGGACACATATCCCTCAGTGATGTTTGGTATTTATTTTTTGGATTGGATGCCATGGTTAATACATTCATCAGCAGTCACTCCTATCTGACTGCCATAGGACAGGCTGTATTTTAGTTCTGCTAAATTCGGGGTGCAATTTAACTAAAACTAAGGAAACCTTGTGTCAGAATAGGGGTCCAGAAATACGGTTCATGGACATTTAGGAATGTTTGGTATGCAAATGGGGTTTCTAGTCACACATTTTAATCCACAAATAGTAAAAAACAGTCCCTTTGCCCACTAACAATGATTAGGTAATGGATTTTTGGAGAGCAGACTAATGAATGCTAATAGTGTTTTGCAAATTGACTCTAGCTAACAAGAGAAATTACCGTACATTTAGTTTGACACATTGTACATACAGAGGCGCTCAGCCAGGCCATTGACTCGATTTTGTACCCTCCAAAAATGTTTGCCTGGTGAATCAGGATTGTGACCCGTGAAACGCATTGCAACTTTGGGGCTTTTAATTAAAAGTTACTTTATACTGTGAGTAACGTCCGATTGTCCGGTCTTTCTTTCTACGAGGAAGGTGAGTCCACCAACTTCCCTCTTTTAAACAGTTTTTAATCGATTTTACTCTACTTGGCGCCTCTGTGTTACTGCTTTACAAATTGTCTAGTCCACCCTTGGTGGAGGGGTATATCCCCATTCCTTCCTGTCTACAGAGAGCGACTTCTTAAACCTGAGCGGGGTCAGGTTATAATTCTCCCCACCCGCTTATCCAGTGGTTGCCTTTGTGGCGACCCACGTTTGTGAGTATAACCATTACTTTGTTGTACACCTGACTAATTGTCACTGAGATACTACACTATATTGGGCTCTCGGTCTCCTTTTGTCTCCTTCAAGCTTCTCTAACAGAGAAGCCAAGATGGCAGCCGCAAATTTTAAATTGAAATCAAACTAAAACTATTTGGTGTAGAACAGCGATCCAGGGATAAAATGAAAGCTACAGAAAGGTATGCATCTTTAAGTACTTGGCAGTACTGGTCGGAGTCTTAAAGGCATACCTATGAGAGGTGCTCGGAGTCCCTTTAACATTTTTTGAGGTACTGAGGTTGGTAACAAACAAAGTTATTTTAAAAATGTGTATATATAGAGCAAACTGTGCTCTAACAACTTCCAGAAATGTCCCTGCACGATTCAGTAACAGTATGAGCAAAACTACTCACAAAATTAGGGAAGCTCTTGCTAACTGTGGCCACAAGACAAACCTAATTTAGCAACACTGGGAAGGCAATATATGGTAGTAATAATTACATTGTAAGGTTATCAGATATCTATTCCATTGATCTAAAGCAAGTTTTCACAAATTGATCTTTGGCCCATTTCACATGGGTCATGTACAGCTCTCATTTGCAACTATTGCTGTAGCAGCCAGCTTCATCACAAGTCTGCACCATAGTTACAAATTACTGTAAAGGTGGCCACACACGATACAATAAAATTATCCAATTTTACAGCAATTCGATAAAAAATAACAGATTTCCCAAAAAAAGAAAGCTTTTTATTCATTCGAGCAAGAAATTCGATTAGATTTCCTGTTTTTAGTCGATAAAAGTTGATCGAGAATGGTAGAGTTTTCTGATCAATTTTTATGAAAATTGAATGGTGTATGGTAGATTGTAAGTTTTTTTATATATACACCAAAGCAATTTTCTCAGAGTTTACAATCATTTTTCTCATAATTGAGGAAAAATTGAACATATGTGTGTGGTACATTGGTCAGATTTTTGAAATGATACAATCAGTCAGAAAAATTGATTGCAATTCTTGAATTGAACAGATATTTAAGAATGGTATGGTGTGGCCATCTTAAGGCAGAAGTGACATCCCCAGTGCTTTTTAGAGACAGTCCTTTTTAAACACACGCTAGTGCAGCAGACCTGAATCTGTGCCTCCAGAGAAGCAAGTCTGTCAACAACTAAAAGACCTTTTATATTTGCATCACTTAAATCCCACTATATATGTCTGCAGTTTACCAGTATCCATCACTGGAGAGAATATTAGAAAACAATATTAACAATAAGAGTGACAGAACCAATAAGGTAGAGACACTGCTATCTCTATTATTGATGTTGTCTAATTGATTCCTCTGTAGGATGCAAGTATTAAATTAAGCTTTGGTACTCTATAGAGATCTTAGCTGTAAAGATGAGCGATAGAATTTTGTCATTCACAGTTTGGGACAGAATTTTACAACTCCACATCATACGTTTCCAAAAAATGTGGGCTCCATTTTCCATGCAAGTCGTTCCAGCTAATTTGCACGTCCCCAGACCTGCCATTGTTACCAAATCTCCTATGTATGCCCAGGATCACGAGTTGGAACATGTAACAAGAACATTTGTACAAGACACATAACATTTATATCTCACTTTTATCCTGCGGGGCTCAAAGCACTTCCAGGTTGCAGCCACTTAGGGCTCGTTCCACGGGTGAGCAGGATCGTTAGGGAGTCTTGCCCTAAGACTCCTTACTGTTTTACGTACTGGCTAGGGATTCAAAACCTGATCAAAGGGTTTTATTTGTTTCTTATCTTATTAGCTTCCCCATGCTTCAGTTTGCAATAGCTTTCTCCCAAGTCAACTGGTGAAACTGAAGCTGAAGTAAATATGAAGGCTGCCATATTTAGTACCTTTTAAACAATACCAGTTACTTGGCATGCTGCTGGTCTTTCATGCATCAGTAGTGTCGGAATCGCACACCTGAAACAAGCATATGGCAAATGCAGAAAACATCAAATATCCATGCTTAGTCAGGGTCTTTGACTAAAAGTATTAGAGGCAGAGGATCAGCAGGACTGCCAGGCAATGTGAATAGTTTAAAGGGAAATAAATATGTCTGTCTCCATATTCCTCTAACTTCAGTCATCCTTTAAGTATACAATACATTTGATAAAACTGATGTGGGATCCCCTCCCTCAAGCACTATTAAGTTTTGTCCTTCATTCAGGTTGCTATTACCCCAGGAATTCAGAGTCCACATCCATGGGAATTCACCACCTGAGCAATACCAAACCACATAATCCATAAGATTGACTGGTGTGAAGGGGAACCTTTGCCCAAGGTAACGGAAATGGAGCTAGGCCTATTTCCTGTGCCAAGCAGGAAGTGGGAGTGACTAGTAATTTATGAACTGAATGACTCGATAGATTTTGCTAGTCCAAACTGACAGCTTTAAATGTTACATTGCATTTGTTTTACTTCACTTAGCTGGGTGCCTATTAAAAGAAACTCCCCCAAAAAATAAATTCCTACATTCACCTCAACTGAAGGATTGTAGTGACCTCCATGAGTGGGCCTGGCTCCCGCCCCCTCCATTCTAAAGAAATGATTCATCTTTTGGCAACTAGATGGCACAGGAAGTAGAAAATACTATTTCTTTATTGTAATAACTAGTAGACCCAAGCCCATTTAAAAACTTTTAAAAAGTAGCAAAAAGCACAGACCAGCTACACAGAGACAGCACACGCAGGGACACAGGGGTTTTATTATAGAGGATAAAAGCCCTTCTGATGCTGTGAGTGCTCTGGTTCCATTTTTTCCTTCAGAACAGGGCATACCAATAGCTAGAGTCAGCTAGGAAAAGCTATGAGGGGTGAGCAAGGCTATCCTCCTTTTATACAGGTACTCAATCAGTTAAAAAAGGATAAGTACTCTACAAGTACACATTCTTTAAAGATAATCTGTATTGTTAAAATCACACAAAAGTAAACATACCAGTGTGTTAGGGGACATCTCCTATTACCCTCTGTCACAATTTCGCCGCTCCCCGCCGGATTAAAAGTAGTCAAAAACAGTTTTAAAAAGTTTGTTTGTAAACAAACAAAATGTCCACCAAAAGAGGAAGTAGGTTGATGTACAGTATGTCCACACATAGAAAATACATCCATACACAATCAGGCTGTATACAACCTTCCTTTTGAATCTCAATAGATCATTTGTGTGTGTTTTTCCCCCTGCAGCTCACTGAAGAGTTACAAGCTGATTGATTGTTTACTCTTGCAGACAGCTCTGCCCGGTTGTCTGTAATTCTGCAGTATGTGATTCATCAGTATGTGAACAGAGGATATATCCAGCTTGTAAAAGATAAGAGAGCAGAGTGTGCATAGAGGAGGCATGCATAGCAGATCACACTGAAGAGTTGGCAGCCTTCCAGACACAGGACGACAAGTTCGACAGGGGAAAGATAAGCTGCTTTATTACAGAGATGGTGATCGTGTAAAGTGCTGCAGTAAGCCAGAGCACATTATAATAGGTTTAGGAACCTGTAGGATGGTAAAAACACAATGACATTTTTGTTACAGAGTCCCTTTAAAGTGTTTCTTAAAAGTATGCTTTTAAAGGGAAGGTTCAGGGAGGGTGGTTAAAAAATAAAAAACAATTTCCACTTACCTGGGGCTTCCTCCAGCCCGTGGCAGGCAGGAGGTGCCCTCGCCGCCGCTCCACAGGCTCCCGGTGGTCTCCAGTGGCCGACCCGACCTGGCCGACCCGACACTTCTGCGTCCCACGCCGGCGCGCTGACGTCATCGGACGTCCGCCGGGCTGTACTGCGTAGGCGCAGAACTACTGCGCCTGCACAGTACAGCCCGGAGGACGTCCGATGACGTCAGCGCGCCGGCGTGGGAGGCAGAAGTGCCAGGCCTTGGAGCGCAGAAGAGCCCGACCTGGCAGCCGGCCTGGCCAGGTCGGGTCGGCCACCGGAGACCACCGGGAGCCTGCAGAGCGGCGGCGAGGGCACCTCCTGCCTACCACGGGCTGGAGGAAGCCCCAGGTAAGTGGAAATTGATTTTTATTTTTTAACCACCCTCCCTGAACCTTCCCTTTAAGCTAGATTGAAGGAAGAGGGCGATATAGCCCCTAACAACCATTCAGATTTTATTTTGCATTCTTTTTTAGTACAGGGTTAAAAATAAATGCAGGAATATAACTTGTTTCTATGTGGAGTCATGGTCCTGTCACTGCCTTTAGTTTTTATGCACGAAGAGCCTTATGATGAAGGAAATGCTGTTGCTATGGAAATAAAATATGAGATTACTGCAGCACTGTCCTGACTCTTTTCACTTTACAGCATGGTTCACTTAGTGTGGTTATCATCTTAAATACTGAAAGATAAGGAAACTTTCTATTACTTGCTGGTGAAGTAAATGATTAGTCACAAAGTGTCATTTTCTAAAAATGCTTTTTCCATGCACTGTCCAAAAATTATTTTACACTTTCACACCAGTTTGTTGTTTTTTTTAAGTTTTTAAGGCAACACTAAAAATCAAGTTTGTAGGAATCCAGATGAACAGGTCACTCATAACTTTCACCTGGATGACCATATATTTATCTTTCCTTCACTTGGAAGCTACACAACCTCTGACCTGCCATTTTAACAATGTGTTCAATTACTGGAAACAGAGTTGTATAAGATAGTGATTAGGCTTTGTTTTAACGCGTTGTGAAGTGGTAGAAGAGCCATCTTTGACGTGTCCACAGGGGTTTTGATGTCCACATATTGTTTTCAGAGAGCTTGGAGAAAAGATAATAGGGCAAACATTGAATTATTTTTGGGAGAAGATGTCAGGGAAGAAAAATGGAAATGTCAGACTGTAGCTTGAAATATTACTAACGGTTGAAAAGAAATAATAAAATGATCTACGAAATGCTTTTATGTTGAGTGTGGAAGACAAAAGTAAATTGAAATCTTTTTGCTTTTATATTACTCAAAATGTCTGACAGTTAAAATATTAGTTTCATATTTATGATTTGGAAGCAGGTTTAAAAATAATAAGACTGTGTGACCAAAATAACTTTTCGATAAACGATTGTTTGGCCTTTCTTAGGGTATGTACAGTGCTTTTATCACATTGCAGTGATAGGCAGTGTGACAGTGGTTCATGTAATAAATATTTGTTGGTTGCTATGGGCAACAACACTACACCTTTGTTCGGCACCATATCACAGAACATGTGATAACTTGACACTCATCACAGCAACAGCAAAGGAGATAGCACTGATTAGACATCTTCAAAGTTTAAGGAGTTTATTTAGCAAAACAGATATACAGGTGTGTTCAGCAGCAATCTTATCTTCGTTACATGTTTGTTACCTCAGCAAAGCAATCGGTCTGTAGAAAGTCATCTTAAGCGTTGCAGCTCTTGGTCCATTCCTTGTGAATCGACCAGGCTTTCTCTTATGGTACATCTATGCTAGACAGCACTTAGCGTATATACAACATACAGGTAGATGAGATGACAATAAGTTACTAGAAGACTAGAAGTAAAGTAAAGGTAGAAACTGGAAGGTGGCTCTCTGTAGCCCATGTCGGCAGTTTTATGCTTTCCTCTAAAGAGTTAAATGTGACATCACCCAGCAGTGATGGACCAGTCCCCATCGCCTGCAATTGGCTGATAAGAGTCGGTGATGAATGACACGGTCCACGCCTGCTCAGATGGAAAAAGCCAAATATGGCGTTTCCTCCCCTAATACCCCAAAAATGAAGTAATATGTCCCTAGACCATTGCTGAATGTACTGTGAGCATGTTTTCATAACAATTGCTCATGTTTTCTGTTGTTCGCCACCAGCTAGTCTGGCCTATGCACTGGATATCTCTTCTACGGCCTTGTAGACGACCCATAGAACGTTTCTACTAAACCTCAGAAATGTAATTCCTCCAAATGTCTTTTTGTCATTTAAAGAGACACTCTGCAGAGCAAGTCTTTTTCCTAAAACCAGGTATCTAAAGTATTAGTAACAGTTCATTTGTGGCCTATAGGGCTTTTTCTGCTTCTTATAGAAGCATTTTAGTGGTTAGAAAAACCTTGTTGCTAAGCACAAAATTTACCAAAGACATAACAACAAAAATTGTTTAAAGCAACAGTGAAGGAAAAGAACAGCCCTATTTGGGTACTTACATTGGGAGATCCTCTAGAGGCTTCCCCTATTTCCCCAAGCCCACCAACAATGTGGGACCCCACAAGCTTGGCCATACTGTCTGCGAGTGCACAGTGTTGAACTTTGGGGCTCCCAGCACTGGTATGGAAGAATGGAGGGGGGGGGGGACCTCTGTAGGATCCACTTCTCTCTCCTGAGGTAAGTATCTCAATTTTTGAGTTTAACAATTTCCCAGAATTATTTTAAGTAATACCTTTAATGATTGACTGTACAAGATTTTTTTTACTTTTGTTCTTTATTCAGGTTGTTATTCCCTAGGGAATTCAGGGTACACGAGCAAGAGGCTCCACTACCTGAGCAATACCAGACCACATAGTCCATAAGACTGACTTGTGTGAAGGGGAGGCAGCAAAGTACCTTTGTCTGACTAATTAAGGCTGTACCTAAGCAACTTCAGTTGTTATGTCTTCAAATTTTCTCCATGATTGAAACTGGAACAAATACAATTGGTCAAAGATTCACCAGCTTGTTGGGTAAAAGGAAAGGGTTTTTGGTCCTTGTTGCTTACCCGTAACCTCCAAGTACCTATGGGATAAGAGAGACCAGGAGCCCAATGGTACAGTATTGTTGGAATATTAGATAAAGAGTACTGTGTGTAAGTATTATACTCACAAGGGTGGGTTGCAAAACTTGCATCCACTGTTAGAGCCTGCAGGAAATTAACCGTCCCGGCTCAGTGTCCCAGGTCTGTTGGTGCAGATGCTGGCTGGGCGCTCTCCTGGATTAGTGGTGAGGACATCAAAAAATCCTCATGACTAAGGACCTCCTTGGGGTATAAAATATGCTAAAAACAATGGTGGAAACGCCCTTGATGGTGTTCTATTGTAGATGGTATAATAAATGAGAAGTGTAATATCTTACCTTTTCAGAAGTACAAATCATTGATTAATGGAAAAGGGTATATTCAGGGGCGTAGCAATAGGGGTTGCAGAGGTTGCAACCACACCGGGGCCCTTGGGCCAGAGGGGCCCCAAAGGGCCCTCCCTCAACTGCAGTATTAGTTCTCTATTGGTCCTGTGCTCATAATAATCACTTCTATAGATACTTTAAATAGTGGTAATCATTAACAAACTGTTCCCCATTCCTTACTTGCACCTCAGACACTGTAGTTGCACATAGCAGGTTTGATGCACTGCATCAATTGTTATGTATAGAGTGTTTGGGGGGGACCCAATGTAAAACCTGCATCGGGGCCCACAGTTCCTTAGCTAGGCCACTGGGTATATTTATAAATTGCGCTATAGGCAACGTGTTTCCCGAGTCTTGGCCCGCGTCTTCAGGTCAATAACATTACCTGAAAAGTTTTCTGTCATGAGCGTGAGTCTATAGTGCAATTATAAACATACATTTTTCCATTAATCAATGGTGTAATTTAAAGCAGAAATGATTTGTGTGGCAAGCTCTGACCTAACTATATCTTGGGACGAGGAATTACAAAGAGTCTTTCTGTACTAATGCTATCTACACACATGAAATCCCAGATGCAAAGCATTGTCACATTACCAATTGTCTCTCTATTGAGTGCTGTGTAGGCATGGCTGCCTGGCCAGGCTTTGCTCAGCCAACTTTTCAAGTTGTTCACTATCGAGAAGAACAGACTTGCATTCTGGTGTAGATATCCTACCTATTCTCCATTTTCCCACAAGTAGGGCAAGGTCTGGAGAACAGAGGCAAGTTAAGCATTGATAAAGACAGGCTTCTGTTGTCTAGTCCCACCACAAATGGCCAGACCATGTGACTATCATAGAGCGTGTGTTTGGTAGTTTTCGCTGGTTTTTAAACTTACTGCCCCATCAGTCTCCCCTGGCTGATCAGCATCACAAAGTAGCAACAAACTGTCATACAATGATCTACTAAAAGCAGAGGCTTAACACAAGATTATTATATTGGACACCCTACTCATTTTAGTTTATGTGCTCTTTGAAAAGTTAATTTAGTGCAGAAGGCTGCCTTCAAGGAAAATAAAATAGATGTAGAAAACACTTTAATAAAATATAATGATGTAAAATGCAGTACAAGAAGCTTGGTTTTCTACTTAAAAATAATAATAAACCTGTTCTTTCTTTTACCTTTGTTAAAGGACAGTAAGTGAAACATATAACAAAAAAAAAAACATATTAAAAAAACATGCTTTTACCAGCATAGATGTAATATCTGTAGCAGCCTGTAAGAAATGGAACAATTAAATAGCCAGTATGTTCTGCAGTGGACTTTGACATATAAAGCACTATAAAGCTAATGTAACACTGAAATAGTAACCACATAAAAACCCAGTTCACATTTATGGACCAAGCTGACCTTGAAGTTCATGGTGCCCTTTACAAAGCCTTAGTGTGGTGCCCACTCTAATGCATTGTACATCTACTCACATAATGTTATGTCTTTTTGTTTAAAAATAAAAAAAATCCCCAGTTCAGGTGCACATATTAAATAAGCATACAGTTATAAATATTGTAAAGGTCGGAAAGGTGTTTTTTTATTATTAAAGTTGTGTATATTACCACAAAACTGTAATGTACCCACTGAATCAATTCAAAGTTGCTCAACTCCAACCCAGCAATTTACAACTGCCAACTAAGTTTCTTTCCAACCCTTTTGTCCATGCCCTATATTGTGCTTAATAGGGTAATCATCAAAGAGAACTCCAAGATTGGACCAGTGTTCCTTAAAAGATTCCCATTTTATTCAGATTCATTACAGAATTCCAAGGTCAAAAACAGAGCTATATATGACATATCCTGGAAGCTGCATCTAGCTCCTTCAGTGTATTTCTCAAAAAGCGCACATGATGGCATGGAATAGTAGTTGTATCCTGGTGACAGCCTGCTGTTTTGAGGTATATCCCCATCCTCTGGCCACATTACTCTTTATCCACACTGTTATGCCTCATACTCACGAGGCACATTTGTGGCCTATCGCTAGCACACGGGAGCGTGTGCGCGACAGGCCAGCGTCAGCTCGTCGCCAGGTCCCTCCGCATACACACGGCGGAGGGACCTGGCAACTTGTGGCGGAAGCTGTCGCTGTTGCTCCTCCCCCCACCGGAAGCCCAAGGTATTTACTGCTTGTTGCTGTCGCTAGTTCGCATACCCACGCGGACTAGCGACAGTTGCGGCGGAGTTGCGGCGGCGACTGTCGCCAGGCAATTGACCACGTCAATCGCCTGGTGACATCAGCGACGAGCGACGGTTCGGGGTGCGCGCACGTGCAACATCGCATACTCACGGGTGACCTGTCGCCGCAACACGCGTGTAGCCCGTGAGTATGGGCCATTAGACCATCTTTTTAAGTGCACCAATATTGTTGTCATACCCCTTGAAGATATAAACCAATCGGCAAGGAGAATCCCTGTGCCATGATATGGCAGGAGCAGGACTAAGGGTGAACTCTAAGGGCCAGTAAAACAAGAGATGTGAGATACGCCTCTCTTTCACATCACCCCATTAAAAAAAACTGTGGGTGGGGAACAGAACTAGAAGAGTATGACAATGCTGGTTAAAGGGTAACATGTTGGGAGTGAGCAGACAGAGCTGACTACTGCTGGAAGACCTGATGGGGAACTGCTAGACCAAAATGTAAATGTGTAATGAAAAAATTGGTGTTGTGGAGAAAGAACGACTAACTCACAGGGCTGCCGATAAAATAAGTTGGAAGTTTGTGAGGAAAAAACTGCATTTCAGGGCCTCTGTTGTGGGTAGTACAGTAGAATCCCTTTATAGTGAACTTCAAAAGAAAACTAGTTTACTATATCAGAAGTTTTGTCGCGAACCTCCGATTTTCGGTTCGCGAACCCCGTTCGCGAACCTTTGCGGAAGGTTCGGTTCGCGTAAAAGTTCGCGAACCGCAATAGACTTTAATGGGGAGGCGAACTATGAAAAATAGAAAAAATTATGCTGGCCACAAAAGTGATGGAAAAGACGTTTCAAGGGGTCTAACACCTGGAGGGGGGAATGGCGGAGTGGGATACATGCCCAAAGTCCCGGGGAAAAATCTGGATTTGACACAAAGCAGCGTTTTAAGGGCAGAAATCACATTGAATGCTAAATTGCAGGCCTAAAGTGCTTTCAAACATCTTGCATGTGTATACATCAATCAGGGAGTGTAATTAGAGTTCTGCTTCACACTGACACACCAAACTCACTGTGTAACGCAGCGCAAACAGCTGTTTGCGTAGTGACGGCCGTACTGGACTGGTGCGCAACATGGCCACAGTGTAGGCCGTGGCGTTTTTCAAGCCCATATGGTCGCCGGGCTGTGGTAGCTCAATGATAGAACAACAGTGACTGTCCAGCTGATCAAATTTGGTCTGACCACAATGAAGCAACGACCATATTATCTTTTGTGTGCCACCCCCACCCGAGACACTCAAATAGCCGGCGGTCATTGCTTCATTGTGATACGCAAGCCCCTTCACCGCGGCAAGGTAATGATCACGAAGGGGGATGGGCACATGTACATGCCTTTTGCTTTTTTGTTGCAGCCGCCCACAGTACAGCCAGAAAAATTAGCCAGGCATGTACACGCACCAGATAAATTAGTGTAGCCTTAAAAATTCAGGAATCCGCCTAGACTCCTGGACCCTGTTTGTGGTGGTGGAGAAGGCAAGTGGCCTGCAGGCAGAGATGCTGTGTGTGGGGACTGACTTAGTCTTCGGTCGTGCAGTAGCCCTCCATGATCCATTCCTCATTCATTTTGATAAAGGTCAGGTACTGAACACTGTCGTGACTTAGGCGACTTCTCTTCTCAGTAACTATGCCTCCAGCTGTACTGAAGGTCCTTTCTGACAGGACGATTGCGGCAGGGCAAGAGAGAAGTTGTATGGCAAATTGGGACAGCTCTGGCCACAGGTCAAGCCTGCGCAACCAGTAGTCCAAGGGTTCATCATCGCTTTTCGCAGTGTCTACATCCACACTCAAGGCCAGGTAGTCGGCTACCTGCCGGTCCAGGCGTTGGTGGAGGGTGGATCCGGAAGGACTAGGAGAAGAGTTGGACTAAAGAACGTCCGCATGTCCGACATCACCCTGAGATCACTGGAGCGTCCTGTCCTTGCCTGCATGGACTTGGGAGTAGGAGGGTTACTGCCAGTGGTACCTTGATTGCGTTGTGCAGCCACATCACCCTTAAACGCATTGTAAAGCATCATTGACAGCTGGTTCTGCAAGTGCTGCATCCTTTCCGCCTTGTGTTGAGTTGGTAACAGGTCCGCCACTTTGTGCCTGTACCGAGGGTCTAGTAGCGTGGCCACCCAGTACAGGTCATTCGCCTTGAGTTTTTTGATACGGGGGTCCCTCAACAGGCTGGACAACATGAAAGAGGACATCTGCACAAAGCTGGATGCAGATGTACTCTCCATCTCCTCTTGCTCTTCCTCAGTAACAGGATGCAACTCCTCTTCCTCCCCCCAGCCAAGAACAATACCACGGGAACATGGAGCAGCAGAAGTCCCCTGTGACGGCTGCTGCGGTTGTTCTTCTTCCGCCGCCTCTCCTCTTCCTCCTCCACAGAAACACCTTCCTCATCATCACCATCATCTGAGTCTAACTCCTCTCCTTGCCCACATGACTCCTCTTCTTCCTCCTCCTCCTCCTCCCCCCTCTGTGCTGCCGCAGGTGTTGTGGGAACATCGGGTTCGGGTGTAAATGGCTCCCACGACTCCTGCTGCCGTAACTCTTCTCGTTCACGCTCCTCCACAGCTGTATCCACCACTCTACACACGGCACGCTCCAGGAGGTAGGCGTAGGGGATCAAGTCGCTGATGGTGCCCTCATCGCGACTCACCAGTTTGGTCACCTCCTCAAAGGGCTCCATGACCCTGCATGCATTTTGCATCAGTGTCCATTTGTTGGGCCACAACATCCCCATCCTCCCAGATTGTGTCCTTGTACTGTAATGATACAGGTACTGGGTGACGGATTTCTCCTGGTCTAGCAGGCGAGAGAACATCAGCAGGGTGGAATTCCAGCGAGTCGGGCTATCGCAAATCAGGCGTCTCACCGGCAAGTTGTTTCTACGCTGAATGTCCGCAAAGCGTGCCATGGCCTTGTAAGAGCGCCTGAAATGCCCACACAACTTCCTGGCCTGCTTCAGGACGTCCTCTAAGCCTGGGTACTTGGACACAAATCTTTGCACGACCAGATTCAGCACATGTGCGTTGCAGGGTATGTTTGTCAGCTTTCCCAAATTCAACGCAGCAATGAGATTGCTGCCGTTGTCACACACCACGTTGCCGATCTCAAGCTTGTGCGGGGTCAGCCATTGCTCCACCTGTTTGTTAAGAGCAGCCAGGAGAGCTGCTCCAGTGTGACTCTCCGCTTTGAGGCAAGACATGTCTAACACTGCGTGACACCGTCGTACCTGGCATGCTGCATAGGCCCTGGGGTGCTGGGGCTGTGTAGCTGGAGAGGAGATCGCGGCACCAGCCAAGGAGGAGGAGGAGGAAGATGACAGTGAAGCGGTGGTAGCAGGTGGAGAGGAGGTGGCTGGAGGCCTGCCTGCAAGCCGTGAAGGTGTGACAAGTCGGTCCGCTGCGCAGCCACGTACTCCCTGCTTGCTGCCATCGGTCACCAGGTTGACCCAATGGGCTGTGTATGTAATGTAGTGGCCCTGCCCGTGCTTGGCAGACCAGGCATCCGTTGTCAGGTGGACCCTTGACCCAACGCTGTGTGCCAGAGATGACACCACTTGCCTCTCAACTGCATGGTACAGTTTGGGTATGGCCTTTTGTGAAAAATAATTGTGGCCTGGTATCTTCCACTGCGGTGTACCAATGGCCACAAATTTACGGAAAGCCTCCGACTCCACCAGCTTGTATGGTAATAGCTGGCGAGCTAATAGTTCCGCCACGCCAGCTGTCAGACGCCGGGCAAGAGGGTGACTGGCAGACATTTGCTTCTTGCGCTCAAATACTTCCTTCACGGACAGCTGGGTACTGCTGTGGGCAGAGGAGAAGGAACCGCTGAAGGGAAGAGGCGGTGTGGAGGAGGGTGGCTGTGAAGGTGCAAGGGAGAAAGTGGATGAAGATGATGCACCTGAAGGAGGAAGAGGAGAAGGAGGGTGGCTTGTCTTTTGTGTGCTGCTTTTCCTCAGGTGTTCTTGCCATAGCTGTTTGTGCCTTCTCTCCAGGTGCCTTCGTAAGGCACTTGTCCCTACGTGAGAGTTGGCCTTTCCACGGCTCAATTTTTGCTGGCAGAGACAACAGATGGCTTTGCTCCGATCTGAGACACACACGTGAAAAAATTTCCAAACCGCTGAGCCCCCCTGGGGTGATGGCGCTACGGTGGCATCAGCAGCTGACGTTGAAGGGCATGTTGGCTGGCTGGCCATAGCTGGTGATACATGGGGCCGGACACTGCCCCCAGCTGTTTCTGAGGACGAGCTCCCTCTGCTTCTATCATGGAGTCGTCTCCTCCTACTCCTCTCTGACTCCTCCTCTGAACTGTCCCCATGGTCATCTCCTCTACCGGGAACATATGTGGTATCCGTATAATCGTCATCATAATCCTCCTGGCCAGCTTCGCTTTCCTCAGACACCTCCTCAACTGCACCAACTTCAGGTGGTTCATCATCCCCCTCCTCACACATTACGTCCATACTATCGCCACCTAACTCAGAATTATGAGGTGGTGTACCTGCGCCTTCTTCTTGTTGTTGCAGTAGTGGGTGTGAATCAGTGATTTCACCACCACCACCAAATAACTCCTGCGAAGTGTCAAATGCAGCAGATGTGGCGCTTGTTGTAGTGCTGGTGGCTGCGGGAGATGAGGTGTTCTGTGTTAAATAGTCAAGGACGTCCTGATCTTGGGAAGTGATGGCACGTGCCTTCTTCTGAGCACTGTATTTTGGGCCAGGTCCGCACGAAATCACAGCAACACCACCTCGCACAGACCTGCCGGTGCCTGGTGGCCTTCCTCTGGGTCTGCCTCTACCTCTTCCTCTACCTGGTTTGTCCATTTTGTCCATCTCGGGGGATGCTAGGTATATGCAGTGAGCTGGGTTCACTCAACACAACAGGTAGTTAGATGCAGTGAGCTGGGTTCACTGAACAGTAAAGGTGCTTAGATGTAGTGAGGTGGGTTCACTGAACAATAAAGGTACTTAGATGCAGTGAGGTGGGTTCACTGAACAGTAAAGGTACTTAGATGCAGTGAGGTGGGCTCACTGAATACAACAGGTAGTAAAATGCAGTGAGCTGGGTTCACTGAACAGTAAAGGTACTTAGATGCAGTGAGCTGGGTTCACTGAACAGTAAAGGTACTTAGATGCAGTGAGCTGGGTTCACTGAACAGTAAAGGTACTTAGATGCAGTGAGGTGGGTTCACTGAACAATAAAGGTACTTAGATGCAGTGAGGTGGGTTCACTGAACAGTAAAGGCACTTAGATGCGGTGAGTTGGGTTCACTGAATACAAAAGGTAGTAAGATGCAGTGAGTTGGGTTCACTGAACAGTAGAGGTACTTAGATGCAGTGAGGTGGGTTCACTGAATACAACAGGTAGTAAGATGCAGTGAGCTGGGTTCACTGAACAGTAAAGGTACATAGATGCAGTGAGCTAGGTTCACTGAACAGTAAAGGTACTTAGATGCAGTGAGCTGGGTTCACTGAACAGTAAAGGTACTTAGATGCAGTGAGCTGGGTTCACTGAACACAACAAGTAGTAAGATGCAGTGAGCTGGGTTCACTGAACAGTAAAGGTACTTAGATGCAGTGAGGTGGGTTCACTCAACACAACAGGTAGTTAGATGCAGTGAGCCGTGTTCACTGAACAGTAAAGGTACTTAGATGCAGTGAGGTGGGTTCACTCAAGACAACAGGTAGTTAGATGCAGTGAGCCGGGTTCACTGAACAGTAAAGGTACTTAGATGCAGTGAGGTGGGTTCACTCAAGACAACAGGTAGTTAGATGCAGTGAGCCGGGTTCACTGAACAGTAAAGGTACTTAGATGCAGTGAGGTGGGTTCACTGAACACAACAGGTAGTTAGATGCAGTGAGCTGGGTTCACTGAACACAAAGCTAGGTATATGCAGCCAACGATGAGGTGGGTTAAGTAAACACAACAGGTACTGGGGTATATGCAGTACTGGGTAGTACAATGTGCAGCTCCCTGTCACACACACAGGTAGTCACTGAATGTGCTGGGCTGCTGGCAGTGGCACACACAATATCAATTAGCAAGGCTGTGCATGCAACAAAAGTGTCAGTTTGACACACAGAAAAAAAAAAGTACAGGATGAGCTCTGAAAAGAGCTATTGAGGGGTGCTATAAAAGCAATAACAATCAGCCAGGAGCAAGCTAAGCAGCCAAGAACCTAACTAATCTGTCCCTAGAAGAACAAGTCTGTAGCAGCTGTCCCTAGTCTGTCTCTAGCAGGCACACGAGTGAGGCTAATGGCCGCCGCAGTCTGCCTTATATAAGGGGGGGTTGGGCTCCAGGGCTTAGTGTAGCCTGAATGGCTACAATGTGCCTGCTGACTGTGATGCAGAGGGACAAAGTTGACCCTCATAGTGCATTATGGGGCGAATCGAACTTCCGCAAAAGTTCGCCTGGTGCAGGCGAACGCGAACCCCCAAAGCTCGCCTGGAACCGTTTGCCGGCGAACCGTTCGGTACATCTCTATTTACTATATCAGATTTTGCCATACATTTTATATTCATACAGACGCATTTGCTGGGACCTGAGGACTAAGTTTACTATATCCAGAGGTTTACTATATCAGAGTTCACTATAACAAGATTCTACTGTTTTTGTGTTTATGGCCCGATGCAGTTATATTCTAGCTTAATTTAAAAATCAATATTGGACAACTGGAAGTTGTAAGCAGCAAAGATATTAATGTGATCATTCTATTAAATGCTGAGCAATCAAATCCAAGACACTGTGACCATCTACAAGCAAGAAAAATGCAAACAGATAGCAAGCAAGACCTTCTTTTAACTCATTATATTTGTACACAAATGTAACTGATTGAGCTCACTTTTGATACAGTTTTGCTTTCAAAATCTAATGGCCATATCTGTGCCAGTGTTTAGGATGGACTGAAAAATGGAGAAATGTCTTCAACTTCATGAAACACACCTTTCCTAATTCAGTTCCATCAATTAAATTGAGCTGTGGCAAAAATGTGTGAGGACCTCATCCCTTGAGGACTGGAGTACAACGTTCCCGACCTAGTGATACAGAGAAAATATTATTTTATTTTATTCATGCATAGCTAATTAAACGTTTGAATTGTACTTTGCAGAATCTTGATGCTTTTCATTGTATATCTCATTTAGTAAATTAACCTAAGGTGCCCATTAACAGGACAATTTTTATGAATGATTCTTTATTTTGATTTAGTAAATTGTAAGTAATTAATTGGTAATGATTGTATTTATCCAAAAACAGGACCATTTTGAATAATATCAAATACAATCATTCAAATCCACCGGGTTGATCAATAAACTGTTGACAGTTAATACCCATCTCTGGGTACACGTTTTCCTAGCCCGGAGTAATCCGTCAGTGGCAAAGCCTGTCTAGTCTGTGTATAATCTTTTGCTAATGTGATGTCAAATAATCACTTTAAAATGCTTGATGAAGGAACTTTATTTACCACCCATTTCTTGCAGCAGAAAATACAGAACTGCAGACTTTTAACTACTCAGACAGCTTTGTCTCTTTCTTGGCTGCTTGCACTCTGAACAGCATAAAGATGCAGTCAGGAAGCAAAGCTCCACACACAAAGGAGTTGGTTTAGAAAACTTGTTGATGCCATCAATGCGTTTTATTTCCTTTTATATGAAGTTGACTGTCTTCACTTTATATCACATTTAATAAATACAAAGTAAGGGTACGTTCACACTGCACGCGTCTCCAGCTGCGTTTTGGAAATGCGTGCGGGTCGCCCGACACGCACAACATCAGACAGTGCATAGACTGCACTGTCTGATGTTCACACTTCATGCGTTCAGGACCTGTGCGGTCCGCGAACGCATGCTGCATGCATTTTTTGCAAAAATGCGCGGCTGTCCCATTCACTTTTCAGTGATGGGATCAGCCACGCAACGCACACAAACGCGGATGGCGTGCGTTCGCATGCGTTGCGTTCCGCACGCATGGCCATCTGCTATTGTGATGTGAACTGGGCCGAAAGGTGAATACAATTACCCATGTACAGAATAAGACAGTGCAGGTATTGAGTAGTGTTGCTCCTAATAAATAATTTTGGTTTTGCTAAATTCCCCATCATTTTTGATATTTTTGCTGGAGCCTCCATGGTTTGTAGTTACCCCCCTGCGTTGGACTGCCTCATTTTTTATCAAGACTCCTCTAAGGTCCACATGTCTCTAATCTGAGGTTATACATGCATTTTAGGAAGACCCTTCCAAGCATTGTGTACCTTTACTTTGAGGCAAGGACTAGACTCCTCTAAGGGCAATGTTTTTTTTTTGTATTTTTAAGGGAAACAGTCAAAGAGAAAGACATGGTCAATAACATTTTCTAAACTGGCACCAGTTCAGTCTCATACTACAAAAAAAAGCCTTTTATTTTAACATACGGTCCTTTAAGTGTATCTCTGTGTGATGAAAGAAAAGCATTTAAAAAATAATTTGTTGACATATACAGTAGACCAAAGTATATCAGTCAACATTTGGATTTCCAGAAATGAAATTTGCAGCATGTCCAGAATTAGATGACCTCAATGTAGCTTTACAGGTATCTGACTTCTCTCCTTCTCTGAGTAACCACTGGGAGATTTGGGGAGATCAGGGGGATCGGGGGGAACGGGCGGGTTTATGTGGATGGAGGCCATTGGTGGGAGTTATCCCATGTTGTATGTTTTAATATTTTTGATAAGTAATTAATAAAGTTTTATAAAAAAAAATTGTAATTGGATTTGTTTGTACTCAATCAGGTCACACCCCTCTCTATCTCACAGTTTATTCTTATTCGCTTTGGAGTTGGGGGACCTGCATGACCACAAACTCATTACGCTTTCCTGTACCCCGGGAGATTAACACCCACATTACGTGGGATAATTTGATCCACAGGATCCACAGGATCAGGGATTCCACAGGGAGCGTTATAGATAGGTGAGTTTGTGAGATGCTCCAGTGGGACAGCCTCCTTGCCCGGATGGAGAGGGAATGCACGCAGACGCAGGGCACGAGAGATGCACAGCAGCTTATTAATGGTGGCTTTAGGAAATTGACTAAATTATATGAAAGAAAGTCTAAATTATGGTGGAATCTGAAATACAATAAAGTATATTTGAATGATCAGTTTGCTCCACTCTGGCTACGGTTTCAGGTCTTCCACCACCGTTGAAATCTGATTGAAGATTTCAAAAAACGATGGGAGAGGAATTTTGAATGTTGCGCTAAAATCTGCTTAACTTTGATGAATAAATTGGATACAGAAGACTTGAAGACAATAGAAGAAGAGATCCAAAAGATCTCAGATTCTTTAAAAGCATTTGAGAAGGAGCTTCTGTAATAAATCCGTAGTGAAGAACTTGATAAACACACCACCCAATTCAATAAAAATGTAGTTATACTGTACATAGGGACCAAAAAGTCCTACGCGACAGAACGGCATATAAAATTGGCTCCGCCTATAGGTGTAGCAACCCAAGAAGACGGCCTCCAGCTTAACCTAAATCCCCTAAGGGAGATCCTCCCAAGCAACCCCAGCCTACAGAGGAATCAGATTCATCTGTTGGTAGCAGTATTCCTGTTTCAGACAGTTCTGCCTCGGGCATTGATAATTCTAAGCAATATAACCTGAGACACAAACAGATTGCACCCAAGACGGGTAGCAAAAAAAGTAAGGAAAAAGAAAAAGATAACATCCAGAGAGATACAGACTCATCATGCCAGGAGGATTCCGATGGGGTTTCGCCTTCCTCATCCTCAACCTCGGCTTTTTTAGCCAACGGTCGGGGTCGGGAAGGTGATCAATATGGACTGTAAGGGAGCCACCCCCCCAAATGCTGATCTGGAAGTCATTAACTTGACAGGGGAAATAATTCCCCAGATATATTTATCACTACTATCGAAAGGCTTGGGCTTTTGTCCCACACATAACATAAATGTTTTCGATACTATAGTAGACTTGCATTTGTTTGGGAGACGGATTTTATTGCAGGCCCTTTACGGTGAGAAACCAAGAAAAGCTCTTTCGCACACCTGGGAAAAACCGTGGTCAGAGGAGGACCTAACTGCTCTCCAAATCTTGAATGAGTTACATGACAATACCGAGATGGGTTCTCAATCCAAAGAGACAGATCTATTTGCATCCTACTTCGTCCCCAATTTAGACGAGGTGGGATTACGCAATACTTCTAAAAAATGTCCACCTTTTTCTATGTATCCAAATTTGAAGACTTTCATTGAGGTGGTGGAGAGGGACATCTCTAAACTAAAGGGTCGCAAGTCAGATAGGGACAATTTAAATCTGTTGGAACGAGACACACTTATGGATCTGATGACCAATAAAAAATGGGTTATCAAACCATCAGATAAAGGGGGAAATATAGTGCTTATAAAGGTGGAATTGTACAGAGAGATGTGCATTGATATCCTTAGTCAGCATAATTGTTATGTGAGGGTCCCTCCGTCCAGGGCCACACGCTGCCAGAGGGAGCTGTTTGCAATTATTGACGATGCCTTATCCCGTACGGTAATTGATTTAGATACAGTGACATTTTTAAAAGTATTACATCCAATTTTGCCTACGTTTTATTCACTCCCTAAAGTTCACAAAGACTTAAGAAAACCCCCGGGACGCCCGATTGTATCGGGTCGGGGCTCTCTTACTGAACGCGCCAGCGTTTATGTGGACAGACACCTTCAGCCACACGTTCGAGCATTGCCATCCTGCATTCGCGATTCTTCACATTTATTGCAAATTCTGGAGGATCTTCAGATTCTCTCTGGTGTATTGCTTGTGACCTTGGACGTTGAGGCCCTATATTCATGCATACCGCATGATCTTGGGGTAGAGGCCGTAAGAATTTTTCTTGGTGAACTAAGTATACAAAATACGGCACATAATATGTTTTTATTGACCCTGTTGGACTTTATCTTAAGAAATAACATCTTTTTATTTGAGGATACCCACTACCTCCAGGTGCAGGGGGCTGCGATGGGCATGACTTGTGCTCCGTCGTATGCCAACCTGTACCTGGGGGCGTGGGAGCGAGAATTATTTTCTGATGAGGATCTGTCGATGTACCTGTGCCACGCTTTGGCCTGGCACAGGTACTTCGACGACATCTTGGTTTTCTGGACGGGTGGTGGAGATCTCTTGTCCCAGTTTGTTGAGACTATTAACAAAAATACATGGAATCTCAGATTTACGATGCATATGAACCATGTTGAGGTCCCATTTCTAGATCTTTTGTTTCTGGTCTCGGCTGACGGTCTCATTTCCACACGTCTATATAGAAAAGAAACCGCAACAAATGCATTGTTGAGAGCTGAGAGCTTTCATCCGAGTCATACTATAAAGGAATTCCCACCGGACAATATTTACGGGTCCGACGTAATTGTTCTGAGGATGACGTGTTTCGGAGTGAGGCCGTTCAGCTGAGATCCAGATTCAGACAAGGGGGCTATAAAGACAAGACTCTCATAAAGGCATATAAAAGAGCAGATGCAAGCAATAGAACAGCATTACTGGGGAGGAATAGACATATTGCTCGAGACAAGTCTGAGGCCATGAGATTTTGTACTAGATTCTCTGCACAGCATCTGGAAGTTTCCAGAATTCTAGAGAAACATTGGCACATTCTTGTCAATGATACCAAATTAAGCACGATTGTAACAAGCACCCCACTTTTTTCATTCCGCAGAGCACCATCCCTGCGGGATTTTTTTGTTAACAGTCACTTTGTGGATCCCCAGGCCAGCACAAAGCATTGTAAGGCAACGGGTACATATACTTGTGGTGGTTGCTCAGTATGTCGATATATTCAGGTGGGCAGATCTGTCCGCCTACCAGATGGTCGTGAATGGCATTACCCACATTACGTCAATTGTAGTACTTCTCTTGTGGTTTATTTGTTAATATGTCCATGTGGGGCTTTCTATGTGGGAAAGACCAAAAATGAATTTCGGTCATGAATTTCATAACACATCACAAGTATCAAAAGTACAAATTTGAATAATCTTACCCCTGTGGCGAGACACTTTAAGTCTGTTCATGGGGGCAGTTTTCAACAATTGCGGTTTGTTGGCCTGGATAGGATCCACAATGCTGTGAGAGGTGGCAATATGGATCGCTTATTGTTACAGCGTGAGGCACGATGGATTTTTGACCTTGAAGCGACTAGACCGCCAGGTCTTAATGAAAATACAAGCTATGTCCCGTTTCTCCCACTTTAGTGACAGTATGAGTAGATGGCTGCTGTGCTCTTGGTTGCCTAGGTCTGCGGTGGAGACCTTTGTATCCGGGGGGGTTTGGGGGCCTCCTGCTGGGGTTACTCACTCACTCAATCTCGCGTCATAGTACACTTCTTTGACAAAATGTTTTGGCATTGCTATAGATATGCTCTCCATCTAGGTGTAGGTGTGCGATTAGCGCACTTTCCACTTGAAGGGAGGGGTTTATTTGGTTATTATTTAGCGAGTTTATATCTACTATCTACTTTGATGTTAAATTATGCTGGCCTTTGTGCTGTATCGTGTATTTAGTACTGTTCTTTACTCACGGAATGGGCAGACTGTATATTGGGGGCATCGCTCCATTTATCTGATAATATGTGATGGGCGCTCGCTGTTTCTGTGCTACCGCCGTCGGATCCTGCTGCCCTCTGGTGTCTCCCGCCCGTTCCCCTGGGCCTGCGTGCGGGGGGGCGGGGCTTGGTGGACGCGCCGGGCGCGCTTTTTGGCGCGCCCGTCGTGTATGCCTGCCCCGCCCCCCTGCTCGCGTTGGCCCTGGGGTGGGGGCGGGAGATGCCGTATCTGTGGCCGGATTGGATGGCGGCCTGCACATAGCCGCGGCGCCATGACTGGAGGGACATGCCTCCTGAAGAAGCCGGAAGAGCCGGTGAAATCGATTGAGGACGCCGTCCTCCGCCATTGGCACGCTTGGTACACTTCTCCTTGCCGCTCCCATGGATCTCCGGCTCTCCTCTCCTCAGTACTGCCTCTCCATACTTGCCTAAACAGACAACACTCACCACAAGCCATCCGGATCCAGTCCTTTCAGGATACAGTAAGAGCCCAATGGGCATAGACATTGCTTTTCACTGAGCTTTGACAGCCTGGCTGTACAGTGATGCATGTGCTGCTCCTGCATGAACCTGATGTTTTGATGTGATCATATGCTGTGCTACACTGACATAGGCTGGACTGCTGATTTATGTGCCTTTCCAAATGCTTGCCTGCTAAACTGCATACATAGTGCTCATTGCAGCAAAGACAACATGGCTGTCCATCATGTTTGAAGTCTGGCTTTTATGACATGATCTGCTTGACATATGCTGTACCATACTTCTGAGCCGCTGCTTCAGTTCTTCTGCTAAATACATCATACTGGCTGTCTCCTATATACATCTTGCTTGCCATTGTGGATCCTGTCATGACATATCGCTGTGGTGAGTTGCAAGTATTGGGGGAGATGAAGATTTCATTTGCCCTGTTGGGCTGATACATTTATTTGGACCATCTTGAATCTGCAACTCTCTTTCGTGGGGAGAATTTACTTGGTTGCCTGCAGGCAGTACATGAACAAGAACCCTAGTGAAATTTTCTGGATTGGCTCTGTAGATTTGAGTCAATTGTGAATTTGCAAAAAATTGTCTTTATTTCACGGTTTGAGCTCTGATCTAAACTGCGCAGTTATAGAACCGGTTCATTATATGACACAAGCTTGAGTAACCACTGGGAGATTTGGGGAGATCGGGGGGATCGGGGGGAACAGGTGGGTTTATGTGGATGGAGGCCATTGGTGGGAGTTATCCCATGTTGTATGTTTTAATATTTTTGATAAGTAATTAATAAAGTTTTATAAAAAAAAATTGGATTTGTTTGTACTCAATCAGGTTATACCCCTCCTTTACTCTATCTCACAGTTTATTCTTAATAAATAATTTTGGTTTTGCTAAATTCCCCATCATTTTTGATATTTTCGCTGGGGCCTCCATGGTTTGTAGTTACCCCCCTGCGTTGGACTGCCTCATTTTTTATCAAGACTCCTCTAAGGGCCACGTGTCTCTAATCTGAGGTTAATCATGCATTTTAGGAAGACCCTTCCAAGCATTGTGTACCTCTACTTTGAGGCAAGGACTAGACTCCTCTAAGGGCAATGGTTTTTTTTTGTATTTTTAAAGGAAACAGTCAAAGAGAAAGACATGGTCAATAACATTTTCTAAACTGGCACGAGTTCAGTCTCATACTACAAAAAAAGCCTTTTATTTTAACATACGGTCCTTTAAATGTATCTCTGTGTGATGAAAGAAAAGCATTTAAAAAATAAATTGTTGACATATACAGTAGACCAAAGTATATCAGTCAACATTTGGATTTCTGAAATGAAATTTGCAGCATGTCCAGAATTAGATGACCTCAATGTAGCTTTACAGGTATCTGACTTCTCTCCTATACTGCTGTTGAAGCCACATAAAAAGCCTGTCCACAGGAGAAAAAATACCAGAAATGTCTCCCATTGACTACAATGGTGTTTGGAATTGTGACCTCACAAATCCCAAATTTTGGAGCTCATATGGCTGAAGTGCGCTTGAACCAAATTTGTGCAACACTGACTGAAATCACAGAAAACTAGAAACATTCAGTTTACAGTTCATGTGTAACTTAATAAGTATGCATACCGCTTGAGGTTCCTCTCATATATGGGATTAGGCACTTGCCTTTGGTTGCAAAGATAATGGAAGTATATTAGTGAAGCAAGCTCATCTATGGAGGATGTGACACAGAACGGCATTACTGTAACCATGGTAACATGAAAACTGAACAAGCTTATTGGATTCTGTAGTTTCTCATCTACTGTATATTCAATTAAACATGCTCTCCTATCATTACAGTTTGTAATAGAGATATATATACCTATACACATTTTATGCTTTTGCTTATTCATAATTCATGGAAATATTTCAATCTGCAGTAACTGGCAAGCAAATATATTTTTAGTTCTTATGTGCATATTATTACTAGTTGTGGAATCAGTAGGATAAAATAGTTGCCCGCTAATATATACAACCAGAAGGCTCGACCCAAACTCAGAATGAATTGCATAAAGTTAGGTATACTGTAGAAAAACAACTCCATTGAGTCTGAAACTGCTGTGTTCGGATCTGCTGTTATTTTTCTTTATTTGTGGTTTCATTTAAAGTGTACCAGTAATACTAATGTCAAGAATGTGACTCTAATAGAACTTCACAAAGGAAACAGCACTGTTGCAAATTACAGAGGCAGAAGAGTCTCAATCTTCTAACTGTAATATTAAATACTTAACGCAGGAAGAAGTGAAGGCAAGACTAAATAAATTACAAATAGACAAGGCACCTGGCCCGGATGGCATGCATCCTCGGGTCCTACGGGAATTAAGTTCAGTTATAGCTAAACCCCTTTATCTTATCTTTTGTGACTCTCTTGCAACTGGCAGAGTCCCAGTGGAATGGCGTACAGCCCACGTTTTCCCATTATTTAAGAAGGGCAAAAAATCAGATCCAGGAAATTATAGACCTGTAAGCTTAATTTCAGTTGTATGCAAACTATTTGAGGGGTTACTAAGAGATACTATACATGACTTTATAGTAGAAAATAATCTTATTTCTCAGCATCAACATGGGTTTACTAAAGACAGGTCCTGTTTGACTAACATGCTCAGCTTTTATGAGGTAGTGAATGCTAATATGGATATTGGGAATGCTGTAGATGTGATATACTTGGACTTTGCAAAGGCCTTCGATACTGTTCCACAGAAGTCTGGTGCAAAAGTTGAGGATGCAAGGACTGGGGAAGAGTTTGTGTGCGCAGATAGGGAACTGGCTAATGGACAGAAAACAAAGTGTTGTGGTCAATGGATCGTACTCAAAATGGGAGACTGTTAGCAGTGGGGTCCCACAGGGGTCTGTACTGGGTCCAGTGCTCTTCAATTTATTTATTAATGACCTGGTAGATGCAGTAGTGAGCAATGTTGCTATTTTTGCAGATGATACAAAATTGTGCAGAATCATCAACTCTCAGGAAGATAGTGTCATATTGCAACAGGATCTGGATAGGATGGCTATATGGGCACATACATGGCAGATAAAATTCAATGTTGACAAATGTAAAGTCATGCATTTTGGTCGTACCAATGGTCTAACACCATACAAAATAAATGGGATACAGTTGGGGACATCAAACTTGGAGAAGGACTTAGGAGTACTGATCGACAACAAGTTAAATAATCGTACTCAATGCCAAGCCACTGCAGCTAAAGCTAACAAAATTTTGGGATGCATTAAAAGGGAAATAAAAACTAGAGATGCTAGCATAATATTGCCCCTGTTTAATTCTCTAGTAAGGCCACATCTGGAATATGGAATTCAGTTCTGGGCACCACATTACAAAAAAGATATTGCAGTTTTAGAGCAGGTGCAGAGACGAGCAACAAAATTGATACGTGGGATGGAAGGTCTCGCTTACCAAGAAAGGTTAGATAAACTGGGTTTATTTAGTCTAGAGAAAAGACGCCTTAGAGGAGATATAATTAACATGTATAAATACATCAGAGGGCAATATAATAGCTTGGCGGATGAGCTTTTTGTCCCTAGGCCTTCTCAAAGGACTAGAGGACATGATCTGCGCATGGAGGAAAAACGTTTTAGCCATTTATTTAGGAAAGGGTTCTTTACAGTAAGAGTGATTAAGATGTGGAATGCATTGCCACAGGAAGTTGTTATGGCAAACTCTATACCTGCATTTAAAGGGGGCTTAGATGCTTTTCTTGCATTGAAAGACATCCATGGCTACAATTACTAGGTAATGCCTAATGATGTTGATCCAGGGATTTTATCTGATTGCCATCTTGAGTCAGGAAGGAATTTTTCCCTTTAGGGGCTAATTGGGCCATGCCTTGTAAGGGTTTTTTCGCCTTCCTCTGGATCAACAGGGATTTGTGAGGGAGCAGGCTGGTGTTGTACTTTGTACTGGTTGAACTCGATGGACGTATGTCTTTTTTCAACCAAAATAACTATGTAACTATGTAACTATGTAGAAGTAAACGGACAGGAGTTTGATTGATATTTTTAATTGTTTCCTCAACCTCTCCCTGTTTTGTTTTCTACTTACTATTAGTTTACTTTCTTTGGTTATCCTGAAATCATTCAACACTATTTAGCCTCCTACTCAGGGCCGGTTCTAGACTTTTTGCTGCCTGAGGCAAACTTGAGAAGATGTGCAGCCAGCCCCCCCCCCCCCCCCCCCCCCTTTGAATTTGGAATGATAGCACAGCATCTGACAATTTACTCTGCTTCATTTAATGTTCTCACCTGCCAGGCCGCAGCTCAACACAATAGCACACTGGCTGGCTGTAAGTCTGTGACAAACAAGCTGCTCACCCTCAGCCACTCCATTCCTCCTCTGTGAGGACAGCAGTGCCACCTCCTTCCTTCTGCTGTGCAAGTCAAATGAAACACTGCTGCTCTCCTGCCCCCTCTCTCCTCACTCACTGTCAGACTCCTCACACAGCACAAAAAGCTGCTTTTCCCCAATAATGGTCTCTTCACCTCGCTCTCCTCTTGCTTCTCCTCCTACTCTGACGGCTTGCTGTTAGTGTAAACCCAGTACAAACATGCTGCTCCTGTAATCTCTGCACCTGATGCAAATGTTTCACCTTGCTTCATGAGAGAACCAGCCCTGCTCCTACTGTAACCATCTTGCTAAATTTCTCCATATTCTTTTCAGGTTGCTTGTCATCAGGTTTTGTACAGTAGAGTATCCGGTGCCAATCGGGATCAGCTGATGCCAGATAAGTGTGCTTTCTGCTTGCTTGGGACTCAATGGTAAAAAATAAGCTTAGCTAAAACTATACTATACCCCACTCTATATATACAGTATATATCATGAACTCTGTATACAAAATAAAATACAGTAATTGAAAGTATATTAACCCGGGGAAGCCATGGAAGCCAGTCTTTAAGCACAGCAGAGCCCACAAACAGCTTAAGAAGTTGGCTTACACCACTGTGAGTACTGCTAGACTCGTGATTTGTGCTGGTTGGTTGAGACTGCAAGTTAGTTGAGTTCTGGATAACTGAGACTCTACTGTATTTGTGAAATCTCATTCTCCTTTCCTTGCCATTTCTAAGGACAATTCTGTGACTCACAAATCTCATGTGTGTTCCTTCTGTCTCCCCTCCTTCTTCCAGCTGGCAACATTTCACCATACCCTGAATTCTCTATGCCACCTCACAATATTTCCTAATCTCCTACAAGGTACAGAGTCCTTCTGCCACCTCACAATATTTCCTAATCTCCTACAAGGTACAGAGTCCTTCTGCCACCTCACAATCTTTCTCACTCCTCTGCCAGCCAGAATGAACTTCATATTGTATGTACCAGCTAACAGCTGTAATCTGAATAATCTTGTTAGTATATTATTTTCTACACGTCTATATCTGGTGCCCTTTGCAGTGCTTCCGTCTGCAACAAACACTGCTACATCCATGACCTTTTCCTTTACTTTCCTGGGGATCATTAAAACATGGCTGACCCCATCAGATACAATTTTACACTGCACTTGCTCTGCTTTATTGCCAGCAACACGTGAGCCATAGACCTACAAAGGGGAGAGCAAAGTCAATTAACCCTGTGCACACTCTCACAGAAATGTTAATTCAAACATAATAATAAGGAACCACTATCTCTACAGCTAATTTAAAGTCAGAGGTCTTGGTTGACAAAAACAATGCATTATTTTGCTTATTCCCATAGACCGTGCAGAGGTGCTAATTAAAATATAATGACAAGAAACCCGTATCCCTACACCTAATTAAAAGTTAGAGGTCTTAGTTGGCAAAACAATGCATTATTCTTATTTATTGCATTCTCTCATGTAGTCGCATACACCTCACAAAGGGGTCTCATGCACTACCTGCCCCATGAAAGGAGCCATAAGAATATGTGCTCCTAATCTGTTAGATAGGTTGTTGCATAGTCTGCTTGCATGCTACATTATACATGACATAGGGCTAGAGTTAGGACACATACTAACAGAGGAGCCTCTATGCCGTGTACGTGACTATGCAAAATAATGCATTGTTTTGCCAACTAAGACCTCTGACTTTTAATTAACTGTAGGATGCGAGTGTGCAGTGAGTTAATTGACTTTGCTTTTTGATTGGTCACATCCCCTTTGTGGTGTGGTGTTGGGTCTACTTATCTCTGACCAGTGCTCCATTAAGACACTCACACTTTCTCTCGTTCTCGTTTTTGAAGTTCATGCTGATTATCTATATCTCTCTCCAAACTTAAAATTTCAGTTATATGTTGCCTCCCTGGTCCACCTTCACGTTCCCTGTATTATTTTTCTACATGGCTTTCCAGTTCTCTTGCTAAAATCTCTGTTATTGCCATGCCTTATTTCAACTTCAGCCACTCACTTCCTTCTAAAGTCCTAAGGACAGACTCGTGCTGATGGTCACACACTCAAGTCGATCTTCACCTATCTCTGCTCTGTTATTGATAGTCCTCCCCCCTCTCACTTTGGGTTCTCCCCTCAGTGCTCCCCTCCAGCATGAATTAGTGGCAGCAGGCGGCAGGCAGGATGACATACCTCCATCCACCGCGGAGGTCCGTTCTCTAAGTGTCTGACGCTACTTCCTGTGTAAACAGGAAGTAGCATGTAGCGTGCATCAGAACTGTGTTTTTCTTACCCAAGCCTGATTTTTAGCTGCACGGAAGAAAACTGACCAGGCATTTTCCCCCTAATGCTGTACAAAGCATGATGAGATTTCTGATGTTGTTGTTCTTGTTCTGCTGTTTTGGTGCAATTTTTTTTTAAATTGAATTTGAGATTTTGAAGCCTAGCACACGCAGCTGGGAGGGGTGATCAGGACACAGGGCAGTTGGAACTGTGTCTCGTGCTCCCTGCCCCCTCCTTTCAACCAAATAGCTGGCTGCCCCCATGAAAAGGATGGCTGCCCCCATGAAATCACAAACATTTGCCTGTTCTTTTAAAACAGGGTGGGTAAGAGATTATATTACCTATTATTTTAATTAACATAACTAATGTAACTTAATGACTATGTTTGTTTAGGCTGAAGTTCCTCTTTAAATAAAAGAGCAGGGACAAATGGTTTCTTATTGCAGCCAGAGCAGGGCGAGAAAAGGTACCCGTGGCATTTATAATCACACTGTCCAAAAAGGGAAAGCCAGAACTGCAGGAATATATTGTAGGAGAGTTAGGAGACTCCTAAAGCATTCCAAAATACAATATTGATTTTGTATAATAATGGGATTTTCAATTCCACATGTCCAAAAAGCAAAATTATAATACAGCACCTTAGGATAGTGGGCGGAGCCCTGCAAATCATCCATGTATATCCTTGTAAGCCATTTGTGAACCTGGACCTGCGTATTTATAGCCCACAAACAGCCTTTTATAGTATCACTTAATCCAGTCAGGAATGATTTAGCCATTCACACATCCTTTATTATTGGGATAAGAAAGAAGGCTTTATTGTTCTTCTTTAAATCTCCTTCTGAAAAAAAATCTCTCTTTTATGTATGTTCAGAGAAATATCTGGTCATAAGTGTACAGCTAGTGTTTGAGGACCATGTACCATTCAACCCTTTCCCCTATAATATTATCCATTGTATTACTACTTGCCCCAATGCCCTAGTCAGTAGTATTTAGGCTTACTGGATGTGCCTTATTTATTATATGACTTATCCAAGTCTTCTCTGCTATTAACCATTTATGCCGCCTGGACGTGATTGTCTCGTCCAGGCAGCTGCTATAGGGCTGCTGTGCGCTTGCGATCGGGCGCCCACGCACTTGTGGTTCCCCGTTACATAGTTCCCATTCATTGATCTAAGTACCCGGTAGAAAGATAGACGGTTTCTTATTGGAAACCGCCGTCTTTCTAACAAAAAAAAAAGTTTCCCGTCCTCCTAATGCTCGCTTCCAGGGCCAAAAAAAAACTTCATCTACATACATTTTTTAATAAAATAAACCCACAGTATTACATTTAAAATTAACTGTTTACCTCCCACACCAAAAACTACCCAAATAAATTTTTTTATGAAAAAAAATTACAGTAAAAAATAAAAAACATAAATAGTTACCTAATGGTCTGAACTTTTTTAATATGCATGTGAAGAGGGTATATTACGAACATTTTTTAAATTATAAGCTTGTAAATAGTGATGGACGCAAAACTGAAAAAATGCACCTTTATTTCTAAATAAAATATTGGCGCCATACATTGTGACAAACGGGTAAATAAGATACATAGGTTTTAATCATGGTAGTGTAATGATTGGTGTCAGCAACAGAGATTTTTTCAGATTATTGGTGATCTGCAGTATCAACAATAATACAGATGCTATACCTGATTATGTGGTGATGTGCAGAATCACCAATAATACTAGTATAGCTAGACACAGGACACCCAATGTGAGATTGTGTTTGGTGCAACAGTATTCGGGAGATTCGGGAGATTCAGACACTACTGCAGTCAAGAATTCCCTGAGGAGCAGGGAGTTCGGATTTTACTGCAGCCAGTGGACACCTGAGGGGCAGGAACCACTGGCTGAGCTGCAGGAGAGAGAACTTGTGGAATGAGTGAATATGATAGAACTGCAGCCGAGGATTCCCTGAGGAGCAGTAAATCAGATATTACAGCTGAGGAGCAGGGACCACTGACTGGACTGCAAGAGTGATAACTGGTGTAATGAGAGATGCGATCAGACTGCAGCCAGGGACTCCCTGAGGAGCAGGGAATCAGACTGTACTGCAGCCAAGGATTCCTTGAGGAGCAGGAAATCAGACTGTACTGCAGCCAGTGGACTCCTAAGAGGTAGGAACCACTGGCTGAGCTGCAAGATGATCTCCTGAGGAGCAGGTGACCATAAGCCTGTGCTTGCAGCTGAAGAACACCTGAAGAGCAAGTGTAACGGATAGTACAGTGAGGCTGATCACCCAAGGGTTGGGTGACAACCAGAAAGGTCAGACAAGCAAAGTCGGCAACACACGGACAGATAAAGTACAGAGACGGAAGACTGATTCGGTATCCGGGTACAGGCAATGTCGGCAACAGGTTATCAGATAGGCGGAGGTACCGAATCAGCAAGCAGGAGAGAGGTCAGGAAAGCCAGAGATCATAACAGGTAACAATAATTATAACAATCCTAATCTAGGTGTGAAGTCCTTGGTTTCAACACCTGGGAACTAGTCTAACACATAAACAGTAGCAACGTAGTAATCTCCTAGTCTTAGATGTGAAGTCCTTGGTTTAAACACCTGGGAACTAGTCTAACACATAAACAGTAATACTTTAAAGGCTATCAACAGAATCTGGCTAAGTGTGAATTCCCAGCTCTGGCTGGTTCTAACACACTGTAACATCTGACTGGGGTCTGAGTGCTCACACGTAAGCATTCGAAACAACAGACAACTTGCAACTGACAGGCAAGTCCTTTACATACCCAGAGTGCTCCACAGCGCCACCCCAGTCACTCAGCCAATCCGGAGCATAGCTGGAGTCAGCTGATCAGCATGATCAGCTGACTCCCCTTCTGCTAGCATAAAGATCCTGTCGCCTGGCGCGCGCGCGCGTAGCTCTCAATCTGTGTGCACTAGAAGGACCAGGCGAACCAGCAGCATGTTGCTGCGCGGCAGAAGCCGCTGGCTGGAACGCGGAGATAGCCGCCATGCCGCTTGTCCATGCGGCGGCATCTCCACTATTCATTACAGGTAGCATGTATTATTTTAAAGCTATTATGGCTATAAAACTGAGAAACAATTTATTTTTTCAATTTCAAATGCATTTAGAAAAAAATAATTCTTAGCAAAATGCACCACCCAAAGAAAGCCTAATTGGTGGTACAAAAAACAAGATATAGATCAATCAATTGTGATAAGTAGTGATAAAGTTATTGGCGAATGAATGGGAGGGGGAAATTGCTCTGATGCATAAGGTGAAAAATACCCGCGGGCTGAAATGGTTAAATTCATTTTCCTCATGGAATTTGTCATGTGAAGTCACTTGATGAACACTGGGAGAAGCATGGATGTGTGAGCTGAACCATCAATGCCTCAGCAATGCAGCAGAAGATAAACAGGCTTAGTCAAGTGTGCCCCCCTACATATCACTTTCAGAAAATGTTAATATTACCACCAGCTATGGCAAGAAAATGAATGGTTGAATTTGATATATAGGTAACATGGTAGTAGTACTTTTTACAGTGGAGGGGGCTTAGTTTATGGGGGCTTTAGTGAGTTGAGGGGATGTTATATGTGTTCCTGTTATATGGGAAGTATGATAACAGCTTCCTATAGTGTATGAGAGGACATGATGATACTTGGCATTGCTGTGACATGAAAGAATTGCTGAACTGTATTGGTGCAGGAACTTTGTATGTGAAGGTCTATTATAGCTTCACCTGTTACCAGTGGTGGTGTTACACTGGAGCATGTCGGGGCACTGCCCCCCTGGGAATCACTGTGCCCTCTAAGTGCTCCCCGCTCAGTAACATACAGTTAACTGTTTCCAGGCCCCAGCAGCATACACTAAGCAGAAAAGGGTCTGTAAAATCTCTCCATGTCAGTCTGGCTCCTGGCATTAGGTAAACCAAAGGTCTTATCTATTTGTCATAAATACTTAACAATCCTTGAAAGATTCCTTGTAGGTAAAGGGACTCCGAGCTAAAAAAAAAATGAAAATTGCACTCACCTTGGGCTTTCTGCAGCCCAGTGTAGGTCGGGAGGTCCCATGACGGCATCCTGGCTCTTCTCCCAGATCTTCTCCAAGAGATGGCTGGCCGGCATTTTCCGGGCGGCTCCAGGCGACACTAGCCCGAGTGTCGGGCTCCCGCTTCCGCATACGACACGTGTGACGTAATCTTGCCGGCCGCCTTGTGTCATCATGGTGGCCGGCGTGACAGTATGGCGCATGCGTGGTTTAATTGCGCATGCGCCGTATTGTCACGTCAGCCGCCGTGATGACGCGAGGCAGCCGGCGTGATTAGGTCACACGTGTCGTATGCAGAAGCGGGAGCCCGACCCTCGGGCCAGTGTCGCCTGGAGCCGCCCGGAAGCCGCCGGACAGCCATCTCTGGGAGAAGATCTGAGAGAAGAGCCAGGACGCCGTCGTGGGACCTCCTGACCTACACTGGGCTGCAGAAAGCCCAACGTGAGTGCAATTTTCATTTTTTTTTTGAGCTCGGAGTCCCTTTAATGTATCTGTATGACACTTATATTTGCCACAAAAAAAAAAAATCTCTACCTCCTTCTGATTGTATTTTCTATTGTCTCTATTGTCAGTCAACAGGAAAGAGTCTGAAGAATGCTTACTGACTGAAAGTTCACTGTTTTTCTTTTAAAATAGCCATTAGATGGTATTATCCTGATTTAAAACTTCCTGTTGGTAAAATACAACCTCTAGTCTCCAGCAATGCTTAGCTGCTGAGATAAGGAATGACATACACAGTGTTTCTCTCCCTCCTGCCTCTTCCCCTTCCCCTTGCTTGTAAAGTTATCAGACACAAAGGGGGGGGGGGGGCGGGGGGGCTGGAATGATTTGTCTGTGATCTGTCCACACAGGGGCAGCTTACTAGCAAGTGAGGATTAAAGCATGCCAGTCAACTAGACAAGTGCATCTGTAGGTTACTTTTCTTCCATAATAGCACCATCATTAGGACAATCTGTTCTTCTAAAAAGCCGTTCTGTTTGCACTGTTTACATTTAGTTCCTATTATTGCTGACATAGTTGGTTTTCATTTTATTACCTGAGTTAGACAAAAAAATCACTTGAGTTAGGCAAAAAATATCTTAAGTTTGTGATACAAACATTGATTTTGATCACCCAAATGGACCCCACCAGCCAGCCATTGTGACCCCCCCCCCCCCCCCACACACACACACACACATGGGGCTGCCATCAGAAATTTTGTGGCCCCTCCAACATCATCAGGCCTGGGCTCCCCTCCCTGGGCCCACCGACTGGTTACTGTGCCCGCCCACTAGCTACCCCACCACCGTGTCCGTGTGTGCTGCAGGGAAAAATGTGCATGGTTCCGACACTGAAGAAAGCAGCATGCACAGCGTGGTGCGGCAAAAAGTAGGCATGACCATGGCATGTTGTGGGTGGAGCCAAATACTAGCAAAATACAGGTAGTCCCCGGTTAACAAATGAGATAGGGACTTGTAGGTCCGTTCTTATCCTTTATCCGTTCTCTTTTGTCCGCCTCTTTTCTTCCTTTGTCTCTTTTGTCCCCCTCTGTCTCACTTCAGTTTGTGCCTCTTTTGTGTCCCTCTGTGTGACCTCATGTTCCCGTCTCATCTCTTTTCTCCCTGTGTCTCCTTTGTCTGCCTCTGTTCCCCCGTACCTCTTTTATCCTCCTGTGTTACCTCTTGTCTCCTTCTGTCTCAGCTCTTCCCCTGCCCTAGCCAGGTATAGGTGCCCCCAGTATAGGTATCCAGGCATTAGTGCCCCCAGTATAGGTAGCCAGGTGTGGGTGGTGCCTCAGTACAGGTAGCCTGGTGTAGATGCACCCAGTATAGGCAGCCTGGTATGGGTGGTGCACCAGTATAGGTTAGCCAAGTACAGGTGCCCCCAGTATAGGTAGCAAGCTATAGTCGCCTAAGTATAAGTAGCCAAGTACAGGTGGTGCCCCAGTATAGGTAGCCAGGCACAGGTGGTACCCTCAGTATAGGTAGCCAAGTATAGGTGGTGCTCCAGTATAGGTAGCCAGGTATAAGTGGTGCCCCAGTATAGGTAGCTAGGCATAGGTGGTTCCAGCCCCAGTATAGGTAGCCAGGTATAGATGGTGGCCCAGTATAGATATCCTGTAGCCAGATATAGGTGGTGCCCCAGTATAGAAAGTCCGACTCCTCTGTAGCGGGCTCACTCATCTGCTCCCCATGTTCAAGCGCTGATGTCACTCTTCTCTCAGTGCTGGAACACGGTGTGCTGGTTAGTGAGCCACAGGCCCGCAGTCAGCACATGCGGCCCTTCCAGTGCTTTGAGGGGCCCTCACTGCAGTGTCAGTTGTCCCCCATCCCCCCTCCGATGGCTGCCCTGCACACACACACTTTTTATAGGGAGAGAATGAGAGGTGAGTTTCTGCATCTGGAACCTTACCAGGAGCATAGAGGGGTACATGATTTTTTAAGCACGTTATGGAGAAATGTCCATTACTGAGGGTTTCAGGGAATAAAAAGGTCAGACATGGCTCTGTATAATCTGCCTAAACCTATTTTAATTGCTTACAAATTGAGATTCAATGAGCACACAATATGGATGAATAACCTTAATGAGTCATGTTTAACATACCTTCGTCAGAAACATGTAAATGTCACTGCAAGACTTGTATGGCAATCTACTACATAGAAATCATGTTTATTAACGACACTAATAAATAAATATGACTCAAAAAAACTTATACACTGTTGTGTCAATTAAGTTAGTCAAAACCTGTGATTTAGAGTTAACCTTTTACAGACACTTAATTAAATGACATAATGAAGACTTCAGTACTCCAGAGGGGCTTTGCTTTGAATCCTTCTGTCAAACATTCTGAAATCATAACTGTCAAAAAATTGATTTAAAAGCACATTGGGAAATAATTCACTTGAAGAGAAAATCATTGCTTCATTTTTAAGGACAGACATGTATATAAAGGAACACAGCCTCAAGTAAGAAAGTGTCAGACAGCGATGATGTTACCTTGTAAGTGGGTCCGATGGTGCTTGGAACAGAGTACAAGATAAATTAGAAGCACATTAAATTAAGTCAAATTAAATTAAATTAAGCCCCCAAAATCCCAGGTATTTTGATATTGGAAGTAATGAGATCCAGTAAAAAAAAGACTGACAGGAACTTTTTAAAGAGCATAGAACATGTGGGCACAATACATTTTTACATTTTTCTAATGCCCCAAAACAGAAACCACACATGCGCGGTGGGCCGGCCAGGACGCACTCCCATCGCTAGAAGCGTTCTGCGCCTGCGCAGTACTAGAATGCCCAGGCCACTGAAGTGCAATAGGGGTCCACGTGGCTGGGCCGTGCATGAGTGGTGAACGACGACTGGCCACAACTGAGATATATACCAGGGGGCACAGCAGATGAAGAGAGGGGCCCAGGAGAGCAGCGATGGAGTCCACAATCGGCATAGGGGCTGGAGGAAGCCACAGGTAAGTATAAAAGCTGCTTATTTAAACATCTCTGGTACACTTTAAAAATGCCCCTTGCCCCCTTCTTTCTTTCTTTTTTGTTCTTAGTCTTTTAATAAACAGTGGTGATGTTTCCTCTTTGAGGTGCTTGTGTAACATGCTGTAAAATTATTACTCATATTTTGAATTTATAATTTGTAGTGACAGCATCTTCCATGGCGCTGTACAACAATCAATGGGTTACAGATTTAAGACACTTAATCAGCAATGCATCATACATGGAGTTGGATAATATGATTCCACTTTACACAGAGGTGATACCACATAAGGAAAGAGAGTCCTGCCCTTTTTTCTTAAAGTCTAAGAGTCTCTTCTCCGTATTAATAAAACATGGTGTATGGTTACAGTAATCCCATGTGTGTTGCAGTGATGGAAGGCCAAGTACCAACATACAGAATTTTTTATATACTGCACGGAAGTCAGACATGTCGTAGCGCCCGGTTCCCAAACCTACGATAATATTGACATGCACAGGCAGCGCAGGGGAAATTTTACTGTTACTACCAATCATAGCATAGCACATGTTGCCTAATTAGCGTGGCCCACATAACCTTAATAATGCAATCATTGCTAGGGTAACGCATGGTACAATATGGTTCACTCTTATTAGGCAATGCCTGCTAAGCTGTCATTGGCAGTAATGGTAAAATTGCCTTGCGCTACTTGGGCACAATAATCTTACCATAGGTTAGTGAATTAGGGCCATAGATAGTAGCAGATGCATTGTCAGAATTGCTGTTAACAAGGTGTTATGACTGGTCTCACCAGATCCGCTGCTACCATCTATGACACAAAACACATTCTAGTGTGAATCTAGCCAAGAATCCTCTATACTGTTTCTACCAGGTGCAATGTAAGGCTTAGTCAACAGAGAAGGGAACCTGAGCGCCATATCTAATTCCTTTTAGCTACCTGCCGACCGCCCCATGCCAATGGGCGTGGCCGAGGTGGCAGCCCCAGGACCGCCTAACGCCATTTGGCGTCAGGTCCTGGGGCCAGCTACTACAGGAGATCATGCTTAGGTTGCGCACACATCTCCTGCTTGAGGGGTGGAGCTCCGCCCTGTCTTCAGTCTCCCAGGAGTGATTGCAGCTCGGGAGACTGTTAGATGGTGTAATTACCGTCTATTTACACAGTACAGCGCTGCGATCAGCAGCAGTGCTGTACTGAGGACAGCCATGTGACACGGCTGTCCCCTTAGGGCACTAGAGAGTGATCGGCTCTCATAGGCAGAAGCCTATGACAGCCGATCGCCAGGATTGGCCGGCTGGGGGGAGGGAGGGAATTATTAAAATAAAGAGAGAAATAGTAAAAAAAATATTCAAAAAATCGTAACATAAATATTTATTTAAAAAAATAAACACAAGGGGGGCGATCAGACCCCACTAACAGAGAGCTCTGTTGGTAGGGAGATCACTAGTGTGCAGTGTTGTGCGGCCCTGCAGCTTGGCCTTAAAGCTGCAGTGGCCAATTACAAAAAACACAGCCTGGTCTTTAGGGGGGTTTAGCACTGTGGTCCTTAAGAGGTTAAACACTAACAGTTGTCTGTCTGTTCTGCTGATTTTTTTTTGCCATTAGTAGTATCTGAATCACACACCTGAAATAAGCATGTGGCTAATCCAGTCAGACTTTAGTCAGATCATCGAGGTCTATGGCTAAAGGTAGTAAAGGCACATGGTAGGCAGGACAGGCAGGCAATTTGCATTGTCTAAAAGGAAATAAATATAAATATATCAGAATTCATATCCCTCTCACTTCCAGTTCCCTTTAATCACTTCCCTCTAGTTTTGCAAGGCAGGTTTACGGTAATTTAACCATTCGTGATCCAACTAAGTTCATGTTGAAATGCCCTGAGCTCTTTAGGCCAGCATTCTACAAAATAGTCAATTGTCCCAACTCCCAACTGCCTGAAAGATGTTCTAAACAGCTACAGACCTGTCTCCAATCTCCCTTTTCTGGGGAAGGCTTTCAATTGCCAACTTGAAGCCAGGCTCTCAAGAAAAAACATCCTTGACCTTCTTCAATCTGGCTTCAGAAAACATCACAGCTATGAAACAGCTCACCTCACCAAGATCTTAAATGATCTGCTCATAGCAAGAGCCAGAGGCCAATGTTTCATCCTGATTTTGCTTGACCTCTCAGCGGCTTTTGACAGAGTTGATCATGAAATCTTACTTAACAGGCTACAAGAGTACTGTGACATAAATTGCTTAGTTCTCCAGTGGTTCAACTACTTCCTGGCTGGCAGAACACAAAGGGTATCATTGGGGCCCTTCCTTCCATCCCTGTACCACTAATATATGGTGTACCCCAGGGTGTGATACTATCCCCTTTGCTGTTCACCATATACATGCTGCCTATTGGAAAAAGTGTCTAAAAACATGGCCTGACATATTGCTATGTGGATGAAAACCAGCTATATTTATCATTCAAACCTGGTGTAACAGACCCTACCCCACAAATAAATGTGTTCTTAGCTGAGTTTCAGGAGTGAATTAAAGATAGCTATTTAGCAATTTTTTTGCAATTGTAGATTCATTAAAGTTGTGTAATCTATCTATTAGCTAGCTAACATGTTCCCTCCAATGTTGAGGTTTTAAGAAATATATAAATATAAAAATGATTACATCCTACCATAGCGCTGTCTGATATATTTATATTTATGAATACCTGACTATTTCCTCTGTAACACAGTCCAGCCTGCAACATTGTATTGATCTGAGACATATCTATGCGCTCTGAGTGCTATGGGAGAAAAGCACTTTACAGATGTTATTGTATTGTAAAGTGTTGTATTGTATCTTATTAAATGCCTACTCCATGCTTTTGATACCTGAGACAGAACTCACACAGCCATATCTATACATGTGGCCACTACTCATTAGCTCAGCATGTAATATGACTTCTTATTCTCAAGTTTAAAAAGAACTGTGAAAGCTGTACAGTGCGTAGCTAACACTGTGAGTACTGTGAGATATCATACGGAGGCTGACACACTAAACCATAAGCCTAATATGTAGTTGTAGTAGGCCAAGACAGGTGCGAAAAAACGTTATACAGGCCGAAGTCATACACATAGGTCAGATAACTGAGGTACAGTTAAGGATTAGGCAGAGACAGGGTAGTTAGGCTAGCCGAGGTCAATATCGAGTATCAAATGACAGTAGTACAGAGGGATGAGACTTTAATCAAAGTGGAAGGCACAGAATAACAATCAGAATAATTACAATATACAATACTAGACTAACTAGAGTACGTATATATCAGCAGTGTCTGCATATATACGTAGCTCTGTGGAACTTTAACTAGACTAAGTAGTAAAGCAAGGTCCAGCGCTCAGTGACCTGATAGCTATAACGGACAGCGAGCAACTGAATGCACAGGGCTTATATAGCAGGAATAGAGCACAGACCAAGCCCCCAGGAGAATCAGACCAATCAGCAACATCCCTGCAGCAAGTGTCAGTGCTGACCCACATCTGCAGGGGTGCCAGGGATGCAAACATGCTGACTCACGTCTACAGGGGAGCCGGGGATGCAAACATGCTGACTCACGTCTACAGGGGAGCCGGGGATCCAAACATGCTGACTCACGTCTACAGGAGAGCCAGGGATGCGACTGACCAATGAGGAAGAGGGAAGCTTCCTCCAGGTGTTCCACACTATCAGAGCAGCCTCCAGAGACCATACCAGATAAGTTTGTTACAATCTTGCAGCAATAGGAACATATTTCTGGTTACATGGTCATGCAAAGCAAAAACTTAGTCTATTTAGAACCTGCCTGTGCCCACTTTTTACAAAAGAGCTAACAGAGTAGTGTTATCTGTATGCAAATGAAGCAGTCAAGCACCAAGGCAGATGCAGCTGTGGCTCTCCTGACCAGGAAACTGAAACAAATTAGTTTTATCTGGGTGAGCAAACAAAAAAGAAAATTGAAACGTATAAAAGTGTATTATTTCTTTTGTAGGCAACTGAATGAAACAGATTGTAAGACACAGTGAAATGGCTGCTGTACTTATTTCAGAGTTACACCTTAAATTTAAAAACACAACTGAGTACTGTGAACTAGACCTATGGCTAGGTTCACATAGAGAATTGTCTTGCCTTCCCTGTAAAAGCAGGAACGCAATGCAACTGATCAGGAAAGTGTCGCCGGACATTATCCGCGCATCGTGTCGCATACAGTGAAGCATACAGGCCGTGCATTGTGATACTGCACCCCATCAGACCACACTGCAACAACCGCATTGTGAACATCGCATTGCTTTTGCATTGCAGCGTGATGTCCTGCGTTACAATGTGACCATTAGGATGCTAGTAGTAAAAAAATGTTTCTGTATCATGTTAGCCAAACAATTTATGTAGGTAGAAGGTCTTGTAAAAGTAATACCTTTCAATGGCTAACTAATAAAGTTAAATAATGCAAGCTTTCTGGGATCTAGTCCCCTTCTTCAGGCATATTTCCAGATGTTAGCTGAAGTAAAACACTGATGCAGGTAAATAGTAAACACGTAGATGGCAGCTGTGCTGGTTACTGTTTAGCAGTTAGATGTCAGGTGATCAGCAGTTTGGAGCCAGTGAGCTCATGCAAGCAAACATGAAATCTAGCAGGTTTCTGAAGATCATGAAGCCAAGTCAATCATGTTACATAAGGAGTCATGATTCCTGTTCCACAATTTAAACCTTCTGTTAATGTTTTAAACATTTTCATAAATTTGTACTCAGACATTTTTCTTGCTAGTTCATTTTTGAAGTTACCCTTAAAGTGAACCTAAAGTCAAGGTAAAAAAATGAGATTTACTCACCTGGGGCTTCCCTCAGCCCCCTGCAGCCGATCGGTGCCCTCGCAGCTCCGCTCCAGGAGGCCGCAATAGCAGCATAGGGGGCGATATACAGGCTGGGAACGTAAAGAATCACTCGCGTTCCCATGCCTGTCGGCCGGTGACGGACAAACCGGAAGTGTTCACCGGCGGGTCCTGGACCATCGGAGCGGAGCTGCGAGGGCACCGATCGGCTGCAGGGGGCTGAGGGAAGCCCCAGGTGAGTAAATCTCATTTTTTTACCTTGACTTTAGGTTCACTTTAAGAATAAGTACTTTGAGATCTTGCATGCTGTGTCCTGGTTCACAGAAGTGTTGGCCCACTGGTGTGTCCATTTTACCCTCATTAATTTTAAAGCGGTGATGGTTTATTCTTACGCGCAGTTTTTATCCTGTTTCTCCTATATAGATTCCTCTTGAGGGGCATTTCATACAGCGTATCATGCATACGACATTGGATGACTCACAGGAAAATTGGTCTGGTATTTGATGATATTTCTGTGAGTTTGGTATTTGTATTTGGCTTGTGACCAAGATATAAGGGCAGGTCTCACACCTTGTGTTATTGCAGGGTAATGTGCCTGGAGTTTCTGGTGTAGATAATGTTCTGATAATCATTTGTCTCAAATTAGGAGGTTGTCTGAAAGCAAGCAGTGGTAAATCAGGAAAAACTTCCTTCAGGCGTTTGTCTTTGTGAAGTATCGTTTGCAGGGCTTTCGTTATCTTCCTCAGCATCTTTAATCTTGGATTGTAGGTGACCACTATTGGGACTCTGTTGTTTTCAGTCTTTGGTGTGTACTTCAATAGTTCCATTAGTATAGTATAGTATAGTATACCATTAGGATGCACAACAATGGCCCACTGTGAACCTAGCCTACAGAGCAACAAGAAAATAACTGCCTAATGCCTAGTACACACCATACAATTTTCTGTTAGATTTTTCTGTTAGATTTTCTGTAATTAGATTATTTTCTGTAAAGTACTGGTAGAGACTGGTCATTATCTCTAGTGCATTGTCTTCTGGTTATCTCCTGCTGAGTAGAACAATGCTTAATTGCTAGGCAGATAGATGGTTAGATAGATAATTTCCAACATGTTGGAAATTATCTATCTGGCAGGTAAATCTAACAGAAAATCTTACAGAAAATTGTATGGTGTGTACTAGGCATAAGGGAGGCTTGTGGTTAGCTCAATAAACAGAGATTTTACATTTTGGCCATTTACACTGCCTTATTTTGTTTAGAAGCTGGCTTAAATGTAGCTGGTATTTAATATAAAGCACTCCTTTATCGTCAAAAAAAAAAAAAAAAAAGCTTTTCCAGTGTTTGCCTGATGTAATAAATGTAACAATTTATAAAAAAGTATCATAGACGCTGCCTTCATTTTTGACTGTTATCCAAAATTGTGGGCACACTTTTCAAAATTGTATTGTAAGCAAAACAGATAGGAATAAATGGCACTTTTTGATGGGCGTGAAATGCAATACGAAGGAAATGATTGATCTAACACAATTGCAATGCTCATCTGCAGAACAGCCAATACCTTGGAAAAATCAATTCTGCTATTATAAGCTGTTCACTGCAGCTTCAGAAAACAGACATCTCTAAATCTCCTGCCTCCAAATGTGGTAGATGGCCGCATGGTACGGCATCAAAAGAAGGAACAAATAGATTGCGAAACTACAAATAATAGAGGAATGTAAAGTGAGCAAATGAAACTAAAAGCCACATTCATACAAAGAAAGATGTTTAGTGCTCAGTGCTGACAACAAAAGGGACACTTTGTATTGATCACACAAGCCACGAGAACATCTTTAAGTGTTTTCCTGTGTCTTTGGATTCTTCCTCTTGATAAATGCTATTTTTAAAGAAATGCATATGATTATTATTTATGCTTAGGACAAGTAGTGTAGCTACTACATGAACATATTTGAATCCTGTTATAGAATGAGGTACCAGTCAGCTTATAAATCAGTTAAAACATATTAAAAACTGTTAAAGAGAACCTGAGCTGGGTTTGAAGAATGTGATCTGAATACAGAGGCTGGATCTGCCTATACAGCCCAGCCTCTGTTGGTATTCCAAACCCCCCTAATGTCCCCCTGCACTCTGAAATCAGACATAGATCACAGCCGCGCTGTGTGGCTGTGTTTACATCTGTAGTGTCAGTCTCTGCTGCTCCCCTGCCTTCTGCAGAGCTCTGGTCCCTGCCCCCCTCCCTTCCCTTTAATCAGCGAGGAGGGAAGGGAGGCAGGTGGGGACTGGAGTTCTGCAAGAGGTGGGGAGAGCAGCAGACTGACACTATAGAGAAAAACACAGCCGCTGCGACATGCTGTGTGTCAACAGCGTGGCTGTGATTTATGAGGGATTGCAGAGTGCAGGGGGACCTTAGGGGGGTTTGGAATACCAACAGAGGCTGGGCTGTATAGGCAGATCCAGCCTCACTATGCAGATCACATTGTTCAAACCCAGCTCGGGTTCTCTTTAAAGCTTTACACAACCTGATAAATCACATTTTCAAGCAAGCATACTCTCTCTCCTGGTCACAGACAGCCGATCAAAACTGTCACCTGAAAATGTCAATCACCTCACCTTTTTGAAAATGAACAAAATGTGTGTTATTAGCTATCATTCCCCCAGTACAGATGTTCCCGAATGACTGGCACAAGGACTCACTGGCCAACCAAGATGCCTCTGTGAATACACACTGCTTCTGTGCTGAGTCTGTGCCTACTACCAACACACTGTTAGTTGAGGTTGGGATGGCATTCATCGCCATTGTCATGCTTTCCATGCTACCAAATAGTAATCTACATTTCATTTCTGCTGGTTCCAGGAGGCCGTCCAACCTCAATGAAAACCCCCAGCACAGCTAGACTCATAGCCATCACTGCCTTTGCATAATTTTTACCCTTGGTAATAGCTGTAAGATTGAAGGGTGCCATTGATGTCATCTAATTTATAATGCAAACTAGCAATATTGTCAGAATACAGCAGCAGTGCTGGTGCACATGCCATCTTGGTCTGACCCTCCTATTTTTACCTTAACTATTCTAATATTTGTATGTACATTTATGGGTGGCATTGTCAATCCACTACACTCAGCTCAGGCTGCCAGCTACCAATTCAGTCCAGCTCAGCTTAGGGCCCACTGCCACCTCTTCCTGCTGTTGCCTTTCAATACTCAATTCATGCAACCTGTAAGTTGACGTATGTTTGGCATTGATGATGCACTTCACCCAGATTATGCTACCAGCTACCAATGTGGTCCACGGTCAGTCTCAAGGCCCACTATCTCCTCCTCCTGCTTTTTCCTTTAAGTACTCCGTTCTTTAAACTTTTGGGTGGCATTGATGATGCACTACACCTAGCTCATGCTGCCAGCTGCCAATGAGATCCATGCTCTGTTTCAGGGCCAATAAAGCATGTTCTTAGTGGAGTGTGCCAAGGGTGGGGGGAGGCAGGGGTTGGGGTAAGCATCATTACTTTACTATCGGGTGCTGCTTCTCTGGCCCTGGTCCATATGGTATCCACCATCTTCTCTATGGAGAGACAGCAGCTTCTGCATGTTTAACTGTGGGGCAAAGTAGCATGTGCATGCCTGCTGCAATGCATGCTGGACGATGTAGTCCATGGATGCGACTATACTTGCATCCACAGACTATCTCACAGCATGCATTGCACCATAAATACTCACTCCTATTATCAGGCACCTCAACAGACATGTAAATTTACCCAAAGAGCCCCCATGGCCACCAGAGTTGATAACAGAGTTCTGGAAATGGAAGAGGCCATGATGCCCCTCGATTTCAGCACCATAACCTTTCTGCTGATGGCCACAGGATTCTTTAAGAGGTGGATGCCATGAAGCTTTTCTTTTATTAAATCACTTTAATTAGGGCTGGCAGAGGGTTTATTTTACATAACAAAAGCACAACGCTGCTTTGCTATGGCTGAACCTTTGCTGTGTTGTGTTCATGTTTTAACTTAATCCCTAAGTCACACCTTAGAAGTGATTGTAAAGTTTGATGAGTCGCTTCATAGTTTCAAGAATGTAAATTTATGCAAATGCTTTCTTTTATCTATAATTAGGCATCAAATAAATGCAAAACTTTGTTCACGCTTTTCAATACTTTTGAATTTAGAAAGACAGTGAAGGCAAAAAAAAATCCTTAAAATAAGAGTTAAAACAGATTGCAAGCAGACTATTATTGCTTGTACACACACTGCTACCCAAACCGATCTCTAACAATAATTTCAGTTTATAGCTAAAGCATTAGCCACTTCTTTCTACAGATGTTTTGCTTTTTTACATTAAAACACACATTAAAAGAATTAAAAACATTAAGTCCAAAAAGTCCAAACATGTATATCTTTCATTGATTAATACTATGTATTTAATATGTATGTACTGTATTTTTCGGACTGTAAGAAGCACTTTTTTCTCCCCAAAAGTGGGGAGAAAAAGTTAGTGCATCTTATAGTCCGAATAGGACATTTGGACCTGCGCCATCTATGGAAAATGTCCTATCCCCCTGTTTCCTCCTGCTCTCTGCCCCCATGTCTGGCATATATATTCACTTACAGCCACTACCATAGGAAATAGCTGCGCAGGTTTGGGCCAATCTGTGTCCTCGTGTGTCTTCCGTCCCCCGCTCTCTGCCCCCGTGACCGGCATATAGAGGTACTTGCAGCCACCGCTTCCATAGGAAATAGCACACAGGGTTGGGACAATCTGTGTCCACCAGTGTCCTCCGTACCTGCTTTCTTGCCCCGTTTACAGCATACAATATAGGGGTACTTGCAGCCACCGCTCCCATAGGATATAGTACGCCGGATTGGGACAGTCTGGGTCATCCAGTGTCCTCCGTACCTGCTTTCTCCCCTTGTGTCCAGCATATAGAGGCACTTGCAGCCACCGCTCCCATAGGAAATAGACACACAGGTTTGGGCCAATCTATGTCCTCCAGTGTCCTCCATCCCCTTTTTCGGCCCTCGCGTAAGCCGTAAGGCGTATAGGTACTTGCAGCCGCCGCTCCCATAGGAAATTGACACACAGGTTTTGCAGCCATCTTCCAATCATGCGCAGGGGTGCTGCCCAAGTCCGCCAATCAGGTGACTCACTGCTCCCTGCTCTTTTTTTAATAGAAGCCGCTGATCTGGAAGGCAGGATAAAGGCATTTAGAGCCTTTATCCCAAATAAATTGTACAATCAGTTTGCATTGTGAGCTGGTAGACTTAGCTTTCATGAGTAAGTGGTGGATTGAAAATGTGTAGATAACCAATAAGATGCTAATTTTTCCAGCTGAAGCATTTTTTGTTGCAATGTGTATGCAGATTAAAATTGGAACTGCATGCAATTGGTTAAATTGTAATCTGCATACAAATTCTAGCACAGTCAGGTAAAAAAAAAACAAATTATTGATCATCTCTAATTTTCTTATTTAGGCACCAATGGCCACTGTTTCTTTACATCTATGGTTTCTTTCTTTCATATCCTAAAATATTCACCCCAGTCTCTGCTGCTCTATCTAAAGTCATTGCCCTTGAAATGATGCTGTTATTCTGTTATGTACAGTGGCAGTACGGTATATATTTTGTACCTCTGCACTAAGATAATTGTGGAAGAGAGAAAAATATCCTGAAAAAGCCAGATAATAAAGCTTAAATTTGCCATTAAATTAATATTGCTAATCTGTATCTATATGAATGGAGAAAGTGCAAGTGAAAATTACCACGCACTTCTTTTGATGGGAATTATCAAAGGGCAAAATCAATGGTGCAGAAGGGAGAGCAGCCCTTGCTATAACAAGAAGATGGGCATGTATTGTTAAAATGAAAATGAGATGTGGCAATAATGTTCATATTCTGCATTGCATAGAGCATAGCGCAGCAGGAGAATACCCTTTCATGTTTTTACAATAGCGTATTTAATTACTGAACCATTTATTTTATCTCTCTTAGGAGCATTACTTTAAATCCATCCTATTTTTTCGAAACCACGTTCGTCAAGCAGCTGTGTTTAGATCGCTCTGAAGATATTCTGAGGCTGCAAGGTAGGGCTGGAGTCTTATTATTTTTACTGTACTTTTGATAATCACTTTTAAGTAAGTTACATGAAGTATTTCAAGGATAATTTTCCTAAATTCCAAAGCTAATCACTTAAGTTGGATAGTGATTAATGTAATCTCCCCAGTAATATATTGAAGCATGAATTGCTTTATCTGCAACTGCAATGTATGCCCTAGAGCCTAAATACCATATCAGTTTCACTACGCTTTATCCTGACCATGTCATATTCCAATAAGCTATAATACTGGGCCACCTAACATGCCTAGGAAAGCCTACACTGTAATATAAAAATCATATGGCTGAATCTCGCACATTGGTATGCTCCGCAAGCCTGCTGAATGTAATGAAAGGGCCCATATGGCAGGATAAATTAGCAATCATAATACTAATAGTTTTCAACCCTCTCCACTCAATATTCCAACAGCTGCTCAACACTAGTGATGGTGACTTTATGCTATGGAAGAAGTATTTATAAATTAAAAAAAAATGTTAAGCATCTTATTCTAGTTACTAAGCTGTGTGTCATGGATACACGGAACCTCACCAGGGTTCTTCATATAGTATAGCTCCAGGCATCTTCATTGGAGGCTATCAGAAATGAACCAGAAAACCTGGATATTATTAAATTGTATTATTTAATATGGTAAAACATTACAGCCCTTTCATAGGTCATATTGAAACATAGGTTGCTGCATCAGTAAAAAAAAAAACTTTTGTAGTGGAAGATGCATGCATTTGTAGACATACAACCTCTAATCCACATACATACATCTCAACAACCCTCAGTACAAAAGTAGGGGTGGCATTGCTGACCTACTTTTACAATATAATATTCTAGGTGTTTGCTGTAGTCCTCTTCCTATAATTCTATCTAGATTATTCACCTGAAACAAGTATGCACATTAAATGTTTTTACTCTTCTCTGTCCTCATTTCAGACCTCGATGCACCCCTGCAAAACTTTGGTCCTCTTTGCCAAAATTGTCCATGCTCTTTACCACGTCTCCAGTGATGACTTCCACAACAACCTACAGACTCATCTGCAGCATGACACCCACTTTGAACAAGGAAGGTAAAACATCAACTAATCTGGAGGATTGGCAGAACTCCTGTAGTAGAGATATGGTAAGTAGTTGGGGCCTACAGCCCTTATTACCGACACCTACCGGCAGTCACATGGCTCCCCTCTAGTTATGTCTGTGCCTAATTTACATACTTGTTCCAGGTAACTTCAGCCTTCAAGCCTAAGGATCAGCATTGCAGAACAAGAACTCCCATGACAACTTCCTTGCCTCTCTTATGTAGTTAAACATTTAATATTTAAAAAAAAGCACTGATTTCTATATTTTTTTATAAGAAAAGTGTAATTGAAAACAATTCAAGCATCATAAAAGCGAAAGGCAACAGTATCATCTTGTAAAATTAATCATGTTGATAAACAGGGTCAGAAATAATGTAGGATACATGGGACAGAGAGTAGCTACATGTAGGGACAACATTGTACATACAGTAAATAACTACAGTACTATCAAATGGCATCAAGGACAATACAATACAATACTACGAATACAGTCCAGGTCAGGAGGAATGTCACATTCAAAGGGGAAGTCAAGCATATAAAGATAAATAAGGTAACACAGTATTGAAGTCAGACGATGGGCAATGTAGTATGTTATGAATTGAAGCAAAAGGGAGTATAGCCCTAATCAGCTTCTAACCAGGTCAGAAAAGGCTATCTCAGGAGTATTCAGCCAAGGACCCTATATCCTTTCAAATTTTGCAGGGCATGCTCTATGTGCAAAGGCCAGATTTATAAGTCTTCATACATTGTTTGCTTGTGAAACCCAGTTTTGGGGGAAATTATTACCAATGTGGCCTTTCAATGCTGGTGTATCAGTTTCCTGGCAAGAAAGAGAGCACTAGCTATCGCAAGCTAAATCTGCAAACAGCTTGCCAGCTGCTCCATATATGCTAAAATGCACATGACTTCATCTCTGGTCATAGAAGTGTGTGATCAGATCAAGGAGTTTCCAATATCTGTGACGTTTGGGACAATTCCACAGCATGAAAAGCAAGTTTCCACAAATGATTTCTATGTAATTTACTCTTATATGTTCTTATATGGTTTCTTGCATAAACTTGCATGTCTTAATTACAAATATGAACTGGAAAGGAGAAACATACAGGGTGTTTGCTCATACCAGGCAGCACCTGACTATAATGGCTGATTAATTACAAATATGTCAGCTTCATTCTTAATCTTAAAGGGGTTCTTTCACGAATGAGGAAAAAAATAAAAAGTGGTTCATGCATAAACTATTAAACATCCTTGTAAAATAGTGTAAAAAGTTTAAAAAAAAAAGAAAAGTTTCATCAATACAACATGTATTGTAAATAGTGACGGATGACGGCTGGGAGGCTAATCCATTTGTTAGGGGTGGTGTTTGTTTTTACTTTCTTTTCACAACCATAACTGCTGACTACATAGTTTTCAGTGGCATAACCCACTGCTGGCAGGAATCGCCGTTATAACCCTAATAACTGAGCTCCACTGAGCTGCTGAATATGTGTACATTGTTGCTAGGCAACCAGACCCCGGGTGCAGAGACTCGTTTTGTGAAAAGAGTCATAAGCTGCAGGGAGAATCAGTCTTATCTACACCATATGATTCTTTGTCAGATTCGATTCAATTTGATTTGATTCATTGATATGATTTGATTCGATCTGACATGTCTGATTCATGATTCGATTCAATTTAAAAAAAACTTTTTACACTATTTTAGAAGGATGTTTAATAGTTTATGCATAAACCACTTTTTATTTTTTTTCTAATTCGCGGAAGAACCCTTTTAAGTTGCTGGCTGCATGACGTAAGCAACAAGAAGGTACACATGTGTGTGTCTTTAAAACGGGATTGTCAGCCACAAAATCAAATTCCATTTAAAAACTGCATTGTGTTTATAATGCTGCCACAAATCTCACCCTGCAGTGCAAGCTCTTCAATCTGTCCAGAACTGTCTCTGCTGTAATTATCTTGTCTCAGTCAGCTAAGCTGAGCTCTATTCTCTCACCACTGCCGAGGACAGTAAGAGAGGGAAGCTTGTCATCTCCCTTCCCACATTCCTGCGTCTCATTGATTGGACTGAGCACACTGCAGTGACAGGCTTGGCTGAAATCTGATGCTTGTGCTCACACATGGTTAGAATGCAAGCCAGAATGACTCAGCACATTGGAGGAGAACTACGGGAAGAAATGACATCAGGGATTGAGCCTCAGACTGTGGGAAAAAGAAATGGCCCCTGCCAGGAACAGAATTATCTTCATCTACTGTATAAAATTCACTGCAATCAAAATGTGGCTTCCTCCAGCCCCATAGTCTTTGTGGTCCCTCTGAGTCAGTCTGGTCACCTCTGTTGCGCTGTTGTGAGGCCTTCAATCCAGGTCGCGGCCTTGCAGGCCATTGCACATGCTCAGTCCCCGCCACACCCCTTGATCATGCTCCTACGTCTGGGAGCATTCTGCTCAGGTGCAGTTACAGACTTTGTGAGCTGTAACTGCACTTGGGCTCCTGGCTACGGGACCATGATTGTGGAGTGCCCACAGTCGAAACCATGCATGCACAGTGGCCTGCGATTCCCAGAATTAATTTAAGTGGTGGACTGAAGGGGGCTGGAAGAAGCCCAAGGTAAGTACAAAAAACCTTTTGTTGATTCGTCTTAGGTACACTTTAAGCATGGGGTGATGTGAGTGCTCAAGTTTAAAGCTAAATTATTCTTAACTATCACAGTATTTGTACATTGCAGACAAATCACGATGAATAAAACAGTTTGTAAAGTAATACATAAAAATGAATTTAACACTTACAGAAATAATTCATATGTTTAAGGCTTGACCTAGTTCTTCTTTTCACATTATACATATCGGGACAATTTTGGAATAATATTTTTGCCCCTGAGCAAGCTGCAATAAATACTGAAAATATCACGTAACTTGCTTTTATAAAGTGTGTCTACACTTTAGCTAAGAAAAAAGCATTTCTCCCCAGATCAACTCTACACCGTGCATGCAGAGCTTCTAGCAACCTCTATTCAATTCAATTTTGACTGTTTCTCTTCTAGAGTTAGTGATACAAAATTAAATCCAAACTCTAGTCTTTTTTTGTGTTTTGATAGACTGGGGTAGGGTACAAAGGTCTACCAGTTTGTTATTAATGCCTGTGACCCTGATAGGGAGAAATACCCTTGCTTGATTTTGTGTCCATAGTATCACTAATCATTAAAGATGGCTCGCAGCTCCGATTTTCGGTTTGTGAACCTCGAACACGAACTTCCGCTAAAGTTCGGTTTGCACGAACTTTCGCGAACTGCAATAGACTTCAATGGGGATGCGAACTTTGAAAACTAGAAACATTTATGCTGGCCAGAAAAGTGATGGAAAAGATGTTTCAAGGGGTCTAACATCAGTTTTTGCATGCATGAGTGGGATATTGGAAAAAAGTCCCAGGGAAAAATCTGGATTTGACGCAAAGCAGCGTTTTAAGGGCAGAAATCAGATTTCATGCTAAATTGGAGGCCTAAAGTGCTATACATCAATCAGGGAGTGTAATTAGTGTACTGCTCCACACTGACAGACCAAACTCACTGTGTAAAGCACCGCACACAGCTGTTTGCGTAGTGACGGCTGTGCTGGACTGGTGCGCACCATGGCGAGAGTGCAGGCCATGGTGGTTTTCAAGCCCATATGGTCGCCGGGCTGAGGTAGCTCAATGACAGAACAACAGTGCCTGTCCAGCTGATCGAATTTGATCTGTCCACAATGAAGCAACGACCTTATTATCTTGGGTGCGCCCCCCCCCCCGAGACACTCATATAGCCGTCGGTCATTGCTTCATTGTGATACGCAAGCCCCTTCACAGCGGCAAGGTAACGATCACGATGGGGAACTGACACATGTACATGCCTTTTGTTTTGTTGTTGCAGCCGCAGTGCAGCCAGAAAAATTAGGCAGGCATGTACACGCACCAGAAAAACTATCATAGCGGCCGCTGCTAGCAGTGGCCTTAAAAATTCAGGGATCCACCTGGAGTCCTGGACCCTGTTGGTGGTGGCGGAGAAGGCAGTCAAGCGGCCTGCAGGCAGAGATGCTGTGTGGGGACCGACTTAAGTCTTGGGGCAGGCAGTCACATGGTGTGCAGGCAGAGATGCTGTGTGCGGGGATTGACTTAGTCTTCGGGTGGGCAGTAGCCCTCCGGGATCCATGCCTCATTCCTTTTGATAAAGGTGAGGTACTGAACACTTTTGTGACTTAGGCGACTTCTCTTCTCGGTGACTATGCCTCCAGCTGCACTGAAGGTCCTTTCTGACAGGACGCTTGAGGCAGGGCAAGACAGAAGTTGGATGGCAAATTGTGACAGCTCTGGCCACAGGTCAAGCCTGCGCACCCAGTAGTCCAAGGGTTCATCGCTGCTCAGAGTGTCTACATCCACACTTAACCTCCCTGGCGGTAAGCCCGTGCTGAGCACGGGCTATGCCTCCGGGAGGCACCGCTCAGGCCCCGCTGGGCCGATTTGCATAATTTTTTTTTGCTGCACGCAGCTAGCACTTTGCTAGCTGCGTGCAGTGCCCGATCGCCGCCGCTACCCGCCGATCCGCCGCTATACGCGTCGCCGCAGCCGCCCCCCTCCCAGACCCCGTGCGCTGCCTGGCCAATCAGTGCCAGGCAGCGCCGTGGGGTGGATCGGAGTCCCCTTTGACGTCACGACGTCGGTGACGTCATCCCGCCCCGTCGCCATGGTGACGGGGGAAGCCCTCCAGGAGATCCCGTTCTTTGAACGGGATCTCCTGATCTCCGATCGCCGGCGGCTGGGGGGATGCCGCTGAGCAGCGGCTATCATGTAGCGAGACCTCGTCTCGCTACATGAAAAAAAAAATGAAAAAAAAACGTATTTGCTGCCCCCTGGCGGATTTTGCCAAACCGCCAGGAGGGTTAAGGCCAGGTAGTCAGCTACCTGCCGGTCGAGGCGTTGGTGAAGGGTGGATCCGGAAGGGCTAAGGCGAGGCATTGGACTAAAGAATGTCCGCATGTCCGACATCACCATGAGATCGCTAGAGCATTCTGTCCTTGCCTGCGTGGACATAAGAGAAGTATTACTGGCAGTGGTACCTTTATTCCGATGCTGGGACATCACCCTTAAACGCATTGTAAAGCATAGTTGCAAGCTTGTACTGCAAGTGCTGCATCCTTTCTGCCTGAGTTTTTTTATACGCGGGTCCCTCAACAGGCTGAACAGCATGAAATACGCCATCTGCACAAATTTGCATCCAGACGTACTATCCATCTCCTCTTGCTCTTCCTCAGTGACGTCAGGTAAGTTCTCCTCCTCCCCCAGCCACAAACAATACCACGGGAACGTTGAGCAGCACAAGCCCCCTGCGACGCCTGCTGCGGTTTTTCTTCTGCCTCCTCCTCCTCCACAAAAACACCTTCCTCATTGTCATGATATGACATGAGGACTGTCCATAAACAGTGAGCAGACACGGAATCCAATGCTGAACACTTTATTCTGATCCATACATCAGAGAACTTCCATCAATACAGGAGCAAACAGCTTTCACCTAGCTGTCTCACACCAAACTGACTCTCTCTTCCTCTCTCTCTCTCTCTCTCTCTCTCTCTCGCTCTCTCTACCAGACAGTGTATCAAGCTTAACAAACAGGCATCAAATGTTAGCAGATGATAAGAGCAAGGCCAGTCTGCTAACAGACAATAGAACAAGGGCAAATGCCCCCATCTGACTCCAGTAACTTACAATTAGTAAAAATACAGTCATAACATATACCATATATCACACTCATTATCTGACTCCTCTTCCCCACACGGCTCTTCCTCCTCCTCCTCCCTCTGTGCTGCCGTAGGTGTTGAGGAAACATCTGGTTCTGATTAGAATTGATCCCACAACTCTTCCTCCTGTAACTGTTCCTGTACACGCTCCTCCACAGCTTGATCCACCACTCTACACGGCACGCTCCAGGAAGAAAGTATACGGGATCAAATCGCTGATGGCGCCTTCACTGCAACTCATCATGTTTGTCACCTCCTCAAACGGCCGCATGAGCCTGCAGGCATTTTGCATGAGTGTCCAGTTATTCGGCCAGAACATCCCCATCTCCCCAGAGTGTGTCCTTCTACTGTAGTTGTAGAGATACTGGGTGACGGCTTTCTCCTGTTGTAGCAGGCGGTCAAACATCAGGAGAGTCGAATTCCAGCAAGTCGGGCTATTGCAAATCAAGCGTCTCACTGGCAAGTTGTTTCTCCGCTGAATATTGGCAAAGTGTGCCATGGCCATGTAAGACCGCTTGAAATGCCCACACAACTTCCTGGCCTGCTTCAGGATGTCCTGCAAGCCTGGATACTTAGATACAAAGCTCTGAAATATGAGATTCAACACATGTGCCATGCAGGGTACATGTGTCATCTTTCCCAAATAAAAAAGAAATTAGGCAGGCAAAGATTGAAGCTGAAAAACAAATCGCTAAGGATATCAAATCTAACCCAAAAAAGTTTTACAAGTACATTAACTCTAAAAAAAGAAAGGTTGACTGTATAGGACTCCTAAAGGATGAGGATGGGAACTCAATGGTGGATGACCAAGGTAAGGCAGAGTTATTAAATGCTTTCTTTGCTTCTGTCTTCACAAAATAAACAGCACTGTTGCAAACTACAGAGGCGGAAGAGTCTCAATCTTCTAACTGTAATATTAAATACTTAACGCAGGAAGAAGTGAAGGCAAGACTAAATAAATTAAAAATAGACAAGGCACCTGGCCCGGATGGCATGCATCCTCGGGTCCTAAGGGAATTAAGTTCAGTTATAGATAAACCCCTTTATCTTATCTTTTGTGACTCTCTTGCAACTGGCAGAGTCCCAGTGGATTGGCGTACAGCCCACGTTTTCCCATTATTTAAGAAGGGCAAAAAATCTGATCCAGGAAATTATAGACCTGTAAGTTTAACATCAGTTGTATGCAAACTATTTGAGGGGTTACTAAGAGATACTATACATGACTTCATAGTAGAAAATAATCTTATTTCTCAGCATCAACATGGGTTTACTAAAGACAGGTCCTGTTTGACTAACATGCTCAGCTTTTATGAGGTAGTGAATGCTAATATGGATATTGGGAATGCTGTAGATGTGATATACTTGGACTTTGCAAAGGCCTTCGACACTGTTCCCCACAAAAGTCTGGTGCAAAAGTTGAGGATGCAAGGACTGGGGAAGAGTCTGTGTTCATGGATAGGGAACTGGCTAATGGACAGAAAGCAAAGAGTTGTGGTCAATGGATCATACTCAAAATGGGAGACTGTTAGCAGTGGGGTCCCACAGGGGTCTGTTCTGGGTCCAGTGCTCTTTAATTTATTTATTAATGACCTAGTAGATGCAGTAGTGAGCAATGTTGCTATTTTTGCAGATGATACAAAATTGTGCAGAATCATTAACTCTCAGAAAGATAGTGTCGTATTGCAACAGGATCTGGATAGGATGGCTATATGGGCACATACATGGCAGATGAAATTCAATGTTGACAAATGTAAGGTCATGCATTTTGGACGTACTAATGGTCTAGCACCATACAAAATAAATGGGATACAGTTGGGGACATCAAACTTGGAGAAGGACTTAGGAGTACTCATTGACAACAAGTTAAATAATCGTACTCAATGCCAAGCAGCTGCAGCTAAAGCTAACAAAATTTTGGGATGCATTAAAAGGGAAATAAAAACTCGAGATGCTAGCATAATATTGCCCCTGTTTAACTCTCTAGTAAGGCCACATCTGGAATATGGAATTCAGTTCTGGGCACCACATTACAAAAAAGATATTGCAGTTTTAGAGCAGGTGCAGAGACGAGCAACAAAATTGATGCGTGGGATGGAAGGTCTCACTTATCGAGAAAGGTTAGATAAACTGGGTTTATTTAGTCTAGAGAAAAGACGCCTTAGAGGGGATCTAATTAACATGTATAAATACATCAGAGGGCAATATAATACCTTGGCGGATGAGCTTTTTGTCCCTAGGCCTTCTCAAAGGACTAGAGGACATGATCTGCGCATGGAGGAAAAACGTTTTAGCCATTTATTTAGGAAAGGGTTCTTTACAGTAAGAGTGATTAAGATGTGGAATGCATTGCCACAGGAAGTCGTTATGGCAAACTCTATACCTGCATTTAAAGGGGGCTTAGATGCTTTCCTTGAGTTGAAAGACATCCATGGCTACAATTACTAGGTAATGCCTAATGATGTTGATCCAGGGATTTTATCTGATTGCCATCTGGAATCGGGAAGGAATTTTTCCCTTTAGGGGCTAATTGGACCATGCCTTGTAAGGGTTTTTTCGCCTTCCTCTGGATCAACAGGGATATGTGAGGGAGCAGGCTGGTGTTGTACTTTATACTGGTTGAACTCGATGGACGTATGTCTTTTTTCAACCAAAATAACTATGTAACTATGTAAAGCCGAAATGAGATTTCTGCCATTGTCACACACCACGTTGGCGATCTCCAATTGGTGCGGGGTCAGCCACTGATCCACCTGTTTGTTAACAGCAGCCAGGAGTGCTGCCTCAGTGTGACTCTCCGCTTTGAGGCAAGACATGTCTAAGATGGCTTGAGACCGTCGTACCTAGCATGCAGCATAGGCCCTGGGGAGCTGGGGCAGTGTAGCTGGAGAGGAGATCGCAGCACCAGTAGAGTTGAACTGCCACTCAGCCAAGGAGGAAGAGGATGATGATAGTGAAGAGGATGTAGCAGGAGGAGAGGAGGTGGCAGGAGGCCTGCCTGCAAGCCGTGGAGGTGTCACAAATAGGTCCGCTGCACAGCCAGGTACTCCCTGCTGCCAGCGGTCACCAGGTTGACCCAATGGGCTGTGTAAGTAATGTACCTGCCCTGACTGTGCTTGGCAGACCAGGCATCCGTGGTCAGATGGACCCTTGACCCAACGCTGTGTGCCAGAGATGACACCACTTGCCTTTCAACTTCATGGTACAGTTTGGGTATCGCCTTTTTTGAGAAATAATTGCGGCCTGTTATCTTCCACTGTGGTGTCCCAATGGCCATACATTTTCGGAAGGCCTCAGAGTCCACCAGCTGGTATGGTAACAGCTGGCGAGCTAACAGCTCCACCAAGCCAGCTGTCAGACGCCGGGCAAGGGGGTGACTGGCAGACATTGGCTTCTTACGCTCAAAGATTGCTCACGGACACCTGGCTGCTGCTGTGGGCAGAGGAGCAGGAACCGCTCAAGGTGAGAGGCGGAGTGGAGGAGGGTAGCTGTGATTGTGAAGGTGCAAGGGAGAAAGCGGCTGAAGATGATGCACCTGAAGGAGGAAGAGGAGAAGGAGGGTGGCTTTGCTTTTGTGTGCTGCTTTTCCTATGGTGCTCTTCCCATTGCAGTTTGTGCCTTTTCTCCATGTGCCTTCGTAAAGCAGTTGTCCCTACACGGCTGTTGGCCTTTCAACGGCTCAATTTTTGGAGGCAGAGAGAACAGATGGCATTGCTCTGATCTACGGCAGAAACACTTAAAAAAATCCAAACTGCTGAGCCCCCCTGGGGTGATGGCACTATGGTGGCATCAGCAGCTGATGTTGAAGGGCATGTTGGCTGGCTGTCCATAGGTGGGTATACATGGCACCGGACACTGCCACCAGCTGTTTCTGATGCCGAGCTCCCCCTGCTTCTTTCAGGAACTCGTCTCCTCCTACTCCTCTCTGACTCCACCTCTGAACTCTCCCCTAGGTCATCTTGTCTATTAGGATCCCACTTGGCATCTGTATCATCATAATCATCATAATCATCCTCCCCACCTTTGCTTGCCTCAGACACCTCATAAACTGCACCAACAGCAGGTACTTCATCCTCCTCCTCACACGTTATGTCCATAGTGTCGCCTAACTCAGACATGTGAGGTGGTGTAACTTGCTTAGCGCCTTCATCTGGTTGTAACAATAATGTCTGTGAATCAGTTAATTCCCCACCAAATAACTCCTGCAAAGTGTCAAATGCAGCAGATGTGTGTAACGATTGGTGTCAGCACACAGAGAGAATCTGATTATTGGTGATCTGCAGTATCACCAACAATACAGATATATACCCGATTATTGATGATCTGCAGAATCACCAATAATACAAGTATGACTAACCTCTGGACACCTGATAAAGTGTAAGTGTTTTGGTGCAACAGTAAACTGTCTCCCGTGGGGCGGGAGACGCCGATAACAATGAGCATGGACCACCTGAGGAGCAGGTGGCCCTTGGCTGTGTGTGAACTATCTCCTAGGAAAGGGGATAGAGATAACCTGCGAGCCAGTGATTCCCTGCAATACTGGGAATCAGACTATTCTGCAGCCAAAGGACTCCTAAGGGATAGAGTCCCTGACTGGACTGCAGAGAGGCCTCTCTGAGGAACAGGAGGTCTCTGCAGCTACCTGACACTTGGCGGGGTAGTGTCACAGGTAGTACAGACAGACTGAACACTCAAGGTATGAGTGACAGCCAGAAGGGTCGGCCAGGCTAGGTCGGCAACACACGAGCAGATAAGGTACAGAGACAGAAGGCTGATTCGATAACCAGGTACAGGCAGGGTTTGGCAACAGGTAGACAGATATGCATAGGTACCGAATCAGAAAGCAGGAGAGAGGTTGAGAGAGCAATTGGTCATAACAGATAAAGCAGAGGCCTAGTCTAGAGTGTGAGGTCCGTGGTCTAAACACCCAGGAACTAGTCTAAAGTATAACACAGCAATGATACAGTATTCCTAAGCTTGGGTGTGAGGTCCTTGGTCACAACACCCTGGAACTGGTCTTAAGTATAATACAGCAATGACACAGTATTCCTAAGCTTGGGTGTGAGGTCCTTGGTCACAACACCCTGGAACTGGTCTAAAGTATAACACAGCAATGACACAGTATTCCTAAGCTTGGGTGTGAGGTCCTTGGTCACAACACCCTGGAACTGGTTTAAAGTATAACACAGCAATGACACAGTATTCCTAAGCTTGGGTGTGAGGTCCTTGGTCACAACACCCTGGAACTGGGTATAGTATAACACAGTAATAACACAAGCGTAATCTGGCTAAGTGTGAATTCCCAGGTCCACCTGGTTCTAACACACTGTGGGATCTGACTATGGTCTGAGTGCTCACACGTATGTATTCGCAACGGCAAACAACCTGAGACTGACCAGCGAGATCTATATATAGTGCAGCGCTCCTCAGCACCACCCAGCGCTACTCAGCTAATGACAGTCTGCGCTGGGATCAGCTGACCAACCTGATCAGCTGAGCCTTCTCCTCCTGGCATAAAGGTCCTGCCTCCCAGTGTGCGTGCGCGTAGCTCTCCATCTGTGTGCACTAGAAGGCTCAGACAAACCAGACGCATGCTGCTGTGCGGAAACCGCCAGTCTGAATGCGGAGACAGCCGCCCCGCTGCCAGACCGCACGGCGGCATCTCCGCAATCCTTTACAATGTGGTGCTTGTAGTCACGCTGGTGGCTGCGGAAGATGAGGTGTTCTGTGTTAAATAGTCAACCACGTCCTGACAATCTTGGGAGTTGATGGGACGTGCTTTCTTATGAGCACTGTACTTTGGTCTAGGGACGCAAAAAATGAAGTCAGCACAACCTCGAACAGACTTGCCGGGTGGCCTGCCTCTGGGTCTGCCTCCGCCTCTACTTGTTTTGTCCATATCGGGAGGGATGAAGTGAAAGGTATGCACTGACTTGATTAATACAATGTGCAGTCACACAGGTGCAGTTAAAGGAATGCAGTGACTGGTATTACAATACAATGTGCAGCTGTCACACAGGTGCAGTTAACAGTTATGCACGGACTGGTATACTACACAGCGTGCGGTCACACAGGTACTGTGAACAATTATGCAATGACTGGTATTACAAATTTACAGCTGTCACACACACAGGTGCCGTGGACAGGTGCAGTGACACTGCGTGCAATCATGTAGGTAGGTTGGTGCACTGAACAAGAGGTGGGTATGCAGTAATTGGTATTACAAATGTGCACCTGTCACACACACAGGTACCATGAACAGGTGCAGTGACACTGCGTGCAGTCATGTAGGTAGGTAGGTGCACTGAACAACAACAGGTGGGTATGCAGTAATTGGTATTACAAATGTGCAGCTGACACACACACACAGGTACCGTGAACAGGTGCAGTAAGACTGCGTGCGGTCACGTAGGGAGGTAGGTGCACTGAACAACAGATGGGTATGCAGTGATTGGTATTACAAATGTGCAGCTGTCACACACACACACAGGTACCGTCACCAGGTGATGTGACACTGCGTGCGGTGCCGTAGGGAGGTAGGTGCACTGAACAGGTAGTTATGCAGTGATTGGTATTACAAATATGCACCTGTCACACACACACAGGTACCGTGAACAGGTGCAGTGACACTGCGTGCGGTCACGTAGGTAGGTAGGTAGGTGCACTGAACAACAACAGGTGGGTATGCAGTGATTGGTATTACAAATGTGCAGCTGCCTGTCACACACACAGGTAGTCACTGAATGTGCTGGGCCTGGCAGTGGCACAGTATGAATTACCAAGGCTGTATATGCAACACAAGTGTCTGTGGGACACACACACACAAAAAAATAGATCACAAGAACAACATTAGCTCTCAAAAGAGCTGTTGAGGATGAGGAGTGCTTTTTAGCAATAAGATCAGCAAGAAGGAGCAAGCTAACAAGCCTAACACAAGAGCCTAACTAAGCTTTCCCTATGTCAGCAGCAGCAAGGTTCTCTCCCTTCTCTAATTACTGCAGCCACACGAGTGAGTGAAATGGCTGACGCTGCCTGCGTTTTATAAGGAGGGGGGGCTCCAGGAGGGAGTGTAGCCCGATTAGCTACCCTGTGTCTGCTGACTGTGATGTAGACGGTCAAAGTTGACCCTAATGCTGTAGTATAGGGGGCGGGTCGAACCGCCATAAAGTTCACGTTCGAAGTTTGCGCGAATAAGTTCGCATGTGAACCATTCAGGCCATCTCTACTAATCATGGTGAACTCGCAATTAAAAATTACGGTAAAATCATGACCGTGGTAAAATGGCACGATTTTACTGCATTCACAATTTTAAAATTATTTTAGCATGATTTTAATGTAAGTCAATGGAAGCGTTTTTAAAAAGCTCTCAGAAAGGTCTGAGGGCCAAAAAGTGCTCATAAAAGCACTTCTAGTGTGTCTGAGCTCTTACTGTAGCCCTTACTGTAAAGAACCCCTTCCTAAATAGATGGCAAAACCTTGTTTCCTCCATATTGAGATCATGTCCCCTTTTGCTTTGTACAAACCTAGGGGCAAAAAGCTCATCTGCAATCCTTTTTTTATTGCCTTCTGATGTATTTATAAATGTTAATCAGCTGGCTTCTTCCAAGCTAAATAAACCCAGTTTGTGCTAACTTTCTTGGTAAATGAGTCCTTCCACCCCCCTGATTAATTTAGTTGCCTGTCTTTGTACCTGTTCTAGTATGGCAATGTGCTTCCTATATTGTGGTGCCCAAAACTGTATTCCATACTCCAGATGTGGCTTGTCAAGTGATTTATACAGAGGGAGTATTATACTAGCATCTCATGATTTTATTTCACATTTTATGTATCCGAGAATTTTATTTGCCTTAGCTGCTTCTGCTTGGCATTGAATAGGAGTGTTTTTTTTTGTTTGTTTTTAAACCAAAAATACAGGTGTTGTTATCAACTTTGTTATCAACCAGTATTCCCAAGTCCTTCTCCAACTCTGATGTTCCCAGCTGTAAGCCATTTACCTTATATGTTTATATGATTATATTATTGATGTAAGTATATCTTTTACCTGTTTTCCCCTTAGGCACACTTTACATGACGCATGAAGTGATAGTGATATCACTATCATATCACTATCACTATCACATATCACTATCATATATTTCCTTTTAAACAACACCAGTTGACTGGCATGCTGCTGATCTTTCATGCATCAGTAGTGCCTGAATCACACACCTGAAACAAGCATGTGGCTAATCCAGTCAAACTGCAGTGAAACATCTGATCTGCATGCTTCTGTTCAGGATCTATGGTTAAACGTATTAGATGCAGAGGATCAGCAGGACAGCCAGGCAATGTACATTTTTAAAAGGAAATAAATATGGCAGTCTCCATATTCTTTTCTCTCACTTTAAGTGTCCATTAGATAAAGATCTGCTTTCAACAGTATCCATATGTATCCAATCCATATTAAAATTCAGTTTGAATGACCTGCTTAGATTTATCTTGGAACTTAGCCCTCTGGGGAATACTCTTTCTGTTCATCAGGGACAGAGTCTCCTCATTAATTCTGGATATGTCTGCCCCCTTGTAATCCCACTAATATTCTCAGTTGCATGATGCCAAATAGCTAGAAAAAGCTGTTTGCCCTACATTTAAGTGACGTTTTATGGATCATGTTAGGCAATAAATGGTTAATAGGCAAATATACTCTATAGTGTTCCCCAACCCAGTCCTTAAGGCCCACCAACAGTGCATGTTTTGTGGAAATCCACAGAGGTTGTTAATAAGCTCTGATGAAACACAAATTACCTCACCTGTGCATGTTTGTGGTTTTCTGCAAAACATGTACTAATTGTGGGCCTTGAGGACAGGGTTGGGGAACTCTGCATACAGCACTGACATGGGCAATGAATGGAAGACCTACATCAGTTAGAGCAGGGGTCTCAAACTCGCGGCCCGCGGGCCATTTGCGGCCCTCGATACAATATTTTGTGGCCCTCGCCGGCAAAAGCTTCCTTATAGTTCGCTTCAGTGCTCCCAAATAATCCGCTGCATCCCCGCCGCTAAACGAGGGCTGCAAAGCCCCCAAATCGCCCGGGGGGCAATCCGCCGGCATTTCCTGGAAGGGGCAAAGCTTTCAGCTTCAGCTCTGCCCCACCTGACGTCAATCGCCGCACGGATCGCCGCATCTCACGCCCCACTCTGTGAAGGAAGAGTGAGAGGGGCGGGCAGAGGCGGCGATGCGCCGCGATTGTGAAATTCCTTATGCGGCCCAGCCTCATCCTGACTTTGCCTCCTGCGGCCCCCCAGGTAAATTGAGTTTGAGACCCCTGAGTTAGAGGATCATGTGATTGAGGAAATATATTCTGGTGTATAAGACTACTTTTTAACCCTTGAACAACATCTGAAAAGTCAGGAGCCGTCTTATACGCCGGTTGTCATTGATGCCGGGTGATACGCCCTATTCTGTTACCGACTCTCAAATCTCGCTGCTGGGGACTGTAGTGAAGCAGCACAGGCGCACATGTGTGAGATCTGAGGGGCTGTGAAGGAGGTAAATAGGATATAAGGGTGGGCCAGAAGGGTGATAGAGGCATGTTTTATGGGCATAGCGCAATCTATTCTTCCATACCGCTCTGATAAACAGGGAGACAGGGAGAGCTGACCAATCCACTTAGGGAGAGGGAGAGTTGACCAATCCAACCAGTCAATCGCCTGTATACTGTTATGTACTGGGTACCACATACAGTGCAGCACCAGCATCTGTTCATACATAGCACCAGTTTATGTTTTTTTTTAATTTTTATTTGTTGTGCATTGGATGAGGTGTAGTCTTATACAATGAGTATATCCCAAACTCTATGTTTCAACTGGAAAAGTTGGGGGGTCGTCTTTTGCGCCCAGTCGTCTTATATGCCGGAATATACGGTATGTCCTGCCCACTTAGCAGAAACAACTGTAATGAAAAATCAAAGCAAAAACAGGACAGCTATTGAGATCATACAATCATTTGTTGCTTCTCACAGCTTTGTTTCAAGTAAATGATTTACAATTATTATTCCATTATTCCAGGTGAGTGGTGTTTTAATACACAGGGGTGCAGTAAAGTATTGGAATGATTAGACTGTCAGCTCCTCTGAGGGGACAGTTAGTAGCATGAATTGTTCAGTGTACTCTGTGAAGCAGTGCGGAAAATGTCAGCATTATGTGAACGCAATCTAATAATAATAAAACTGTGAGTGCTGTCTCTGCTGCACTTGCAATTATTTAAATGGAAGGAGGTGGTCCTAGGTTTGAATTAGCAACCTGGAGGTCTCTGTATTATTAGCAAATTGGTTGAATTCTATTCAGAATTGACAGGGCACTTATTTATTGCTTTCATGAAAAACATAAAACCTACATACTGCTGTTCATTGCACCTTAATCGCGCTGCTAAACTCTCCGATGAAAACTGGTAGAAGACTAGAAAACGTCTGAATAATTTCATCCATGATAAACAATATTTGCACTGCAGCTCTGGAAAAAGAATGTACTGTATCAATTACATTGCAAGCACTGTGTAGACTGTGTACACATGCAAAACACCACAGAAATATGTATAGCGCATACAAATTATTGGGTACAGCTTTCTGACATTCACTCCATCCTAATCGGCATACTCATCTGGGATAGAGATGGGCCGAACGGTTCGCCGGCGAACGGTTCCAGGCGAACTTTGGGGGTTCGCGTTCGCCTGCATCAGGCGAACTTTTGCGGAAGTTCGATTCGCCCCATAATGCTGTATTGAGCAAAATTTTTAGCCTCCATTTCACTGTCAGCAGACATGTTATTGTCAAACACACTGCTTGAGAACCCGCCCTTCAAGCTAGGTCCTTTATACCATTTGACTCAGTTGTCTGGCTACACTAATTAGTTATGGGACAGCTGCTACACACTCAGCTAGGGAGATTTTAATTGGCCTCCCTCCCTCCTACCAGAGGGAGGAGGGTCTCTTCTGCCAGGGAATTATACTATTTTAAAAACCAGTATACATCATACCATAGCTGGGAATACATACATGAGTATACATCATACCATAGCTGGGGATACATACATGAGTATACATCATACCATAGCTGGGAATCGAACCCAGATCTCACTGTGTGGTGGGCATGTCACCCTAAGCACTGTACCACTACAGAAGTAAGAGAAGCTAGCCTAAAATTTAACATTTATGCTCAATGCAATAGAACCATTAGGTTGCTTAAAGGAGAACTGTAGTGAGAGGTATATGGAGGCTGCCATATTGATTTCCTTTTAAGCTATACCAGTTGCCTGGCAGCCCTGCTGATCTATTTGGCTGCAGTAGTGTGAATCACACCAGAAACAAGCATGCAGCTAATCTTGTCAGATCTTACAAAAATGTCAAACACCCGATCATACCATAGCTGGGAATCGAACCCAGATCTCACTGTGTGGTGGGTACATCACCCTAAGCACTGTACCACTACAGAAGTAAGTGAAGCTAGCCTAAAATTTAACATTTATGCTCAATGCAATAGAACCATTAGGTTGCTTAAAGGAGAACTGTAGTGAGAGGTATCTGGAGGCTGCCATATTGATTTCCTTTTAAGCTATACCAGTTGCCTGGCAGTAGTGTTGGGCGAACAGTGTTCGCCACTGTTCGGGTTCTGCAGAACATCACCCTGTTCGGGTGATGTTCGAGTTCGGCCGAACACCTGACGGTGCTCGGCCAAACCGTTCGGCCACATGGCCGAACTAAGAGCGCATGGCCGAACGTTCCCCGAACGTTCGGCTAGCGCTGTGATTGGCCGAACGGGTCACGTGGTTCGGGCCCGAACGCGCTCTGATTGGCCGAACGGTCACGTGGTTCGGGTAAATAAATACCCGAATAACGTCATATCTCCGCCATTTCTCTGTGGGTTTAGCTTTGGGTAGGCAGGCAGGGTAGTTCGCTCTCCAGCCACGCTAGCCAGGGTCCCCCCCAGTCATTGTGTGTCGCTGCTGGGAACAGTAGTACACCGCTCGCTCAGCCACACTATATATAGCATTGTTTACTGCCACTGTGTACCTCGCTCAGCCACGCTATATTCAGCCCTAGGGGGCTCTGCATTGCCGCTGATTGCTTACAATTCAGGTGCATCCTTGAGCGCTTATCATTTGTCTGTTTTGCTTGTCTTATGAAATGTGTATATCATTTATGAATAGCAGCACGAGGAATTATGTTTTTATTGCTAGGTTAGAGGTAGGTCTTCCCCAAGGGGGTACGTCACCGCCGTGGGGAAGTCTATTAGGTCATAATTTGTGCACTAATAATCACTGAAGCTAACACCCCCCCTTGGTCTATAGTGATGCAGGGTGTGTAATATAGTCCAGTTTCTGGAGCTCTGCCCACTGATGCAGCTTAATCACTAATTCCCCCTCCCTCTCTTTGCCTGCAGTGTATGCTGGGTGTGTAATTTAGTCCAGTTTCTGGAGCTCTGCTCACCATTGCAGTTAAATCATTCAGGTATGAGGTTGTTTAAAAGCGCTGCCATGTCTCCCACTGTGCAAACTTAAATGTAAGTATACTAGTGGCTAGCTGCCTTCACTGTTTTAAATTCACTCTCAAATTTTTAGATTAGAGTTAGCACATAATTTTGCATCTGATTTGCATTAGAGGCATGTATTCAGCCCTAGGGGGCTCTGCATTGCCGCTGATTGCTTACAATTCAGGTGCATCCTTGAGCGCTTATCATTTGTCTGTTACGCTATATATAGCATTGTGTTTTCTGACACTCTGTGTACACGGCTTAGCCTGGCTATATAGCATTGTGTGTACTGCCACTGTGCACCTCGCTCAGCCACGCTATATATAGCATTGTGTGTACTGCCACTGTGCACCTCGCTCAGCCACGCTATATATAGCATTGTGTTTTCTGACACTCTGTGTACACGGCTTAGCCTGACTATATAGCATTGTGTGTACTGCCACTGTGTACCTCGCTCAGCCACGCTATATATAGCATTGTGTTTACTGCCACTCTGTGTACACGGCTCAGCCAGACTATATAGCATTGTGTGTACTGCCACTGTGCACCTCGCTCAGCCACGCTATATATAGCATTGTGTTTTCTGACACTCTGTGTGCACGGCTTAGCCTGACTATATAGCATTGTGTGTACTGCCACTGTGCACCTCGCTCAGCCACGCTATATATAGCATTGTGTTTACTGCCACTCTGTGTACACCGCTCAGCCAGACTATATACCATTGTTTACTGACACTCTGTGTACACCGCTCAGCCAGACTATATAGCATTGTGTGTACTGCCACTGTGTACCTCGCTCAGCCACGCTATATATAGCATTGTTTACTGACACTCTGTGTACACGGCTCAGCCAGACTATATAGCATTGTGTGTACTGCCACTCTGTGTACACGGCTCAGCCAGACTATATAGCATTGTGTGTACTGCCACTCTGTGTACACGGCTCAGCCAGACTATATAGCATTGTGTGTACTGCCACTCTGTGTACACCGCTCAGCCAGACTATATAGCATTGTGTGTACTGCCACTCTGTGTACACCGCTCAGCCAGACTATATAGCATTGCGTACTCTGCCAGTCAGTGTGTATATTGCTGGGATCAGTAATACTCCACTCACCGCCAACCACTATATGAGCTCACCATGAGTTCCTCAGAGACCTCCGCTGTGAGCAGCACTCCCAACAACAGCAACAGCCAACGCCCCACGCAAGCTATAACATCCACCCCAGCAGCCAGTGGTCAGCAGCAGCCCTCTCCGGAGGAGAATGTTGTGTCCATCGGTCCGTCGCCAGAACGATTAATGAGGGCTGCCATTGAGGAGATGATGGGGCCTGATGTGGAGGAGGAGGTCTGGCTCAGGCCAGCATCCCAAGTTAATGTTGAGGACGATGAGGGGTCTGTGTCTGGGGATGTTGGGGTGGCAGAGGTGGTGGGTGGGTCAGACTCAGGAGAAGAGTTGTATGATGAGGATGATGATCGGGACCATCTGTATGTGCCTCAGAGTCCGACCCCGGAAAACATGTTGTATCGTGTGTTTAGGTACTAAAATCTGCGTTCCCACTTCCCAGTACTGCCCGCAGTGCCCGGGTCCACGGATCCATATAATTTTTTGGGCAGCACTATCAAACTGTGGTACTATGAGTGAGTTGCCATGGTCCTTCTGTGCTGCCTGTCACACTCACCGTCTGTCTGCAGATGGATTGTTCAACACAGCTACGCCATCTGACATGTAGTCCTGGACCTTGACCATCTTCTCCAGGCGATTGGTGTTGGAGGACGTGGAACTGCCCGATTGCTGTTCTGTGGGCTGCTGCATGGGTGTCAGAAAATGTTCCCACTCCAAGGACACTGCCAATACCATTCCCTTTTCGGCACTAGCAGCAGCTTGTGTTCTTTGCTGCCCTCCTGGTCCTCCTGGGTTTGCTGAAGTCAGTCTGTCGGCGTACAACTGGCTAGAGAAGGAGGAGGATGTCAATCTCCTCTCTAAAGTCTCCATCCTCAAGGGCCTGCTGGAATTGTTCCATTTTTGACCTGTCTGACACTTTCTTCAATCAGTTTTTTAACATTGTGTTTGTATAAACTGGGTATAAACCCAGTAATTGGTGTTGTCCAGATTCCAGAATAATGAATAATAATGAATAGTGAATAATGCGCGGGCCGCGTTCAATGCAGTCTAGCATGAATTGAGCCATGTGTGCCAGAGAGTCCTGCCAGACTCCTCTGTCTTCATGTTGTTGTAAGCGTTGTGATTGTTGTGATGCACCATATTCGTCACCAGCATCACTTTCTTCCTCTTCTGCTGTCCTTTCCCACTAAATTGTGGAAGTCCAACGTGCACCGCTCTGTCCCTCGGCAGTGGGGGCATCCAATTCCTGCTCCAACTCCAGCTGTTCCTCGTCCTGTTCTTTGTCATAGCTCCTGGGACCAGCGTTTCCTGAGGCAGGTTGCCTGATGTTGGTATCATCACGCTGATCGTTTTCATCTTTAGAATCCCCCACTTGCATCATGCCAGCGGTTTCCATCTTCAACATTGATTTCTTCAGTAAACACAGCAGTGGTATTGTAATGCTGACTGTAGAGTTGTCACTGCTCAGTCACCCAACGTGGATTGCTCAAAATTTTTGAGGACTTGGCAGAGATCCAACATGGTGGCCCAATCAGATCCACAGAAGCTTGGTAGCTACTAGCTGCTGGAATGCGCCTCGGCACTGCGCAAAAGCGTGCTAGCATGTGCAGCGTAGAATTCCAGCGCGTAGGCAGGGACATCACCCAGCGAGCGATGGTGCGCTAGATTGAAGCGCTCCTGCATCTCTTGGTGAGTCCTTCAGAAGCGGTACTGGACTTTTAACAATGTTTGTTTTTTTTTCCTTCAACAGAAGATCTGCCACGTTGGAGTGAGGAGGACGCCGCCGACCCCGACACCAAGCTGAACTCCGGCGAACTCCAAGCAGAGGATCTTCAGGAACCCTCAAGGCTTTGAGCAAGCTGAGGAGGATCAGCAGTCCCGACGAGACCTCTCCTCATATGCGACTGAGTGCAGTGGAGCTCCCCAGAACAACCTCTCAGTTATCACTTTGTCACTGGTCACTTTGTCACTTTGTCACTTTGTCATTTTGTCACTTTGTCAGTTGTCACTTTGTCACTGGTCACTTTGTCACTTGTCACTTTGTCATTTTGTCACTTGTCACTTCTCACTTCTCACTTTGTCACTTGTCACTTTGTCATTTTGTCACTTGTCACTTTGTCACTTGTCACTTCTCACTTTGTCACTTGTCACTTTGTCATTTTGTCACTTTGTCATTTTGTCACTTTGTCACTGGTCACTTTGTCACTTGTCACTTGGTCACTTGTCCAGATGATCTCGGTACACCTCCTGAGATTCAAATTCCTGCACACATTGCTCTGGGATTTGGGTGTGATGAATGATGCATCTAACTGGCCACCGGAGGCAATTAAGGCCTTCAAAACATTGAAAGCAGCTTTCTGTTCCGCCCCCATTTTGCGTCATGTTGAGTTGTTGACGTCATGTTCATCCTCGGCCTCTCCTTGCATTTCAGTGCGAGGTGCATTTTCCACAGAAAAAGGTTGTGAATCCGGGCACAACATTTGTGGCTGTTCCATTGACCTTTTACAGGTAGAAGATTGTGGGGGTGGGAATAGCTCCTCCGAATAGCCCATTGTGTCCTGAAAACTACTCATTGCATTGCTTTGCGCACACATTTTTTTGTCCTCATGCAAGGCCTGAGTTGCACCTGAAAGCGTGGCCTTCTCCTCCTGCGCCTCCTCCTGTTCCATCACGTCTGCTGCTGCTGGGTTAGCGTTGACGCCCGGTCCCTGTTTATTGAACCTCTTATCTTTATTACATTTATGACTGCATGGCGGTAAAAAGCATGCTATCCGCACGCTTCTTGTCCTCATGCAAGGCCTGGGTTGTTGTGTCTCAAAAAGCATGGCCTTCTCCTCCTGCGCCTGCTCCTGTTCCATCACGTGTGCTGCTGCTGCTGCTGGGTTAGCGTTACCGGTCCCTTTTCCTGGAACCTCTTCTCTGTATTACATTTATGACTGCATGGCGACAAAAAGCATGTTACCTGTGCAAAGAAACATGACATTTTCAAAATTTAAAAGACAGTTTTTCCTTTGAAACTTTACAATCAATTTTCTCAAAAACTATAAGCTCTTTTTTAAATATTTTTTTTCCTCTTGTACCCACTCCCAAGGTGCACATACCCTGCTAATTTGGGGTATGTAGCATGTAAGGAAGCTTTACAAAGCACGAAAGTTCGGGTCCCCATTGACTTCCATTATGTTCGGAGTTCGTCGCGAACACCCGAACATCGCGGCGATGTTCGGCGAACGTTCGCGAATCCGAACATCTAGGTGTTCGCCCAACACTACCTGGCAGCCCTGCTGATCTATTTGGCTGCAGTAATAATAATAATCCAAACATTTGTATAGTGCTTTTCTCCTGTCGGACTCAAAGCGCTCAAGAGCTGCAAGCCACAGGGACGCGCTCAAGAGGCCACCCTGCAGTGTTAGGGAGTCTTGCCTTGAACTCCTTACTGAATAGGTACTTGACCTAGCCAGGATTCAAACCCTGGTCTCCCATGTCAAAGGCAGAGCCCTTAACAAGTACACTATCCAGCCACTGTAGGGTGAATCACACCAGAAACAAGCATGCAGCTAATCTTGTCAGATCTTACAAAAATGTCAAACACCAGATCTGCTGCATGCTTGTTCAGGGTCTAGGGCTAAAAGTATTGGAGGCAGAGGATCTGCAGGATAGCCAGGTAACTGGTATTGCTTAAAAGGAAATCAATATGGTAGCCTCCATATACCTTTCACTACAGTTCTCCTTTAAGCAACCTAATGGTTCTATTGCATTGAGCATAAATGTTAAATTTTAGGCTAGCTTCACTTACTTCTGTAGTGGTACAGTGCTTAGGGTGACGTGCCCACCACACAGTGAGATCTGGGTTCGATTCCCAGCTATGGTATGATCTGGTGTTTGACATTTTTGTAAGATCTGACAAGAGTAGCTGCATGCTTGTTTCTGGTGTGATTCACACTACTGCAGCCAAATAGATCAGCAGGGCTGCCAGGCAACTGGTATAGCTTAAAAGGAAATCAATATGGCAGCCTCCATATACCTCTCACTACAGTTCTCCTTTAAGCAACCTAATGGTTCTATTGCATTGAGCATAAATGTTAAATTTTAGGCTAGCTTCACTTACTTCTGTAGTGGTACAGTGCTTAGGGTGACGTTCCCACCACACAGTGAGATCTGGGTTTGATTCCCAGCTATGGTATGATGTATACTCATGTATGTATCCCCAGCTATGGTATGATGTATACTCATGTATGTATTCCCAGCTATGGTATAATGTATACTGGTTTTTAAAATAGTATAATTCCCTGGCAGAAGAGACCCTCCTCCCTCCGGTAGGAGGGAGGAGGGTGGCCAATCAGAGGTGGAGGGAGGCCAATTAAAATCTCCCTAGCAGAGTGTGTAGCAGCTGTCCCATAACTAATTAGTGTAGGCAGGCAAATGGTATAAAGGACCTTGCTTGTAGGAGGGAGGGTGGGCGGGTCCTCCAGCAGTGATGTGTATTTCACTCAATTAGGTGTGGCTCCAGGTATTAGAGCTTTTGAAACATGTTTTCTATCATTTTTCCAGTTGATAGAATTTTTTTAAACTTTCAAAGTTCGCCTCCCCATTGAAGTCTATTGCGGTTCGCGAACTTTTTCGCGAACCGAACCTTTCGCGGAAGTTCGCGAACAGGGTTCGCGAACCTAAAATCGGAGGTTCGGCCCAACTCTAATCTGGGAGATGTCTTCATTAACCTGCTAACTAAAGCCTCATACACACATACTAGAAATGTCATTAGGTGGGGTTCGGTACCCGATCCCTCAGGTGACATTGCAGGACTGACACTCTACAGGCACATTGGTAGTCTGCAGGCTAGCGACATGTTCTGTTTCTATGCAGAGGAGGGACGAAGGGACAACGGAGAGGCGCGGTTGAGACATCACGCGGCAGATGGGGTGAGTGGGGAAAACAAAACTCTTGGCTGTCAATCAGCCTATTCAATCTGCCTGGTTGGCTGCTGGCCAAGGCATCGGCCCCACTGCACACAAGCTAGTATCTTGGCAAAGGTGATTGTCATCGGCAGTTTCATCTAGTGTTTATACAAAGCTGAACTTTTATTTCAATAGTTTTTATTGATTTTAAAATAGAACAAGAACAGGGTTACAGGTGAAATAGTAACTTTGAAGTACATAACTATGTGTTAACATAACAGTAATGCAGGTGAAATACATCTTTGGGCAAACATAACATAGCAACATGGGTCATATTATTACGTGAGCTTGTGGGGGATATGCGACCCTGGACTGAGGTTGAACGTGTAGAAGGACTGGCCCCTAGCAAGCTGGTTGGATGCTCAGAAACTGAGTGTCAAAAGGCTTAATGACCCAGTTGGAGATGGCAGCTACCGCCCATTCACTCAACCGAAACGGCTGGGCAGGGCTGCCCTCCCCTATTCACGGCTGGAAGCTTTTGAGGCCCTGTCTCCAGTGAGACAGGGTCAGTATTGCCGGCCTTAAAAAGATTACTCTAGCATCTTAGAGGATTCTTAAGAGAAAGAGCTGGCTAGGGTTGACATTATATCTCATCGGATGTCCAGTTACTATTGTGAAGGTAGATGATAAAGGTAGAAGAGAGGGAGAAGAAATAGGAAAGGTTAAAGGGGGATAGAAAAGGAGGTCGAGACCACGAGAGCGGGGGCCCACCAGTTCACATCATAATTGAAGTAAAAACTTCCAAAAAGACTCATTAGCCCAGGTGGGTGTATCCAGTATTATACACTTAATTCAGGCCCAAGGATATAGTTAGTAAGGGGGGCCCATATCCTGTCGAATTTTTTCATCTTGTCCATGATTTTAGCTTTAAGCTTCTCGAAAAATAGGATGTGGCAGAGCCTCTGTTTAACTTGGTTAAAAGATAAATTTGTGGTGTTCCAGGAAGCTGCTATTACTAGTTTTGTGGCTGTGAAAATAAAGTTAATTAGAGCATTCTGAGTAGAGGTCAGATTCGGATACGGAAGGCCTAGGAGTGTATGGATAGGATTTTTAGGGATAGGGGCATTAAGCAGTGACGAGGCCCACGTACAAACCCTTATCCACAGTCTGTTTACTTTTCTACATTTCCACCACGTGTGAGTATGGGTACCCACCGCAGCACAACCCCTGAAGCAGTTTGGCGTGGAGTTTGGTTTGATTTTCGCCAACCTTTGTGGGACTAAGTACCACCTGAATAGCAACTTATAGTTGACTTCAACCAGGTCAGCATTCACAGAGACCCGAGGGATATTATTCCAGATATCCTGCAAATCCTCGTTTGCCACATTCACCCCCAATTCTTGTTCCCATTTTATTATGTATTCTGGTTTCCGTTCTGCAAGTGCTCTTGTCAGATCTTTGTATATCATGGAGATTACTCCAGGGGAAAAGGGATTTGTTGCACATATTGCTTCGTATGCTGTTCTACTTGAAGGAGAGGAATTATCGGGCAAGTTAGTTTTCACGAAGTGAGTTATCTGCCGGTATCTGAAGATTTCCCCTTGGGGTAGGTCGTGTTTCCTTATTAAGTAGTCTAATGATTTTATTCCCTGATCTGTGGTTAGGTCCCAGATTCTCGTTAGTTTAGCTCTAGACCACCAATGGTAGCTAGCAGGGGATGACAATCCAGCTGGGAAGGATGGGTTGCCCAGGAAGGAAACTAAGGGTCGGTGAGGGGATATTAGCTTCCCTGAATATTTGCAGCTGTCCCATGTTACAAGTGAGTTTTGGATTATGGGGTTAGTGATTTTGTTACGTTCGGAAGGGGCAATCCAGAGGAGATTATGTATTTTGATAGGGTGAATGATATGCTCTTCTATACTCACCCAAGAGGGCTTCCCTTCATTGGCATGCCAGCTGGTCAGTGAGGCCAGCTGGGCAGCCTTATAGTATAGTTTTAGGTCAAAGCTGAACTTTTAAACTGTGACATCAGTAGGGCTGTAGTCACCTAGGCCCTAATTCACCAAAGTGCAGTAAAATTGCCATGTGCAGGCAGTGCGTTACCACTTCTAGCTACAATGGGGCCCAGGAGCAAAAGTAACTTGGGGCCCCCCAGCACAGCCCCACCCCCCACAGTAAAATTACTACCCTGGGCCCCCGAGCTGGCTGCCAGGCAGCATCCCCCCCCAGTCACACAATGTTATTAGGTGTCCAATATATGTCCCCAAAAGCATTGTTGAGATCCCCATAATCTTCCTTCTCTTTTACTCTACAAATGCAGAGTGTACACATAGCAGCGTCTTAAATAATCCAGGCAGGACACAGGAGGCAGCACCATGCTCTATGCTCTGAACTTCTTCTCTTCCTCAAAGAAAACTTTGGGGGCCCCTTCAGGTTCTGGGTCCCAGGGGCAATTGCCCCATTTGGCTCTGTGGAAGCACCAGCCCTGTGAGTTACCATAGCAAAGTGCATGAAGATCAGATGTTTGACTGAAGCTTGACTGGATTTGCCTCATGCTTGTTTCAAATGTGTGTTTCAGACACTACTGATACACGAGAGATCAGCAGGATCAGAAAATTAAAAAGGCCAGTTTCATATCCCTCTGCCTTCAGGTGTCCTTTAAAGAGAATCTGTCCTGTCTGATTTGTACAATAAAAAACATACCAATCGAGTCACTGTGATCTCCTGGATCCCTCTTTGCCATTTCCGCTGCTCCCCGCTATGATCCTGGCTTTTAATTGCCAGTTTTAGGCAGCGTTTACAAACAAAAAACATGGCCGCTAACCAGGAAGTGATGTGTATATATATATATATATATACATACAGTGGGTTGCAAAAGTATTCAGCCCCCTTGAAGGTTTCCACATTTTGTCACATTACTGCCACAAACATGAATCAATTTTATTGGAATTCCACGTGAAAGACCAATACAAAGTGGTGTGCATGTGAGAAGTGGATCGAAAATCATACATGATTCCAAACATTTTTTACAAATAAATAACTGCAAAGTGGGGTGTGTGTTATTATTCGGCCCCCTGAGTCAATACTCTATACAACCACCTTTTGCTGCAATTACAGCTGCCAGTATTTTAGGGTATGTCTCTACCAGCTTTGCACATCTAGATACTGAAATCCTTGCCCATTCTTCTTTGCAAAACAGCTCCAGCTCAGTCAGATTAGATGGACAGCGTTTGTGAACAGCAGTTTTCAGATCTTGCCACAGATTCTCAATTGGATTTAGATCTGGACTTTGACTGGGCAATCTAACACATAGATAGGTTTTGTTTTAAACCATTCCATTGTTGCCCTGGCTTTATGTTTAGGGTCATTGTCCTGCTGCAAGGTGAGTTTCAGCCCCACTTTCAAGTCTTTTGCAGTCTCCAAGAGGTTTTCTTCCAAGTTTTCCCTGTATTTTGCTCCATCCATCTTCCCATCAACTTTGACCAGCTTCCCTATCCCTGCTGAAGAGATGCACCCCCCGAGCATGATGCTGCCACCACCATATTTGACAGTGGGGATGGTGTGTTCAGAGTGATGTGCAGTATTAGTTTTCCACCACACATAGTGTTTTGCATTTTGGCCAAAATGTTCCATTTGGTCTCATCTGACCAGAGCGCCTTCTTCCACATGTTTGCTGTGTCGTTCCTCCCCCCCCCCCCCATCTGCGCCTTATCCTTAATAATTATACATATATATTCATTCCTGTATCTTTACAGTTCCCTGTGTGCATCTGCTTGGTTTAGATGCCTGCGTCTACTTTTTATAATTTTCTGGCCCTGTGCTGATTTTCTTTGCTATACAGGTTGGTGCAAGTGTATTCTATAGTATACTGAAAATATTTGTATTTGGAATACCTTCCATTTAATTTTGCACTTTTCCAGTGGATTTTTGGTGTTTTGAATGATTCTAACTGTTCTATACTAAAATGGTGTGCGTTTCCTGGGGATTTCTAGCCACTAGCAGCTATGCATGGACTGATATTTACTAGTCCTTGGCGCAGATCTGCTGTGGACCCTTTCTTAAAATTTATGGTCTTTCTTTTCTTACTATTGGTGGATCCTTGGTGTCCTGAATAATTCTAACCTTCTGTTTTGAAATGGCTTGTGATTTCTAGGGATCTCTAGTCACTAGCAGTGATGCATTGACTGATATTTACTAGTCTTTGTTGCAGATCTGCTTCAGACTTTTTTTCAAGTTCACGGTCTTTTCCTTTTTTAATTTTTAATTTATGATATGAGCCTTATATAATCATTCCATGATCTGGTGTCTATATTTCAATTCTTCTCCTGGTATGCAGGTTCAGAACTTATTCTGGACCAGGTGGTTTGCATACCAGAAATCACAATGGTGGAGTTTTCCTTCCTTGTCTATTGCTCTGTTTTGAGCTTATTGTTTCTTGAGCTTTATTTTTAACATTTGTTTTTATTGTTTGTATTTTTAGAAACTTGTATTTCGGCCTGATGAAGGGCAAAATTATGATATAAGGAGCCCGAAACGAACATGTGTCGTTGCCTATAAGATACAAAAACCTCCTTCAAAATTAAACCAAGCCAGAACACAATACTCACTTATCGGCTTCAATTACCTATGCCTTATGGCAGTGATTTAACCATATGAAGACCTATGATATGTGTGGAATTGAAAAAGCTTTTAAACATTTGCTGATTTTTTGATATTTTGTACTAATAAAGTTTTTTCTACAAAGTTTTTGCCAAACTGCACTGTACCTCTTTGTTTTTCCTAAAGTCCTTTACTATAAATTACCTAGACTCTTCCATAAAGGCCAACTTTGTACAGTGCATGACTAATAGTTGTCCTCTGGACAGAGTCTCCCACCTGAGCTATAGATCTCTGCAGCTCATCCAGAGTCACCATGGGCCTCTTGACTGCATTTCTGATCAGCGCTCTCCTTGTTCGGCCTGGGAGTTTAGGTGGATGGCCTCGTCTTGGTAGGTTTACAGTTGTGCCATACTCCTTCCATTTTTGAATGATCGCTTGAACAGTGCTCCGTGGGATGTTCAAGGCTTTGGAAATATTTTTGTAGCCTAAGCCTGCTTTAAATTTCTCAATAACTTGATCCCTGACCTGTCTGGTGTGTTCTTTGGACTTCACGTTGTGGTTGCTCCCAATATTCCCTTAGACAACCTCTGAGGCCCTCACAGAGCAGCTGTATTTGTACTGACATTAGATTACACACAGGTGCACTCTATTTAGTCATTAGCACTCATCAGGCAATGTCTATGGGCAGCTGACTGCACTCAGATCAAAGGGGGCCGAATAATTATGCACACACCACTTTGCAGTTATTTATTTGTAAAAAATGTTTGGAATCCAGTATGATTTTTGTTCCACTTCTCATGTGTACACCACTTTGTGTTGGTCTTTCATGTGGAATTCCAATAAAATTGATTCATGTTGTGGCAGTAATCTGACAAAATGTGGAAAACTTCAAGGGGGTTGAATACTTTTGCAACCCACTGTATATATATATATACACACATACACTAATACGTCTGTATGCATGTGTGTATATCTATCTATCTATCATGTTACAGTATACTACAAGTTTTTATTACATAGTGAATTATTTACACTCCAGTCTTGGATTCTCACAGTTTCTCAGCAACAGAGGCAGCCCATTCCTCCCTGGGTCGACAAAGCTAGACAAAGAAAAGAAGATTAGATATATTACAGAGACAGTGCAACTAGAAAAGGCTGCAGTAATCCAGACCACATTAGGACAGGTATAAGAACTTATAGGAATGGAAGAAATAAGGCTGAAAATGTTGTTACAGAGTCTCTTTAAGAAGAAGCTGCAGGGGTGCAAAGGGAGCATTATATTTTACTTTTAAATGTGTAAAGTCTTAAAGGGAGGTGAGAGACATATGGAGGCTGACATATTTTTTTCCTATTTAAACAATGTATTGTGCCTGGCTGTCCTGCTGATCAGATACATTTTTACAAAACACATGCAAATCACATACGATTCGCATATGTTTTTGATTTCCTATAGGATAATATTATATGAAAATTGTATGAGAATCACGTGATTTGCAGGGAGAATGAATTTGAACTGCACTGCAATTTTTGAGCATCCCACAGACTTCCATTATGTGCGAATTTGCATGTGTTTTCCACTCTGTGGTAAGATGCATACAATTCTAATAAGTGTGCTCCCAGCTACAAGGAATTCCCAATTTGCTTTCTTTCTCATGACTGTCAACAAATTTAAAGGACAACTGCAGTGAGAAGAATATGGAGGCTGCTATTTATTTCCTTTTAAACAATACCAGTTGCCTGGCAGCCCTGCTGATCTATTTGGCTGCAGTAGTGTCTGAATCACACCAGAAACAAGCATGTGGCTAATGTTGACAGATCTGACAATAATGTCAGAAACCACAAAACACTGGTTCACACGACAGTCAGGGGTCCCAGAATCTGCCACAGACCGGAAACCCTAAACTACCATGCGATACCCATAGGGAGATCCAGGTGAGCCCTGGACCTTTCACCACCAGGGGAATCACCTGCACTGCCTCTGAACTGAATGCTGATTGCAAAACACGAAAAACAAATGCACACTCCCAGCTAGCACAGCGTACGTTAAAAAGGGGCGCTGGGAAAAAAGGGCGCCGGGTTTTTAACGATAAGCATGGATAACGTTTAAAATTGTATTGTACTGTATTTCGTTTAAAATTAATGTTTTTTAAAGTTATAATTCATTAAATAATGTGCATTAAATCGGCAATTGTAAAAACGTTAATCTTTCGTTTAAATAGTGAAACGTATAATAACGTTTAAAAAAAAAATTACTAAGTAACCCTCCCTGTACCTACCCCTAACCCCTAGACCCCCCTGTTAGTGCCTAAACCTAAGACCCCCCTGTTGGTGCCTAAACCTAAGACCCCCCTGTTAGTGCCTAAACCTAAGACCCCCCTGTTGGTGCCTAAACCTAAAACCCCCTGTTGGTGCCTAAACCTAAGACCCCCCTGTTGGTGCCTAAACCTAAGACCCCCCTGTTGGTTTTTTCGTTTAAAAATAATGTAAAAAAAAAAAAAGTACTGTTTTTCGTTTAAAAATAATGTTTGGGAAAAAATATTGTACTGTTTTTCGTTTAAAAATAATATTTAAAAATGTATAAATCATTAAATAATGTGTAATCATGAGAAACAGTAATAAAACATTAAGTCTCCGGGCGCCGCTTTTAAAACGTTAGTTTTCTCCGGCGCCCTTTTTTCCTATCGGGCGCCCATTAAACGATATTTATTATAGGAGTGAATGGCGGCGCCCGATTTGTCCACTAGCCTCAGGCGCCCGAATTTACTGTTTCCCATTCCTACCTTATATCTGATCTGCAGCTGCCAGTTGGCCAATCAGATGCAATGGTATACACCTTTTGTCTGCCGTGTCAAAGCCAGCAGGAATTGCATACATTTAGCAGCATTCAGTGGTGGGAGGCTGCAGTTGGACGTAATTGTAGATCATGTCACTCAGCAGGGACACCACGTGTAGGTTACCCCCTACTTGGCTCACCTATCAACCGCATCCTGGAAGCTGTAAAAAGAAAACTTTAAAACCACAAAACACTGGTTCACACGACAGTCAAGGGTCCCGGAATCTGTCACAGACCGGGACCCCTAAACTACCATGCGATACCCAGAGGAAAGGAAGATACAGGTGAGCCCTGGACCTCTCACCACCAGGGGAATCACCCGCACTGCCTCTGAACTGAATGCTGATTGCAAAACACGAAAAGCAAATGCACACTCCCAGCTAGCACATTCCTACCTTATATCTGAGGTCTATCAGATATAAGGTAGGTATGTGCTAGCTGCCGGGAGTGTGCATTTGCTTTTCGTGTTTTGCAATAATGTCAGAAACCTCTGATCTGCATGCTTGTTCAGGGTCTATGGCTAAAAGGACTAGAGGTAGAGGATCAGCAGGACAGCCAGGCAAATGGTATTAAATATGGCAGCCTCCATGTCCCTTTCATTACAGTTGTCCTTTAATAAATTGCACTTTTTTTGGTCATTTGTACGCATAAAGTACAGTTACATTAACAATGTCAAAAAAGTTCCCTCTATTTTTTTAAACTACAGGCCTCTCTATCATCAAAAGTTATTAATCTGAGAATAATTTATAAAAAATAAAGAAACAGTTCCAAGACTCCCTACATGTTTGGATATTATTACATTAAAGTGATGATTTACTGATTCTGCGCCTGGTGCCAAAAAGCATTTACATATCTTTAATCCATCACTACTCATTTTTCATGTTCTACTTTTCCTCCTGAATGTGCTTTGTACTTACAGGTTTGTTGCAGAACGTGTTTGTACAGTGAAGAAATATCGTAGTGTTCAGAGACCACAAAAAGTTAACTAGGAAGGAAATCATAATTGCATAGGAACCAAGAATGGCTGCAGACCAGCTGCCACAACTGCTGTCACTTCAGCAGGATGAATTCAGTTCATTATATCAGCATTATCAGCACAACTGTCCCAGGATGATATGTAACTGTGTGGGGACACTGCAGACAGAAATAGCTTCAGAAAGCAGTCTATTCATTCTATTCTAAATGGTTTACAATATGCCTGTATTAGTTCTTCTGTGCATCATTTAAATGTGGGATAGTGTTCAGAAAATAACAGAGGCATTCAATCTCCGCCTTTCTAAAGTATGCCTACCGCTTGATACATAAAACTGTTGTTAGACGCATACCTTTGAGCTTCTGTTCTGCTACATTATCTGAGTCCTTTCCTTTTTTTCATGATTTTATTTTTCATCAAAGCAAAAAATTAAAAAAAGTATTAAGCATTGTACCGCAAAGCAAGTATGTTGACCTCACAAAAATATTATTGCTTGAATAAAAAACAATATATACCCACACTCTCTGCAACCTGTCTCTTCTGTGTGTTTCCATGCAATTGTTATTATAGCAGCAAAAATCCAAGCTCCACTACATCGAATAAGACCTCCTCTTTTCTAGTATTCTAGTTACCTCATCATGCTGCCACCTACAAGAGTCCTCACAATTTTCATTCTTTTCCACTTCAATATTGTAAGAGATTTTCAATTTGACCACAGTTCACTAAAATTGGTTAGTGCACTATAGAGCGCTCCTGTTTTCATCTAGATTTTACCTAACCGCAAGTGTTGGAGCTGCACTATAGTTGCATTGGATTAATGTACTCATTTGTCTGCGCGCAATAGATTAACAATTCCTAGCGGAGTTCGCCGGAGGGAGACCGATGACAGAGCCACGATCCATCATTCAAGCGGAGATGCACGCGCATTGGCGCGCACGATCTCCTGCAAAACCCCACCCCAGGACTTCATGCTAATTGACGCGTTGAGCGGTCCTAGGACTGCCGGCGCGGTCACGCCAATTGAAGTGGAGCAGTCGGTAAATAGTTAAAATAGTTTTAAAGGGAACTGGAGGTGAGAGTGACGTGGGTGCTGCCATATTTATTGCCTTTTAAACAAAACCAGTTGCATGGCAGTCCTGCTGATCCTCTGCCTCTCATACGTTTATCCAAAGACCCTGAACAAGCATGTGCAGATCAGATACTCTGACTCAGCTGACTTGGTTCTTACTGGAATAGCCATATCCTTGTTCAAGGGTTTTGACTCTACTTATGCCAGAAGATCATCTGAACTGTCAGGCAACTGGCATTGTTTACAAGGAAATAAATATGTCAGCCTCCATATCACTCTCACCTTGGGTTTCCTTTAAAAGCCTCCACATTACTAAAATAAGATGAGATTTCTATTGAATAATTATGAGGAGCACAAAGTCGGCCAATGGCTGGAGGACCTGGTTAGCTTTATATTCAGATGGCATGAGCTTTTAAAATGAATCAATGTGTAACTTCCACACTTTCCACTGGTATTTCCCATCAATCAAAGTATACATTGGTACAAAGACCTTACAGGCTATTATGTTATGTGTTCTTGGCCTTATTTTTCTGATTGTAAACTTCAGCAGTATCTAGACTGTGCCAATCCCTGTACATCAAGTGACAACTACTTTCTTTCTTTCTTTATAACATCAGGTTTGTCAGAGAAGTGCATTAAGGTGAACTGCTTCATAGTTGTTCAGTGTGTCAAAGATTTGAATGCTTAGAGAAATAAAAATGTACTACTATAGGTAAAGAGCCAACTTTTGCTGTTACTGTGTTCTGAACAATAGCCAGCTGGACCTTGTACATTAAATGGTGCCTTCTATTATTTGCTAAAAGATACAGTTTGTTCTGATAAAGCATTTATCACTGTGATGCATTGACCAGTATTGACACTACTGCTAACACTTTGCTTATGGTCAGCTGAATATACTCCTGAGCAAAGATAGCCGGGTAGATGTATTTCCAACCACAGGGGAATTCTAGTAAATGGAAGCCAAAGACAACAATAAAACAAGGCAACAATTTGCATCAATATTTGCTACACACACATTTTTTTCTTTAGAAAAGTGTTCTGGTGCCCTTCATTTTATTGGGCCACTCGGGTGCACAAATTGACTGTTACAGTCGTTATTAGTGTTAGGTATACATTGGGGAGGATTATTAGTGTTAGGAGTCTGTGTGGGATGGCTAAGGTTAAGCATAGATAGAGGAGAGTTAGCATTAGGCATAGCTAGGGTGTATCTATAGTTTGTGTTAGGCGGATAGATAGGGGTTTGCATTGGGAGGGGAGTTAGCGTTAGACGTTAGGCAAACTGATCAAAGAATATTGGTAATAGAAACACCTGGCACTCAAATTAACACTATTAAACATATTTGCAGGGACCACTGTTTTGGGAGAATATAATAATTATTAGCACACAGAATTGCTAATCCCTCACATCAAGGGAAAGAACAAGAATACAACATACATAAGTAAAGGGTAGGTTGTCTTGCACACACTGTGGGATTAGACCCTTTAGTTTTATTTGAAGTGCTGAAACTGAAGAAAGGGGATGACATCCCTATAGAACATATGAAAGTGAAGGCTGTCACATCCCATTGTAAGGATTGGTGTCAGCACACAGATTATTGTGATCTGCAGTATCACCAACAATACAGATACATACCCGATTATTGATGATCTGCAGAATCACCAATAATACAAGTATGACTAACCTCTGGACACCTGATAAAGTGTAAGTGTTTTGGTGCAACAGTAGGCTGTCTCTCGTGGGGCGGGAGACGCCGACAACAATGAGCATGGACCACCTGAGGAGCAGGTGGCCCTTGGCTGTGTGTGAACTATCTCCTAGGAAAGGGGATAGAGATAACCTGTGAGCCAGTGATTCCCTGCAAAACTGGGAATCAGACTATACTGCAGCCAAAGGACTCCTAAGGGATAGAGCCCCTGACTGGACTGCAGAGAGGCCTCTCTGAGGAACAGGAGGTCTCTGCAGCTACCTGACACTTGGCGGGGTCGTGTCACAGGTAGTACAGACAGATTGAACACTCAAGGTATGAGTGACAGCCAGAAGGGTCGGCCAGGCCAGGTCGGCAACACACGAACAGATAAGGTACAGAGATAGCAACAGGTAGAAAGATTGTCGGCACATGCAAGCAAAGCAGCATTAAAAAAGCTTTATTCCTTTGGCTTCATGCAAATTGCAAATCATAACAGTTCGTAATAAAATAGATCCTACCCGATACTCATGTGGCTGTGGGGTGAGCAGTGGGGGCCGCCTTACGACCGTTTCGCTCTCCTGAGCGTCCTCAGAGGCAGTGCGCATTGCCTCTGAGGACACTCAGGAGAGCGAAATGGTCGTAAGGCGGCCCCCACTGCTCCCACCTCACCCCACAGCCACATGAGTATCGGGTAGGATCTATTTTATTACGAACTGTTATGCTTTGCAATTTGCATGAAGCCAAAGGAATAAAGGTTTTTTAATGCTGCTTTGCTTGCATGTGCCGACAATCTTTCTACCTGTTGCTACAATTTAACCCACTGCTTTCTGAAGTCTGAGCACGCAAACTACAGCAATACCTGATACCTATCCTCTATCAGCTAACACATGCTTTTAAGTACGTTTCACAAGCAGCTGCAGTGCCGGTTCTTTTGTTCTATTTAATTTAAGTTACAGAGATAGAACGCTGATTCGATAACCAGGTACAGGCAGGGTTTGGCAACAGGTAGACAGATATGCATAGGTACCGAATCAGAAAGCAGGAGAGAGGCCGAGAGAGCAATTAGTCATAACAGATAAAGCAGAGGCCTAACCTAGAGTGTGAGGTCCTTGGTCTCAACACCCAGGAACTAGTCTAAAGTATAACACAGCAATGACACAGTATTCCTAAGCTTGGGTGTGAGGTCCTTGTTCACAACACCCTGGAACTAGTCTAAAGTATAACACAGCAATGACACAGTATTCCTAAGCTTGGGTGTGAGGTCCTTGGTCACAACATCCTGGAACTGGTCTAAAATATAACACAGCAATGACACAGTATTCCTAAGCTTGGGTGTGAGGTCCTTGGTCACAACACCCTGGAACTGGTCTAAAGTATAACACAGTAATAACACAAGCGTAATCTGGCTAAGTGTGAATTCCCAGGTCCACCTGGTTCTAACACACTGTGGGATCTGACTATGGTCTGAGTGCTCACATGTATGTATTCGCAACGGCAGACAACCTGAGACTGACCAGCGAGATCTATATATAGTGCAGCGCTCCTCAGCGCCACCTAGCGCTACTCAGCCAATGACAGTCTGCGCTGGGATCAGCTGACCAACCTGGTCAGCTGATCCCTCTCCTCCTGGTATAAAGGTCCTGCCTCCCAGCGCGCGAGCGCATAGCTCTCCATCTGTGTGCACTAGAAGGCTCAGACAAACCAGACGCATGCCGCTGTGCGGAAACCGCCGGCCTGAGCGCAGAGACAGCCGCCCTGCCACCAGACCATGCGGCGGCATCTCCGCAATCCTTTACAGTACCCCCCGCCCCCCTGAGGAGTGGACTCCGGACACTTCCCACCAGGCTTCCCAGGATGTGAGTCATGAAACTCTTTCTTTAATTCTTCTGCATGCATACGACAATTTGGCACCCAAGTTCTTTCCTCCACACCATATCCCTTCCAGTGAACCAGATACTGCACGGAAATCTGCACTAACCGAGAGTCCAGAATCTTTTCAATCTCATATTCAGGTTGGTCATCAACCAACACAGGGGGGGGGGGGGGGGGAGAGGAATCCACGTGCACTGCCGGCTTTAACAGAGACACATGGAATGATCTCACGCCTCGCATAAGTGACGTTATTAATTTTTCTGGTCACTGGAAAAGTTCCTATGAATCTAGGGCCCAGTTTGGGTGACAGTTGCTTCAAGGCCAAATGCCGAGTGGACACCCACACCAAGTCCCCTGGAGAGAATTTCCACTCTACGGACCGCCTTTTGTCTGCCTGCTTTTTCTGGGTCTGGAAGGCTTTCCCCAAGTTTCTCTTAACTATTCCCCAGATCTCCTTCAAAGCCCTCTGCCAGTCCTCCAGGGCTGGGAATGGTGTAGATGCCACTGGCAATGGGGCAAACTTGGGTGATCTTCCCGACACTATCTGGAATGGGGAAAATCCTGAAGAGGAACTCTTCAGGTTGTTGTGCGCAAATTCTGCAAACGGCAAAAAGTTTACCCAACCGGATTGCGCATCTGCAACATAACATCTAAGAAATTGTTCCAGGGACTGGTTAATTCTCTCGGTCTGGCCATTGGTCTGTGGGTGGTAGCCTGATGAGAATGCAAGATCCATGTCCAGCTGATGGCAAAAAGCTCTCCAAAACTTAGATACAAATTGGACTCCCCAATCTGACACTACATTTTCCGGAATGCCATGCAGCCGGAAAATGTGCTGGATGAAGAGATTGGCCAATTCCTGGGCCGAGGGGAGTCCTTTCAAGGGGACAAAGTGAGCCATCTTACTGAATCTGTCTACTACAACCCAAATGACCGTCTTGCCCTCAGACCTGGGAAGTTCTCCCACAAAATCCATGGACAAGTGAGTCCAAGGTTCACTCGGGACTGGTAAAGGTTGTAAAGTACCAACAGGAGCCTAACGAGAAGATTTACTCCTAGCACACACTGCACACTCTCTTACAAACTCCTTACAGTCTGTTGCTAATGTAGGTCACCAAGCACATCTGGCCAGCAAATCCTGAGTTCTGGTGGCTCCAGGATGACCAGCATTTTTGTGAGAATGGAACAGCTGTAACAGTTGTAGATGGAAAGGTAGTGGCACAAACATAACCCCGTCAGGCTTTCCCTCTGGAACATCCTGTTGATAAGGGCTCAGAGTGACTGTCCAATCTTTCCAGGTCTCAGTGGCTGCCAAAACCACCTTCTGAGGTAGAATGGTCTCAGGGGCTGAAGGCTGTACCGTCTCGGGCTCGAAACACCTGGACAAGGCGTCGGCCTTGACGTTTTTGCTACCAGGGGTATACGTAATTACAAATCTGAATCTCGAGAAGAACAAAGACCATCGGGCCTGACGGGGGCTAAGTCTCTTGGCACCCTCTATGTACTCCAAATTTTTATGATCTGTATAAACTGTGATAGTATGTTCTGAATCTTCTAGCCAATGTCGCCATTCCTCAAAGGCTAACTTGATGACTAAAAGCTCCCGGTTGCCTATATCATAGTTTTTCTCTGCGGGTGAAAACCTACGAGAGAAGTAGGCACATGGGTGGAGTTTACCCTGTAAACCCGAACGCTGAGACAATACTGCCCCCACCCCCACCTCTGAAGCATCCACCTCCACGATGAAGGGGAAGGCAACATCCACATGCCTCAATATGGGTGCAGAACAGAACAGTTTTTTTCAGTGTGGAAAAAGCAGTATGTGCCTCTGCTGACCAGTGGTAAGTATCTGCCCGCTTTTTGGTGAGACTGGTGAGGGGCGAGACCACTGTACAGTACCCCTTTATAAACCTCCTGTAGTAGTTGGCAAAGCCCAAAAACCTTTGGAGCGCCTTCAGTCCCACAGGCTGAGCCCACTCCAAGACAGCAAAAACCTTACCAGGATCCACAGAGAGGCCAGACGTAGAGATAATGTACCCCAGGAAGGCAACAGAGGTGATTTCGAAAAGACATTTCTCAAGTTTAGCGTAAAGCAGATTCTGTCTTAACTTCCTTAGGACAAACTTGATATGCTTTCGGTGTTCCGAGAGATTAGACGAAAAGATCAGAATATCGTCCAGATATACTAGGACAAACTTCCCCAACACCTCCCTGAACACCTCATTAATCAACTCCTGGAAGACGGCCGGGGCGTTACACAACCCGAAGGGCATCACCAGGTACTCGTAGTGCCCGTCGGGTGTGTTGAAGGCCGTCTTCCATTCGTCACCATCCCTGATACGAACTAGGTTGTATGCACCTCTTAAATCTAATTTCGACAAAATCTTGGCGTTAGTAACCTGAGTGAACAAATCGTCAATCAAGGGCAGAGGATAACGATTTTTCACTGTAATCTTGTTTAAACCTCGGTAATCAATGCAAGGACGAAGGCCTCCATCTTTTTTTTTACAAAAAAGAATCCTGCCCCTGCTGGTGACCGAGAGGGGCGGATGAACCCTTTAGCCAAATTTTGTTTGATATACTCCTGCATTGCCAGTTTCTCAGGCCCAGATAGATTATAGAGGTGACCTCTGGGAGGCATACAACCAGATCTTAAAGCGATGGGACAGTCGAATGTACGGTGGGGGGGGGGGGGAGTTTATCAGCTGATTTGGGACAAAACATGTCTGCAAATTCTGTGTATTGGCTTGGCACACCTTTAACGTGAATCTTGGTGTTACCCACGGTTACTTTCGCTAAACAGTGATGATAACAATTAGTAGACCAGCTCGTTAGCTGACCTGAAACCCAGTCTTTCTGAGGTGAGTGAAGCTGTAACCATGGCATGCCAAGAATAACGGTGGAGGTTGCCATATGCAAGACCAGAAACTGTAGACTTTCTTTATGTAGTACCCCAACACTGAACCCCAACTCCGGGGTCTGAGACAGGGGATGTCTACTTTGCAGAGGAGAGTCATCTACTGCAGTGGCCAAAACCTGCTGGTCCAATGGAAGTATGGGAATCCCCAACTTTTTTGCAAACTCGTAATCCATAAAGTTGGCTGCTGAGCCAGAGTCTAAGAAAGCTTCAGTGTAAACAGTCTGACCTTCCCATGTGACAGAACAGGGAAGGAGCAAGCGATTATCATTTAGAGGTAAAGACTGCGCGCCTAGGGTATTACCTCTGACTCAGGGGCGTAGCTTGGTGGGGGCGGGGTAGGACATGTGCCCCCGGGCGCTGCCTCCCTAAGGGCGCCCTGCCGCATTGTTTTGTTTTTTTAGATCTTCTCTCTGCCTGAGAGTCTGCGTGTGGTGCCAGCGCACGTCATTAGTGCTGTGCACGCAGGATGCAGGATGAGGTCACTGGAGCCCCGGGAAGTTTGAGTCAGTGCTGGAGGTCTGGCTGGAATGGATCATGCTGGGGCTGGAGTGCTGAAGATCGGACTGGCACGAGCATACAGGTGCCTGATTGGAGGAGAGCCGACTCCTATCTCTCCTCGAGAGTCTCTCTCTTTCCTCTTCCGCCCCCATGCTGCCTCTTCTCCCTTCCCCAGTAGCAATCATGATGATTGCTCCTGTCACATGCTGCCTAGCGCGGGTGGCTTGAATAGGAATGCCAATGCAGCCAGAACAGGACAGGGACTCTCTGCACACATGCCAGGCATTCCTTTGTGGAAGCCCCGCTGTTCCGGTGTTCTGTTTCCTCCTCATGATTCCGCAGAGATTCACCTCTTACTTCAGCCCAGGCTTTCTTCATTAACTCCTTCACTGCTGGTAAGGAGTTAGGATATTTGCACTGTATCTTACTTTGTGTTTATGGTGGGGGCAGGAGTGTTACTGGTGGTGGGGGCAGGGGATTACTGTTATTGGGAGCGTTACTGTTATTGGGGGGGGGGGAATTACTGTTATGGGGGGGGATGATTACTGTAGCTGGGAGGGTTACTGTGGCTGGGAGGGTTACTGTTATGGGGTGGGGGGGATTACTGTAGCTGGGAGGGTTACTGTTATGGGGGGGATTACTGTAGCTGGGAGGGTTTCTGTTATGGGGGGGGGGGGGTAATTACTGTTGCTGGAAGGGTTACTGTTATTCTGTTATTGGGGGGGGGGGTTAATGTAGCTGGGAGGGTCTCATGGTCCATAAAATATTGTACTTGTGTCATAAAATGCTAAATGCTTGAAGAAGCCTGCAGGGTCGGGGACAGGGGTCAGACAGTCAGGGATGGTATCACAGAATGTATGTATATCATATACACATACTGTACATACATTCCCTTTCTCTGACTGACTCTTCAGGCTTAAAGCTTTTAGCATTTTATTGCACATTCAGCAATCCATTATCACAGTATTTTTTTTTTTTTTTTGGGGTGGGGGGTAGGGAAGGGAAAAAGCCCTGTCAAGTGGCTGGATACAGTACTGGGGCCTCTAATATAGGAGACCTGATTTCAAATAAATCTTCGCTCCTCCTGTTCAGTAAGCCTGCACCTGTTAAGTAGGAGACCAATAGAACTCGTCCCAGTGGCTGCAGCTCTGACGCTTTGAGTCCGACAGGACAAAAGCGTGATATAAATGTTCTCTGTCATCTCTCTGTATCTATAGTACTGACATCTTCTGCAGCACTTTACAGAGTACATAGTCATGCCACTGACTGTCCTCAGAGGAGCTCACAATCTAATCCCACCATCGTCATAGCCTAATGTCCTACCATATTATTATGTAACAGTATTTATATAGCACTGACATTTTCTGCAGCATTTTACAGAGTACATAGTCATGTCACTGACTGTCCTCAGAGGAGCTCACACTCTAATCCTACCATAGTCATAGTGTAACTTTCTACCATATTATTTTGTATTTGCAAAGCAGCACCGATGACCACGCTCACATTCAGATGCGGGGCCACGCCCCTTTTTGCTGTTTGCCACCATGGGGGGTGGGGGGGGGCGCATAAACTCTCTTTGTCCCCGGGCGCTGACAGCCCTAGCTACGCCTCTGCTCTGACTACACCTAGGCGGCAGCGTTTCCAGACTTCTTGGGACAATTCTGCACCTTATGACCCTCCTCTGCACAGTATAAACAGAGCTGTTCTGTTTTCCTGCGATTCTTTTCCACCCATGTCAATTTTGACTGCCCAATTTGCATTGGCTCTGGCGGAGGTGACACGGGTGGAGGAGAGGCATAGGAGACATATCTCACAGTGTTCTTACCTCGGGTCTGTTTCTGATAGCGTAAATGCCGATCAACCCGTACTGCTAAGGTGATTGCCTCATCGATAGACTTAGGTTCAGGGTGTCCCAACATCAAATCTGAGACTGCATCTGACAACCCTGATAAAAGCAGTCTAACAATGCAAATGTCCCCCACCTAACTGACACAGACCACTTCCTGAACTCAGCTGCGTAGACTTCTACCGGATCCTTGCCTTGACGCAAAGTTGAGCTTCCGCTCAGCAGTGGAGGCAATGTCCGGATCATCATAAATTATGGCCATGGCCTTAAAAAATTCCTCGACTGACGTCAATGCCTCATGCCCTGCCTGAAGGCTATATGCCCATGTTTGAGAATCCCCTGACAGCAGGGTTTAATAAATGTAATTCTCTGTGCCTCAGTTCCTGACAAGTTGGGTCTCAACTCAAAATACGACATTACTCGATTTTTAAAATTCTGAAAGTCAGATCTATGACCAGAAAACCTTTCGGGTATAGACATACATAAGTCTGTAACTGGAGGAGATTGCACTGAATTCACAGCCGTCTGAAGGACCTGTATGGACCCAGACAAGGCAGTGATCTGGGTCTGATGACCGTCCAGCACTCTGATGAAATTCTCCACCGAGGTGGTGAGTGCATCAAGACGGCTGTGGAGTGCGTCCATTTTGTTTTTCAGGTTTGCCGTTCTGTAACGATTGGTGTCAGCACACAAAGAGAATCTGATTATTGGTGATCTGCAGTATCACCAACAATACAGATACATACCCGATTATTGATGATCTGCAGAATCACCAATAATACAAGTATGACTAACCTCTGGACACCTGATAAAGTGTAAGTGTTTTGGTGCAACAGTAGGTTGTCTCCCGTGGGGCGGGAGACGCTGATAACAATGAGCATGGACCACCTGAGGAGCAGGTGTTCCTTGGCTGTGTGTGAACTATCGCCTAGGAAAGGGGATAGAGATAACCTGCGAGCCAGTGATTCCCTTCAATACTTGGAATCAGACTATACTGCAGCCAAAGGACTCCTAAAGGATAGAGACCCTGACTGGACTGCAGAGAGGCCTCTCTGAGGAACAGGAGGTCTCTGCAGCTACCTGACACTTGGCGGGGTAGTGTCACAGGTAGTACAGACAGACTGAACACTCAAGGTATGAGTGACAGCCAGAAGGGTCGGCCAGGCCAGGTCGGCAACATACGAGCAGATAAGGTACAGAGACCGAAGGCTGATTCGATAACCAGGTACAGGCGGGGTTTGGCAGCAGGTAGACAGATATGCATAGGTACCGAATCAGAAATCAGGAGAGAGGCTGAGAGAGCAATTGGTCATAACAGATAAAGCAGAGGCCTAGTCTAGAGTGTGAGGTCCGTGGTCTCAACACCCAGGAACTAGTCTAAAGTATAACACAGCAATGACACAGTATTCCTAAGCTTGGTTGTGAGGTCCTTGGTCACAACACCCTGGAACTGGTCTAAAATATAACACAGCAATGACACAGTATTCCTAAGCTTGGGTGTGAGGTCCTTGGTCACAACACCCTGGAACTGGTCTAAAGTATAACACAGTAATAACACAAGCGTAATCTGGCTAAGTTTGAATTCCCAGGTCCACCTGGTTCTAACACACTGTGGGATCTGACTATGGTCTGAGTGCTCACACGTATGTATTCACAACGGCAGACAACCTGAGACTGACCAGCGAGATCTATATATAGTGCAGCGCTCCTCAGCGCCACCCAGCGCTACTCAGCCAATGACAGTCTGCGCTGGGATCAGCTGACCAGCCTGATCAGCTGATCCCTCTCCTCCTGGCATAAAGGTCCTGCCTCCCAGCGCGCTCGCGCGTAGCTCTCCATCTGTGTGCTCTAGAAGGCTCAGACAAACCAGACGCATGCTGCTGTGCGGAAACCGCCGGTCTGAACGCAGAGACAGCCGCCGCATCTCCGCAATCCTTTACACCCATGCAATACTTTATTGTAAATGAATAAAAGGTCAAAGCCAACATTTCGGGACCATGCAGGGGTCCCTTTATCAAGGCACCAATCTGTCCGCCGCACACTGCAATAACTGTTTTGTTAGCAGATTGGAGAGAAGACACCTCAGGGCACTCACATAATGTGAAGTGCAGCAGAGGACAGATTGATGCCTTGAGAACATAATGCCTTGATAAAGGGACCCTGCGTGGTCCTGAAACGTTGGCTTTCAACTTTTATACATTTACAATAAAGTATTGCATAGGATGTGCCAGACTTCACTTTCATATACTGCATACATAGGTGACACAGTCGTAAGCCTTTTTGTAGTGTGTCTAAATGTCAAGGTTAAAACATTCATAGTGATAATCTTATCACTGCCCCAAATATAGCAGTGCCCATATTTCGGCATGCATTAGTCATGTACCCTCATTATCATAAGCATTATCCCCAAACAAATGTATTTCTCATAAAGTCTCCATTTACTGTGTTTCAAAGACTGGGGAGGATGAGGAGAGAAAGTAGCACAAAGTGATTGCTGCTCCCTTATAATTCTGCTGTCCGCCTGCTCCCGCATGCATTATTCAGGGACAATGTTTTTTTGCTTTTTTCATATTTAATTCCAAGTAATATTTCTATTGACAGAGATGCTTTTAATGATGTGACTAAGCAGTAGAAAAGGGTTGCTATAGCAGCAACATATAGTAGTGTTCTGGAGAAGTGATGATTTATTCGTACGGAAAGTATGAAATAATATTGTTTTCTTCTGTATTCTGTCAAATTCTACACAACTCAAATGTCCAGGAATGGTTGTTTTGTTGGTTTTTTTGCCTTCATATAAATGTCCATTTAGGCAATTTATTAGGGCTTATCTATCAACACACACATATGAACGAACATCAATGAAGCATGTTTAAATGCCACTTAGGATCCATTAAGGCGGTAATCAATCCCGTTCAATGTAAATATAGAACAAGCCATAGAATTTACCCTGAGAGAGAATGGGAGGTGCCAGCTGTATTCCCCTGTAAGAAAACAAAATGCCATGTTTGGCTGCTATGCTGATCTTTTGGTGCACAGCAAAGAATGGCGGTCGCTCAATTAAGTTGATCACTAACATATGAGGAGCTCAGGAGGCTGGGCTGTGAAACCGAGCACATTTTGAGACCTCGGCTCAAACTCACAGATAGCCAGCCGGTTAGCACACAACACCTCAAAAAAACAGGATTGTTGGTTCCACATATCCACAGGCATGTGGGTGAACCCCTCTGCCAGCGGCACAACCAATCTCATAGAGGAGTCCCTATGCTAATGGTGGATGCAATTACACCCTACACATACAATGAGCATGTCCATGATTGAACAGTGAACACATGTCTAATAGGATAAAAAGCTTGAGAACAGACTTTCCTGAGGTCATCTACAGGGCCATGGGTTCCAAACCTTCTGTGGTGTGGGGACCACCAGTGAAATTCACCTATGCCCCTACACTCACCAAATACACAGCAAAGAATGGTAGTCGCTGAATTATGATAATAACAAGCACATAAGGACCTTGAGAAGCTAGGGAAACACTCATTTTTTTTGTCACAAAATGTTTTATTGTTTTCAATATAAAAGTGAACAGCTCCATTTAAACATATATGAAATATACAACTGCACTGAAATGTGCACAACATAAGGTACAACCAATTCTGCAACTGCAGATCTTTGTCATAAGAATAACATAGGTGTCGGTGGCACAAGGCATCATTCACCAACACCTCAAGAAAGTCGACAAATAGCTAGACATCCAACAATATGACAATGGCCACCATTCAGTCTTGGTGGTCTAGTAGCGTTTAGTGTTGGGCGAACATCTAGATGTTCGGGTTCGGGCCGAACAGGCCGAACATGGCCGCGATGTTCGGGTGTTCGACCCGAACTCCGAACATAATGGAAGTCAATGGGGACCCGAACTTTTGTGGTTTGTAAAGCCTCCTTACATGCTACATACCCCAAATGTACAGGGTATGTGCACCTTGGGAGTGGGTACAAGAGGAAAAAAAAATTAGCAAAAAGAGCTTATAGTTTTTGAGAAAATCGATTTTAAAGTTTCAAAGGGAAAACTGTCTTTTAAATGCGGGAAATGTCTGTTTTCTTTGCACAGGTAACATGTTTTTTGTCGGCATGCAGTCATAAATGTAATACATATAAGAGGTTCCAGGAAAAGGGACCGGTAACGCTAACCCAGCAGCAGCACACGTGATGGAACAGGAGGAGGCGCAGGAGGAGAAGGCCACGCTTTGTGAGACACAACAACCCAGGCCTTGCATGAGGGCAAGAAGCGTGCGGATAGCATGCTTTGTACCGCCATGCAGTCATAAATGTAATAAAGATAAGTGGTTCAATAAACAGGGACCACGCGGCAACGCTAACCCAGCAGCAGCAGACGTGATGGAACAGGAGCAGGCGCAGGAGGAGAAGGCCACGCTTTGTGAGACACAACAACCCAGGCCTTGCATGAGGGCAAGAAGCGTGCGGATAGCATGCTTTGTACCGCCATGCAGTCATAAATGTAATAAAGATAAGTGGTTCAATAAACAGGGACCACGCGGCAACGCTAACCCAGCAGCAGCAGACGTGATGGAACAGGAGCAGGCGCAGGAGGAGAAGGCCACGGTTTTTGAGACACAACAACCTAGGCCTTGCATGAGGACAAAAAGCGTGCGGATATAGCAGCAATGCTTTTTGCCGCCATGCAGTCATAAATGTAATACAGATGAGAGGTTCAATAAACAGGGACCGGAAATGCTACACCATCCCAGATGTTCATTGGTCATGTTACTTGGTTGGGGTCCTGGAGTGTTGCGTAGTCATTTCCAATCCAGGATTGATTCATTTTAATTTGAGTCAGACGGTCTGCATTTTCTGTGGAGAGGCGGATACGCCGATCTGTGATGATGCCTCCGGCAGCACTGAAACAACGTTCCGACATAACGCTGGCTGCCGGGCAAGCCAGCACCTCTATTGCGTACATTGCCAGTTCGTGCCAGGTGTCTAGCTTCGATACCCAATAGTTGAAGGGTGCAGATGGATTGTTCGACACAGCTACGTCATCTGACATGTAGTCCTTGACCATCTTCTCCAGGCGATCGGTGTTGGAGGTGGATCTGCACGCTTGCTGTTCAGTGGGCTGCTGCTGCATGGGTGTCAGAAAATTTTCCCACTCCAAGGACACTGCCGATACCATTCCCTTTTGGGCACTAGCTGCGGCTTGCGTTGTTTGCTGCCCTCCTGGTCGTCCTGGGTTTGCGGAAGTCAGTCTGTCTGCGTACAACTGGCTAGAGGAGGGGGAGGATGTCAATCTCCTCTCTAAAGTCTCCACAAGGGCCTGCTGGTATTCTTCCATTTTGACCTGTCTGACTCTTTCTTCAAGCAGTTTTGGAACATTGTGTTTGTACCGTGGATCCAGAAGGGTATAAACCCAGTAATTGGTGTTGTCCAGAATGCGCACAATGCGTGGGTCACGTTCAATGCAGTCTAGCATGAATTGAGCCATGTGTGCCAGAGTCCTACCAGAATCCTCATCATCCTCTTGTGAGCGTTGTGATAGTTGTTGTGATGCATCATAGTCGTCACCTTCCTCCTAGTCTGCTTCTGCTGACCATTCGCGTTGAATTGTGGAAGTCCAACGTGCACCGCTCTGGCCCTCGTCAGTGGTGGCATGAAATTCCTGCTCCAACTCCAGCTGTCCCTCCTCCTCTTCTTCGTCATAGCTGCTGGGGCCAGCGTTCCCTGAGGCGGATGGCCTGATGTTGGTACCATCACGCTGATCGTTTTCTCCTTCAGATTCCCCCAGTTGCATCATGACAGCTGTTTCCTTGATTTTCAACATTGACCTCTTCAGTAAACACAGCAGTGGTATGGTAATGCTGACTGAAGAGTTGTCACTGCTCACAAGCAACGTGGATTGCTCAAAATTTTGGAGGACTTGGCAGAGGTCCAACATGTTGGCCCAATCGGATCCACAGAAGCTTGGCAGCTGTCCGGATGCGCCTCGGTACTGCGCCGTCATGTACTGGACCACTGCACTCTTCTGCTCACAAAAGCGTGCTAGCATGTGCAGCGTAGAATTCCAGCGCGTAGGGACATCACACAGCAAGCGATGGTGGGGGAGATTGAAGCGCTCCTGCATCTTGGCGAGTGCCCCCGAAGCAGTACTGGAATTTCTACAATGTTTGGCCACTCGACGCACCTTCAACAGAAGATCGGCCACGCCTGGGTATGTCCTCAGGAACCGCTGAACTACTAGGTTCATCACGTGCGCCAGGCAAGGGATGTGTGTCAGCTTAGCCAACCTTAAAGCGCGAATGAGATTACTCCCATTATCACACACAACCATGCCCGGTTTCAAGTCCAGCGGTGCCAGCCACAAATCCGTCTGTTCCTTTATTCCCTTCCAAATTTCCTCCCCTGTGTGCTGCTTTTCCCCAAGGCAGATCAGCTTCAGCAACGCTTGCTGACGCATGCCAACAGCTGTGCTGCACTGCTTCCACGATCCTACTGCTGCTGGGTTAGCGTTTCCGGATGAGGTACAGCTTTGAGATGCGTTGGAGGAGAAGGAGTCAGAGAGGTAGGTGCTGCTGTTGTTATCCAGTGGGAGGGACGGCGGTGCAGCTGTTTGCGGCGTAGGCAACACCCGCGCCGTAGCAGGTGAGGAATCGCTGCCAGGCTCCACAAGGTTCACCCAGTGCGCGGTAAGGGAGATGTATCGACCCTGGCCGAACGCACTCGTCCAAGTGTCAGTGGTGAGGTGAACCTTGCAGGCAACGGCATTCTTCAAGCTTCGGGTTATTTTGCTGACCACGTGCTCATGCAACTCAGGCACTGCAGAGCGCGCAAAGTGGTAGCGGCTGGGAACCACGTAACGTGGGATGGCCACTGACATCATGCCCTTGAAGCTGTTTGTCTCCACCACTCGATATGGCAGCATTTCGCAGGCCAGAAGCTTGGCTATGCTGGCTGTTACTGCCACGGCCCGGGGGTCATTTGCTGGCAATTTCCTCTTGCGCTCAAACATCTCCGACACAGACAACTGAACCGTAGCGCTGCACACGGAAGGGCTGTTGGTTGTTGTGTTTGATGAACACTGGGAGACCTCAAGAGCACTACTCCGGAAAGTGACAGTGTCAGCGTCGTCTGATGTTTGTGAATGTTGTGAACCACGCAATGGCTGGGCTACTGCTGCTGCTGAGGCGGGTCTGGTGGTGAGTCTGGTGAACCCAAGGGAGGCAGTGTTGCTGGTACCCTGTCCTGCCGCGTTTGCCCACAGAGTGGGATGTTTGGATAGCATGTGGCGGCTCATGCTGGTGGTGGAGAGGTTGTTAATACTTTTCCCCCTGCTCAGGCGAGTCTTGCACACCTTGCAAATCGCCATGGTAACATCCTTAGTGCAGTCTTCAAAGAAAGCCCAGACTTTGGAGCACCTGCCTCCTTGCTGGCGATTTCTGTTTCCTCCTCTTTTGCCTCTCACTCTAACTTCCACGCTTGTGGTGCCTGAAATTGCGCGCCGCCTACCTTGTGGCACAAGGCGAACTCGTGCAGCAGTGGGTTCTTCAACAGACTCATCTGTGCTGCTGCTACGACGGCGATGTTCTCGTTCACAAATAAAATCTGGGTCTCTGTCCACATTGTCCATACCCTCCTCTTCCATCTCCTCAAACTCGTCATATGTCATTGTGGGGGGCCGCCGCCGTGGAGTAGAGCTCCCCAGAACAACCTCTGCGCAGCTCACTCCAACATCGTCTTCCAGATCTTGTCGGCCGACCTCCTGCAATTGCAACCCCTCCTGCCCAACTTGCTCTGGGATTTGGGTTTCCAAGTCCTCCTCGGACTCGCCTTGTATTTCAGTGCGCGGTGCATTTCCCACAGTTAATGGTTGTGAATCCGGGCACAACATTTCTGGCTGTTCCTCCATTGACCTTTCATAGGTGGAAGTTTGTTGGGCTGGGAATAGCTCCTGCGAATACCCCATTGTGTCCTGAGGTAATTCATAGGACTGGTTATCTGGCAGTTGTGTGCGTGGTGTCGCTGCCGGTTGTGTCAGCTTTGTGCCCACTGGCTCCTTGTAACTGGCTGAGGACTCGGACCTCGTGCGTGATGTGCTGGTGCTGCTTAACCCACTGCTGGACGCTTGAGAGGTCATCCAAGTAATTATCTGGTCCTGTTCTTTTGGATTTGTGAGGGTTGTTGTCCTGGACAACATGGGCGGTATTGAGTGGGTTTTCTTGGGTGCTCCCCTGTGGCCTGTACGTGAACCGTCAGGGGAAACACCTCTTCCCTTGCCCCTTCCTCTTTCACCGGATTTCTTCCTCATTTCACTTATCCTTACAGTACACGCTGACTGGCAGCAGTACAGTGGCAGTACAGAAATGCTATACAGTACCACTATTCCCAGCAGCGACACAGAGCACAATGCTATACAGTGGCGGGTGAGCGGTGTACTACTGTTCCCAGGCCCAGCAGACACAGAGTGGAAGTAAACACAATGCTATATAGTCTGGCTGAGCGGTGTACACAGAGTGGCAGTACACACAATGCTATATAGTCTGGCTAAGCCGTGTACACAGAGTGTCAGAAAACACAATGCTATATATAGCGTGGCTGAGCGAGGTGCACAGTGGCAGTACACACAATGCTATATTAGTCAGGCTAAGCCGTGTACACAGAGTGTCAGAAAACACAATGCTATATATAGCGTGGCTGAGCGAGGTGCACAGTGGCAGTACACACAATGCTTTATAGTCAGGCTGAGCCGTGTACACAGAGTGTCAGTAAACAATGGTATATAGTCTGGCTGAGCGGTGTACACAGAGTGTCAGTAAACAACGGTATATAATCTGGCTGAGCGGTGTACACAGAGTGGCAGTAAACACAATGCTATATATAGCGTGGCTGAGCGAGGTGCACAGTGGCAGTACACACAATGCTATATAGCCAGGCTAAGCCGTGTACACAGAGTGTCAGAAAACACAATGCTATATATAGCGTGGCTGAGCGAGGTGCACAGTGGCAGTACACACAATGCTTTATAGTCAGGCTGAGCCGTGTACACAGAGTGTCAGTAAACAATGGTATATAGTCTGGCTGAGCGGTGTACACAGAGTGTCAGTAAACAACGGTATATAGTCTGGCTGAGCGGTGTACACAGAGTGGCAGTAAACACAATGCTATATATAGCGTGGCTGAGCGAGGTGCACAGTGGCAGTACACACAATGCTATATAGTCAGGCTAAGCCGTGTACACAGAGTGTCAGAAAACACAATGCTATATATAGCGTGGCTGAGCGAGGTGCACAGTGGCAGTACACACAATGCTTTATAGTCAGGCTGAGCCGTGTACACAGAGTGTCAGTAAACAATGGTATATAGTCTGGCTGAGCGGTGTACACAGAGTGTCAGTAAACAACGGTATATAGTCTGGCTGAGCGGTGTACACAGAGTGGCAGTAAACACAATGCTATATATAGCGTGGCTGAGCGAGGTGCACAGTGGCAGTACACACAATGCTATAGAGCCAGGCTAAGCCGTGTACACAGAGTGTCAGAAAACACAATGCTATATATAGCGTGGCTGAGCGAGGTGCACAGTGGCAGTACACACATTGCTATATTAGTCAGGCTAAGCCGTGTACACAGAGTGTCAGAAAACACAATGCTATATATAGCGTGGCTGAGCGAGGTGCACAGTGGCAGTACACACAATGCTATATATAGCGTGGCTGAGCGAGGTGCACAGTGGCAGTACACACAATGCTATATATAGCGTGGCTGAGCGAGGTGCACAGTGGCAGTACACACAATGCTATATTAGTCAGGCTAAGCCGTGTACACAGAGTGTCAGAAAACACAATGCTATATATAGCGTGGCTGAGCGAGGTGCACAGTGGCAGTACACACAATGCTATATATAGCGTGGCTGAGCGAGGTGCACAGTGGCAGTACACACAATGCTATATATAGCGTGGCTGAGCGAGGTGCACAGTGGCAGTACACACAATGCTATATATAGCGTGGCTGAGCGAGGTGCACAGTGGCAGTACACACAATGCTATATTAGTCAGGCTAAGCTGTGTACACAGAGTGTCAGAAAACACAATGCTATATATATAGCGTGGCTGAGCGAGGTGCACAGTGGCAGTACACACAATGCTATATATAGCGTGGCTGAGCGAGGTGCACAGTGGCAGTACACACAATGCTATATATAGCGTGGCTGAGCGAGGTGCACAGTGGCAGTACACACAATGCTATATTAGTCAGGCTAAGCCGTGTACACAGAGTGTCAGAAAACACAATGCTATATATAGCGTGGCTGAGCGAGGTGCACAGTGGCAGTACACACAATGCTATATATAGCGTGGCTGAGCGAGGTGCACAGTGGCAGTACACACAATGCTATATATAGCGTGGCTGAGCGAGGTGCACAGTGGCAGTACACACAATGCTATATATAGCGTGGCTGAGCGAGGTGCACAGTGGCAGTACACACAATGCTATATTAGTCAGGCTAAGCTGTGTACACAGAGTGTCAGAAAACACAATGCTATATATATAGCGTGGCTGAGCGAGGTGCACAGTGGCAGTACACACAATGCTATATATAGCGTGGCTGAGCGAGGTGCACAGTGGCAGTACACACAATGCTATATATAGCGTGGCTGAGCGAGGTACACAGTGGCAGTAAACAATGCTATATATAGTGTGGCTGAGCGAGCGGTGTACTACTGTTCCCAGCAGCGACACACAATGACTGGGGGGGACCCTGGCTAGCGTGGCTGGAGAGTGAACTACCCTGCCTGCCTACCCAAAGCTAAACCCACAGACAAATGGCGGAGATATGACGTGGTTCGGGTATTTATTTACCCGAACCACGTGACCGTTCGGCCAATCAGAGCGCGTTCGGGCCCGAACCACGTGACCCGTTCGGCCAATCACAGCGCTAGCCGAACGTTCGGGGAACGTTCGGCCATGCGCTCTTAGTTCGGCCATGTGGCCGAACGGTTTGGCCGAGCACCGTCAGGTGTTCGGCCGAACTCGAACATCACCCGAACAGGGTGATGTTCTGCAGAACCCGAACAGTGGCGAACACTGTTCGCCCAACACTAGTAGCGTTCGACTAAAGGTACCCTATTTTTGGTAGACAGTCTGGGAATTGCTTAGGTTAGTAGCTCAAACTGAAGGGAAATAGTCCCAGACTCTATTGGTCTCCTAGCTACAGGGCTACAGGAACTGCTGGGTAAGTGGGACAGAACCATTTACAGAGAGACGAAAGCAAGAGAAGGGAAGTGAAAAGAAGAAGATTAGGGAAGGGGGAATCGTTCGCCACTCCGACACTACCCCACCCGCCCTCTCCCTACAATATAGGAGCGAGGATCAAACATTGGTGAGAGAAGCTGGGAGCCAATGTGAATAATGGGTAAAGTATGGCCTCCATACCTTTTCAAATTGCCGGAGCGAGTCATCTAGAATAGCTTTCATCTTCTCGAAACAAAGCGCATGACTAAGCTTGATTTTAAATGAGCTAAAAGGAATTGAGGGAGTCCTCCAGGAGCCGCTATCACTCTTTTTGCGGCGAGGCAAATATGCATTAGTAGTTTATGTTGAAATCTTGTGAGATCAGGAGGCCTAATACCTAGGAGGGCTACCTCTGGTAGCTTCGGAACCTGCGTTCGGATGGTAGTGTAAATTACTTGGTAAACTCTGACCCAGAACCTGCGTACTCTCGGGCAAGACCACCACACGTGTGTAAAGGTGCCCCGCTGATCGCATCCTCTGAAACATAACCCTTTGTTAGTTGGGCAAAATTTTTCAAGACGATCTGGGGTCATATACCAGCGTAACAGTACTTTATATTGGGTCTCCACTAGGGAGGAGCTTATAGAGAGGCTGGGGGTAACTCTCCACACATGCCGTTGGTCTTCTATATCGAAATTATAGTTAAGATCTTTTACCCCTCTCAAGATATATTGAGGCTTAGGCAAATTGTGAGGTGATATAGCGTTTTTATATAGTTGTGAGATAAGGCCTGGGGAGCCCGGATTGGTACCGCATACATGTTCAAACCATGTTCTGGTAAGAAGCGATTTGCAAGATTTAATGTGCTTATTTATAAAATGGGAGATTTGGAAGAAGCGAAAGAGCTCTGTGTCTGGCAGTTGCTTATGTTCTTTGAGAGAGGAGAGTGTCTTAAGGGTTGCATCATTCACTAAGCTGTAGATTGTTGTCAAACCTTTTAGCCGCCACCATTTAAAAGTGGATGGACTGTGCAATCCTGGAAGGAAGCTTGGGTGGCCCAAAAAAGATAGCAATGGTAAGTGCGATGAGATAAGTCTGTCTTTAGTCTTAGCCTGACTCCAAGTGCGTACAGAGTGCGTAATTATTGGGTTCTTGATAGCTTTGTATTGAGCGGGTGCGAGCCAGAGCAAATTGTTGATTGCTATAGGTGCACATAGGGAGCTTTCTATTTCGCACCATATTGGAATATATTTTTCTTTGTGCCACAGGGTTAATTGTGTGATTTGGGCTGACCTGTAATAGACTAATAAGTTGGGTACTCCCAAGCCACCATCCGAGCGCAATCTATATAGAGTCTCGCGGGAGACACAGGGGCCTGAGCTTTTCCAGATAAAAGCAAGCAATACTGCTTGCGCTCTTTTGAGAGAAAGGGGGGGTATAGAGATTGGCAGAGCTCTGAATGCATACAGAAACTTTGGCAAAATGGTCATTTTAAGCGCCGTTATCCGACCCAGCCATGAGATTGCGTATCGTTTCCAAGATTCCAGCAACTGCGTTACTCCTGCTAGCAGCCCTGGATAATTAGCCTCAAAAAGGGTAGTGTAAGAATTAGTTAGGAAGATCCCTAAGTATTTTAGTTTTTGAGGTTCCCATTTAAAGTCAAAGGAGTTCTGCAACTCCTGCACGACTTTCGAGGGCAGGGTGATATTTAGTCCTTTGGATTTAAGGCTATTTATTTTTAGCCCAGATATGTCTTCAAAGGTCAGTAGGATGTCTGCTAAAGTGGATAAGGATTTGCGTGGCTGTGTTAGGGTTAAAATAACATCATCAGCATACATACATAACTTATGATGCCTACCTGCCAACTCAACTCCATGTATGTTTTCATGGTGGTTTATTAGAAGGGCCAGCGGTTCCATAATGAGAGAGCGAATAACAGCGGGGATAAGGGACAGCCTTGGCGGGTGCCCCTGCCGATGGGAAATGTAGTGGATTTGAATCCATTATATTTAACAAAGGCGCTGGGGGAGGAGTAAAGTGCCCCGAGCCATTTGAGAAAATTAGAGCCAAAGCCCCAAATGGTCAATAATTCAAATAGGTACTCCCATGACACTGTGTCAAAAGCTTTTTGTATGTCGAGTGACAGTAGCATCATGGGTGTATCCGCTGTCTTCGCCGAAGATATCAGATGTATAAGTCTTCTTATATTATCGCTGGCTTGGCGGTGTGGCATGAATCCCACTTGATCCCGCCCAATTAAATCCCCGATGCCCTCGCTGAGCCTAGTGGCCAATATTTTTGCTAGAATTTTGATGTCATTATTTAATAGAGAAATGGGCCTGTAATTTGTCCACAACGTGTGATCTGAGTCCGGTTTGGGAATCATGCTGATGCTGGCCAGCAGAGACTCTGGACCAGGTCTCTCGTCTTGTAATAATTTGTTAAATGCCCTGGTCAGCGGGGCAGCGAGGATATCTGCGTATTTTTTATAGTATACGGCGGGGAAGCCGTCTGGGCCTGGGGCTTTATTTATCTTAGAGGAACGTATGGCGTGCAGGACTTCTTTAGGGGTAATAGCCAAATCGAGCATTTGTTTAAAGGTTTGGAAACACTCATTTTTTATCTGTACTCTTCTGTTTTCTTTCTCTAGTTCTAAATCTTTTTTCTTCTTCTCTGTACTTTTGTCCTCTGATGTCATATTAATGGACCAATCAAAATGATCCATGGTAAATTCAAATACTGAACTTTCTTGACAATTTCTTATTCATCCACACTATGGGCCAATGGGTCTCCTAGTCAGTACTGCAGTGGATTGCAGCAGGAATAGATTTCATACTGAGTTCTCCTGTCAAAATAAACTAGAACTGAGGATCGAAAAAGAGGGGGGAAAATGCACAGATGAAAATGCCATAAAAAAGTAGAAGCATACAGAAATAGACTTGAAGTTTGTGGTTTTGGTGAATTATGCAGCGAGGGCATAGTCATGTTGGAATGACTTAGATGTTCCTGTATAGGCATACTAATCAGCTTGTGGCAAAAATGACCCCTTTTGCCACAAAATGTTTGCCTCTCATAACTAACACAATCTTCAAGGTAAAATTACATTCACAAAATTCACCTAATGATCCCCACTGCCAAGTGGCAATGGCAGGGCTTAGCTCAAGGGCAGAGTAAAGCTCTGATTGAGGAAGACTCTGAGACCTTTTGTTAGGCATGTAAAAGAAATAAAGTTAATTGATTAAAAAGAGACAAAGTGGCAAAGAGCACATGTATTATTTCCAGTGCTTTCCTAGCTATAAAGATGGAGTTTTTTCTTCAATAATAAAAAAAAAAAATGTTGGTCCACTGGCATTTACTGAGTGTTAGAAAATTGGAAAAACCTAATACCCTTAAATAAAAGTAGGCTTTAGTTGCCAAGCTTGTTCTCAGTTCAAGTCAAGAAAACAACAAAATTCTTAGGCAGGCTTCCACAAATAGGCATTACTGCATCTCATAGCTTCCTGTCTGCAAAAATAAAGTGAACAATCAGGGAGAGGTACGTGACCTTTAAATTGCAAACCCAACTTACTTGGATGCTTATTGTTGCTCTAGCCACTCGGATTTGCACTCTTTCTTTTAAATGTCCATTTTCTCTGAAAAGGTTATCTTTGAGATGACAGGAATTGGTTAAGAGCAGAGCAAAGCGCTTAGTCTTTCTATGGTTTTAGAGGTAGAGGAAGAGGAAAAAATACAGAAACTTGCTTTTAAAATGCACCCAATGTATATATAGTATTTTTAAACATGAGCCAGTATGATTATTACTACGATAATTAATACAGTAGAATCCCTTTATTGTGAACTTCAAGGGACCTGGCCAAATAGTTTACTACATCAAAAGTTTACTGTATCAGAATTGGTCATATACTGTAGTGTATATTTATACAGGCACATGGCTTGGGACCTGGGGACAGAGCATTCTATAGCCAGAGGTTTACAATATCAGAATTTACTATAACCAGATTCTACTGTAATACTAATAAGTGAGTGATTGAATAGTTATAGTAAATTTCATTTTTGTTTCTATTTTTACAATTGACCATTATCATTCTTAGATGCTTTACCCTAAGGACAATGAGGCCAATTTATAAAGCTGGGATATTATTATTATTATTACTATTATTATCTTTTAGTATTTACGGTATATAGCGCCAACATCTTCCGCAGCACTGTACAGAGTATGACACTTAACTGCCCCTCAATGGGGGCTCACAATCCCTGCCATAGTCATATGTCTATGTATGTATCATGTAGTGTATGTATCATAGTCTAGGGCCAATTTTTTTTTAGGGGGAAGCCAAATAACTTATCTGTATGTTTTGGTATGTCAGAGGAAACAAGAATACACAGAGGAAACCCACACAGACACGGGGAGAACCTACAAACTCTGTGCAGATAGTATGCTGGTTGGGAGTCAAACTGGGGACCCAGCGCTGCAAGGCAAGAGTGCTAATCACTATGCTGCTCTGTGATATATCAGTCACTTATCACTAAATTGTAAGTCATCCTTTTATTTTCTTATCCATAAAGTAATGTTAAATGCACATCTATGAGACTTAAAGGTGGCCGGCCATACACTGGTTGTTGTGACCACCACCAGATACATCATTATCCAATCAGAGAGGGATCTATCTGATCCACACACACTACCCACAGATTTTGAATAGATTTCAGCATGAAATCTATTGAAAATCTGTGTGCACTGCCTGCCGGGTCTCCAGGTCTTCCAGTCTCCCCCGGGGTAATGCGGAATGCATGCGGCCACACTTCATCACTCGACAGGTATCTTCAAACAACGTAACCAGAGGATATTGGAGTGGGACATTTCCTCCTATTCTCCACTCTCCATAGGACAGATTGGGCAGAAACTAACTCAAGCAGCTCATCTGTACACTGATCAGGGATAAGCTGTGACCTGAAGGTATCATGAAGGATTGATTTGGGCTACATTCATCCCCAGTCTGTATGCAGCTTTAACCAGGCAGAAGGAGTGGGGGGAAACGGTCTGATACAAAACGACATTGTGCTTATGAAGCATTTATCATTGAGATTTTACTTAAAGATGAAATTATAGTTAAATGACAAGTAAAATTAAAGTAATCTAATTTGACTGATGTAACATAATTGTATAATTAGTTACATGAAATTAACGTATGCAGGTTTAATGTATGATTAAATATGCATTTACTCAAAAGGAGAAGAGATTTACATGACTAATGACTATTTCTGATACTATATTGATTAGCTGAAATAATATACACGCAACGGTAATCCAGTTACTGGTCATTAATAATAAATATATAAGAGAGTGCTGTAATATATGTGACAACAGCTTGAGTGGATGTATTGGAGGACTGTTGGCCCAGAGGCCAGAGTGGATTTCTGTTTTTATTAATTTCTCTCCCTAGTCTCAGACTGTACTTTCTTTTTCTTATGCAATGGTGGAAATGAGTAAGTAAAGTGAACTATAAATCATAACATACACATGGGCCGTGTTGCACAGAATTGTAGAGGGCTGCAACTAGCGATGGGCTCACGAGTAATCACGAGTGCTTACTCGTCATTCACTTGAGCCTTCATTGCTGCATCTGAGCGTCTGGATTAGAAGGGGTTATTTACCCATAATTCCGCCGTCCGCCCTGTGTTCCAAACAGCTTGCACGCGTCCTATTGGTCGCGTTGTAAGCCTCACCGCGGCACACTTCCTCCTTCCGGCTTGAAGGATAGTATTCATAATATCCATGTAATTAGCTAATTAATTTTTACATTTTTACATACTAAGGACAGATTTTTTTTCCTTAGGTGTGTTAAATTTTAGTTGATTTCAGCAGCATTATGTGGTTATGTGGTTCCTGGTTTCATTTGTGGACGGTGCTGGTACTAAATTAATACTGTATTCCATTACTATGTCCCTAAAAATGTAACTTTGCCTTCTGTTCTTTTCATAAATCTCTCTAGTGGCTCTGACAGTTTAAGCATGTCCTGAAAATGTATTCTAAATCAAAGATGAAAAATTATCTCCTAGGAGAAAACTCAGGAGAAGAAGGTAATATGGCCCTTGATTCAGGCTAACAAAATAGTCCATTTAGTAAGGGGGTTTCCTGTACCATTTTTCGTTTCATTTTGAGTCTAAATGTTCTTGGATCATCCTATGGCCAGAAAAGCTCAACTATTTTCAAAAACTGCATTCAGTGAAGTTTTAAAAATTGTAAAAACATATGACTAACCATAGTAGGTAATTATCGTACATTAAAATGGGTGCTGCAAGAATTTGGGCACCAGAGATGTAAGTAGAATATCGGTAAATTAAAAATAATCTACTATGAATCAGTGAGTAATTTTGATAGTAAAATATTGGTTATTTTTAACGATATTTTACTATGGCCTAACCTAACTAGAGATGACCCGAACGGTTCGCCGGTGAACGGTTCCCAGCAAACTTCGGTGGTTCGCAATCGCCAGTGAACGCGAACTTTTCCGTAAGTTTGGTTTGCCTCCATATTGCACCATTAGGGTCAACTTTGACCCTCTACATCACAGTCAGTAGGCACATTGTAGCCAATCAGGCTACACTCCCTCCTGGAGCCACTCCCCCCTTATAAAAGGCAGGCACCGCCAGCCATTACACTCACTCGTGTGCCTGCACTAATTAGAGGAGGGACAGCTGCTGTAGACTCTCTCATAGAGAAAGATTAGTTAGGCTCTTGTAGGCTTGTTAGCTTGCTCCTTGCTGATTTCTTATTGCTAATAGCACCCCACAACAGCTCTTTTAAAAAGCTAATCTTGTTCTTGTGATTTATTTTTTCTGTGTGTCCCACTGACACTTGTGTTGCATAGACAGCCTTGCTAATTCATACTGTGTGTGTGTGCCACTGCCAGGCAGGCCCAGCACATTCAGTGACTACCTGTGTGTGTGTGACAGGTGCACATTGTAATACCCAGTACTGCATATACCTACCTGTTGTGTTCAGTGAACCCACCTCATCACTGCCTATACTTACCATCTCTGCCTGCACGTCGTGTGACTGCCTGCCCCAAGACTAAGTCAGTCCCCACACAGCATATCTGCCCGCAGGCCGCTTGACTGCCTTCTCCGCCACCACCAACAGGGTCCAGGACTCCAGGCGGATTCCTGAATTTTTAAGGCCGCTGCTAGCAGCGGCCGCTATACTAATTCTTCTGGTGCATGTACATGCCTGCCTAATTTTTCTGGCTGCACTGCAGCTGCAACAACAAAACAAAAGGCAAGTACATGTGCCAATTCCCCTTCATGATCATTACCTTGCCACGGTGAAGGGGCTTGCGTATCACAATGAAGCAATGACCTCCGGCTATATGAGTGTCTCAGGGGGTGGCACACCAAAGATAATAAGGTCTTTGCTTCATTGTGGACAGACCAAATTTGATCAGCTGGACAGTCACTGTTGTTCTATCATTAAGCTACCACAGCCCGGCGACCATATGGGCTTGAAAAACGCCACGGCCTGCATTCTGGCCAGGGTGAGCACCAGTCCAGCACGGCCGTCACTACACAAACAGCTGTTTGTGGTGCATTACACAGTGAGTTTGGTGTGTCAGTGTGATGCAGTACTCTAATTACACCCCCTGATTGATGTATACACATGCAAGATGTTTTAAAGCACTTTAGGCCTGCAATTTAGCATTCAATGTGATTTCTGCCCTTAAAACGCTGCTTTGCGTCAAATCCAGATTTTTCTCCGGGACTTTTGGCATGTATCCCACTCTGCCATGCCCCCCTCTAGGTGTTAGACCCCTTGAAACATCTTTTCCATCACTTTTGTGGCCAGGATAATTTTTTCTAGTTTTTAAAGTTCGCCCCCCCCCCCATTGAAGTCTATTGCGGTTAGCGGGAGTTCGCGTAAACCGAACTTTTTGCGGAAGTTCGCGAACCGAAAATTGGAGGTTCGGGTCATCTCTAAACCTGACCTTACTCTCACACAAGCCCTTTCTCTTGATGCCTAACCTTAACGACCCCCCGCCGATGTAGAACCCTGCTGATGTCTAACCACAAGGTCCCCTCCAAGCTGTGCCTAACGCTAAGGACCCAGCTACCAATGCTGAACCCTAAGGACCGTCCTAGCAATGTCTAACCCTAAGGAACCCCCTTCCTGACAATTTCTAGCCCTAAGGACCCTCTCACTGATGCCTAACCCTTAGGTACACCCCTGCTCATGCTTAACCCTATCCATCGATAATTCGGGTGGTTCCATAGGTGCCTATGTTAATACCCACAATTAATGACTATTAAAGGTAATGTTGGTGCCATAGGTACCCAATAAAATAGCCCATTGGAAGCCCCTATTTGACCTGGGTGCCTCCAGTGCCCAAAATAACTGCTTTAGGTAATACTTTGGTAGGTGTAAGGTAGATGTAAGGTGTTACATTAATTAATTACATTACTCTCCACCCAGCTGCTTCGGGTAAAACGTTATGCCATCCTAATGATTAAATTTGTCTCTGAAAAAAGAGCTGCAGGAACAGATATAAAATGACAGGCATGTTTCCAGCAGCAGGATTAGAGATTTGAAGCTATCGCTTAAAAAAAGTCCTTAGCAGCCCTACAATGAAATGAGTCAGCTCTTACTGATTCTATTTTTGAAAGACATTTCGTTTTGCATGATTGGTCTTTACACAGCCAGATAATACAATGATATAAATCTTAGGACGCTCTTAAATTTATCTTTTTGATTTAGTCAGTTTCTTGCAGGTTTTCAGAGTCATTTTAAAGACTATGTCAAGGAAATAGTCAGCCACCACCTTATTATGCATGGTCTCTCCACACGGCCTCACAAAACCACATACAGAGCTAAAAATACGGAGGAGATAACATACAGAACAACTCTTTGAGAATATAAAAACTGACATAATGTGTTGGTAAATGCTTTTGTTATTAAGGACCTGTGCACACTGACTGTGTTACACTGCATTTTTATAATCACATGCGTTTTTTTCAATCGCAAAGTCTTTTTAATTATAATGAAAATCGTGATGAACTGTACACAGGGGTGCAATGCAATTTTAGAAAATTACAATTGCAGTGACTGCAGCTCTTCACAAAAACAGCTTTACAAAAATCACATACTTTTGGCCAATCACAAGAAAAACGTGAATGCCTTGAAAAATGCAAGCAAAAATGCAAATACCTTGCAAAAACGCAAGCATGTGATTTTAAAATTGCACCTTATGCTCTCATCGCTATTAAAGAGAAACTCCAACCTAGAATTGAACTTTATCCCAATCAGTAGCTGATGCCCCCTTTTACATGAGAAATATAATGATTTTCACAAACAGACCATCAGGGGGCGCTGTATGACTGATTTAGTGCTGAAACCCCTCCCACAAGAAGCTCTGAATACCGCAGTACTCTGGGCAAACTGCCACAATGTAACAACGTTCACAGACAGGAAATAGCTGTTTACAGCTGTCTGTAACAGCCAGAACAGCTAGGAGCAGCTACATAACCTGCCCACAGTAACAATGTCACCATGTAATACATGTCAGAATGTGAATCTGGGAGAGGAAAGATTTTACAATGAGCAAACACTGACTAAATCATTTATACATAATTATGGTAAAAAATTAAGCACTTTTTTTACTACATTATTTTCACTGGAGTTCCTCTTTAAAAGCTATCAATCTATGTTTTCTTCAATTTCAGAAATACATCAAATTCTGCTCATTACACAAGGACAATAGGACACAGCTGCAGATAGGATTTCCCACAGACCCTCTGCCATTCCTTGCAAGTGGCTCAGCTCTTCTCTCCCTGCATGTGCTTAGGGGCCTAAGATCAAACTGTGGCATGGTCACTAGGTCTTATTTACATATGCAGCTGCAGTAATCCCTGAAGATCCCTGCTAGTGATAGCATAAGTATTCCAGCCAGCCTGGACTGGATTTGTACAGTGCCCCAGGTGGGGAAAATTTTTCATCTACACCTAGGTCATATTGGAACATCACACATGTGCCCACAGTGAGAATGGATTATTATTTACCAGGGCTGTCCTGAATAGTGAATCAGTACAGCGGGACAGGATATTATCACACACTCCCTAGTGTTAATTATGATGATAATATTGTCTATTTTTGAGAAGTACACAATCTCATGGGCATCAGCTACCGACAACATCTATTTAATAGCAATATGCAGAAAAGACATACGATAGCATTGTAGTTTTTAACATAAAGTTACATCACCCATCCAGGTGGCTTCTCCCACAGAGACCCATGGTTAACAATTGTTTTGCACAAGGTGCTTTGTCACAGACCGCACTACTCCATGGCAGGGATAAGGCTTCAATTAGTATTGTGTATGGCACTGCCAACTGTATCATTATGGTGCATAGATTTCCCCCAAAATAGTGGTATTAGATGGTGTGAATATCGGTGGAGGGAGTGCTTAATGGCAAAGGCACTGCTGATACCAGCGAAGAAGGGGGTAGGTTAGGGAGGGCTCATGTGAAAAGAGGGTTAGGTTTTGAGGTAAATTTTAGTGGATACTACTTCAGGTTGGGGGGGGGGGGGTCATTTAGGCCTAACCTCAGTACAGGGATGGCTTGATGGGTGAGCAGAGGGTTAGGTTAGGTGATAGTAAAATATCAGTAAACATTACCGATACTCTACTACTGCAATTAGCCACTGTTCAATAGTAGAGCAGTAGTTTGACATTTAAGAACACCTGACTATTTCCTTTGTAATACAGTCCACCCTGTATTGATCGGAGACATATCTGTGCGCTATGCGCGTCCTATAGGAGAAAAGCCATTTACAAATGTTATAGTGTTTTATAACATGGGCAATTTTACCAATATTCTACTAGTGACTGTCCTGACGCTATTTTTGTACACCCTGCACCATCATTTCCTGGCACTGCTTTTAAGAATGTACAGAACTTGTGCTGAAACTACTGCCTAAAATGATCTCTTAAGATTGTTTGGGTGACAGAAGTTGAAAATGCATACATACATCAGAGTCACTCAAATATAAATATCCAGTGTAGCAACTTGCTCACAGTTTGTACCATGCAGATTTTGTATCTACTAAGACAACCAGTGTATACCTCCAGCACTCCATGGGCTACAGGTCTCCTTTATCATCTGGATTCTGGCTCACTTTCATACTATCCAACTACCATGCCATGTGTGCAATCCCACCTCACCACTGCCAAAGTGTTGGAATTTTCACTACAGCCTCTGGTCTCCATGGTGTTTGAAATATTTCACTGTGGTTTTCTCAACCAAGACAGTTTACCATACTACATATGAAAGTGACAGTTAGGGGACTGAGCTATGACCCAGAGGACATAAAAGACTTGCAGTGCATGGATTGATAGGCATACCTTTAAAATACAGTAGTTGCTGCCAAATTTCGGCGCAGGGTGAAGCCGTAAGATAACTCAACCTGCACCTGATGAAAGTCCAGGGTGGTTTTAAGGCTGATCCTCCTCCAAGTTGTCACAGTTCAGGCAGGGCCGGGCCGAGGCATAGGCTGGAGAGGCTCCAGCCTCAGGGCGCAGAGTAGGAGGGGGCGCAAAATTCATTCAGCTGTCATTCCTAATTGTGTTTGAAGCAGAAAGAAATAAGAAAAGGAGATACGTGGAAGTGACTACAAGCCAGATAACTAGAGATTAAGGTGTTGGGGGCCCTGGGGTGCCTCTTAGTCTAATAGCAATCAGTGTGTGATGGCTGGGGTGGAGGGATGGAGGGGCGCACTTTGGTGTCTCAGCCTTGGGCGCTGGAGGACCTTGTCCCGGCTCTGAGTTCAGGGGGGGGAGGGGGGAGGTAATTTGGCACTGGCTGTTGCTGGTGGCAGAATTACTTATTTTCCAATTTGGGATCCGGCAATCACCGTGTCAAAATTAGTCACTGAGCCATTACGGCCAACTATGCTCTGAAATTATCTGTCTCGATTGATACAGCTGTGTATCTGATGGTTAAGGATATACAATACCCTGGGTTATAGAAACTAACTTACATTGGATAGATGTGTATTACCAATCATAGGTGACAATTAGCTAGGAGAAGAAGAGGGTTCTGTAGGGGAATGGTGGGCTCCAACAGGACCTTGGAAGCCTGTGGATCATCTAAAGCCTCCCCACAACTATGGTTAGTATCCAAATGTGATGTTTCCTCCTATCACAGGTTTGCTTTAATGAAACAATGCAGACATCTGATTTTAAGATAAAACTCTAGTCCAGCTATGTAACGTAAACATCAACCTTATTGTCTTCCCATGGAACTCAAACCAATCATGATTTTCAATCAATGCCAAGTACTGTTTGGTTTTCCTAAACCAAGGTGTGAGTTTGCAAATTATTCCATTAAGTCTTTGAAAAGCCAGACATATATTCAGAACTATTGCTAAAGACACACGTATAGTATATTAAATTTACAGAGCTGTATAATCCAGCTCTAATTCTGGCTGCTTTTGCCTTAATCCTTCCAAGCTATGGACTGATGTGGATCTATGGAATGACTTGTGATGTAGAGGTGTTAGAAAATATTAATTGAAATTATGGAGAATCAAACCTACAAGGGGATATGTAGGACATGCACTATATGCATCTATAGTAGCAGGTAGAGGACCACAAGGAACCATCCAGATATCAGTTCATTAATTTGTGATTATAAAAATATGTTATAGCTATTTACCTTAAGATTACATAATTTATGAGCTTTATTCTGCAGTTCATGCATTCTATATATGAACTTCATATAAGATTGCAATAAGATCACAACATGCGTCTGGGTCGGGATCTTCTGCACATGTGCGGGTGGTAGCGTGCCTCTCGTGATCGCGCTTGCGCAGTTCAATTCTTTCTGACTATATACAGTATTTCTTTATCATTCTGGCACTTTCTGTGTTGGTTAATAAGGAGGAGCGAGAACAACATGTTGGCTTTATTTTGCACACTTTCCTGCATGCACAGCATGTTCAGCACCTGGGACAGCTCCTGCTCTGCAGTACATGAGCCAGTCCACTGAGACAGCTGCATCAGAAATGAAGTGCTGAAAGAATGTTTGTGATGTGCTGGAAATTTACTTCATAGACAGGAGAGGGAATATATAAGAAGAGCTTTGTGCAACAGGGTCAAAGACATTTGTTGATGGTTCAGGTAGGGAGTGTTTGGGAAAGTGGTCAATAAGGTTTAGGCACATTCCAGATTTCTCTCCTCTGCACTGTCATTTTAAATACACCGTGGAATTTTGTGTTCTCTGTGGGACAGGTGTTTGGGTGGGAAAAAGATCCACACCAGGATTAGCTGTTCACCCTGGGAGAACATTTCAGGTAAGAATAAAGGGCTTATTAGTCAGCTTAAAGTCAGTGCTAATCTGGAAGTGAGTGCAAACAAAAGGTATCTGAGATTTGTGCTGCAAAAGACTGGCTTGCGTTTCTCAATTGTTTTGTTGATCTGGGACAAATGGTAGATTTGCGTCCTATGCAGAGGTTTCTCACCTCTAAGGGCTTGTTTCTATATAGTGCGCTTTCAGGCGCGCTTATGGAAACGTGATTGCAGGGACAGGAGACAGTGCATAGACTGCACTGTCTGCTGTTTCCATTCATGCGCTGTGATTCACTTTTGAATCGCAGCACATGGTTGCATGCATTTGGGGCGACTGCGTCTGTGAGCACATTCAGTAGAATGAATGGGATCACAAGCTCCACCCCCTGGCAGTGAGGCACATTGCAGAGCCGCTCAGCTGTGTGTTGTATGGAAACGAACCCTAAGTTGCAGATAGTAGCCCATCTAGTGACAAGGTTTTTGTTTATGTTTTGTTACCTGTTTAATGTAAATATTTAAAGGAAGCCTGAAATAACTTAAAAAAAAAATGTCACTTACCTGGGGCTTCTGCTAGCCCCTTGCAGGCGCAGTATGAGGATTTTTTTGCTCCTGGTGAGGGGAGCGCGAAAGAGGACACGTGCGGCCAGGGCCATGTAAGCGCAGTGGCCATAAACTTTCTAGTCGGGGAGAAAGAAACTTAGCCATGGCGGGGGACCAGAGGATCATTTTGTCACGGTGTGGGCATGGGGTGGGTTCAGGGGGCTGGCAGAAGCCCCTGGTAAGTGAAACACTTTTTTTTTTTAATTATTTAAGGTTTGCTTTAATATAGCCTGTGTATAGTCTGTACAGCACAAAATAAACACTGGTTTTGGTAAATCAAAAAAATTTGCTTTGCACTGTGTCTGCCTCGGAGGGCTAAAAACACCAATGCACAGCAGTCTTTCATATTTTAATCATGAATTGGAGTTATTCTTTAATGTGGAAGGTTGCCAAATGCTCTTGAATTGTTGCAATGACCTGCAAGTGAAAAATACAGTGAAGTTTTACCGTGTCAGACGCTGTATTGTATAATGTCTTCATTAAATACTGACACTCACATCCTTGTCTTTCTATTCACTTGTGAATTCTGCTTTTGTTGCTAGGAGTTCCATGACTGCTGACTACATCTACTGGCTGACAGGCGGGACAGAGAAGCACATCAGCACACTCATCAAACTGTATTGGGAGATAAAAATGGATAGGACAATAAGAGAGGTGGAGCCCAATTGCCATTAGGAGGAAATGAGGGATTAATGTTGAAAAGACTGCTGAGAAAGACAGGATTCTGCGTGCTAATCATTCACAAGCAGTGAAGTGGTTTCTCTGTGTTGTTACAGATCCATTGCTGCTGCAACATGGTAACAAACTGATCTTTGCTCACTTTCACTTTGCAAACATTATCCTTCTTTTTCATTTGTCTTAAAGAGGAACTCCAGTGAAAATAATATAATAACATTGCTTCATTTTTACAATAATTATGTATAAATGATTTAGTCCGTGTTTGCCCATTGTAAAAGCTGTCCTCTCCCTGATTTACATTCTGACATTTATCGCATGGTGACATTTTTACTGCTGGAAGGTGATGTCACTGGAAGTAGCTGCTGCTTGCTTTTTTGGCAGTTGGAAACAGCTGTAAACGGCTGTTATTTCCCACAGTGCAACACGGTTCACAGACAGCACACTGCCAGGAACATGGTCCTCACAGTTTCCTGTGGGAAGGGTTTCACCACAACATCAGTCACACAAAGCCCCCTGATGATCCGTTTGTGAAAAGGAATAGATTTCTCATGGGAAAGGGGGTATCAGCTACTGATTGGGATGAAGTTCAATTCTTGGTCACGGTTTCTCTTTAAAGGAACACTGTAGTAAATGTTATTCTTAAAGTGGTCCTGTAGTAGGGGCATAATTACAAATCATGGGCCCCCCAGCAAAACTTCACCAGGACTCCCCAATGTTCTCACCTTTTTCCTTACCTACCCCTGGTGACCCTCACAGCCTGGGAGGCCATCCAGGGCCGGGTCTCTCAGGAAGCAAGGTGAAACATTTGCATCAGGCGGCAGAGAGTACAGGGGCAGCATTTTTGTACTGTGTTTACACTAACAGCATGCAGTCAGAGTAGGTGGAGAAGCGAGAGAGGTGAAGAGGTTATCATTGGGGAAAAGCAGCTTGTTGTGCTGTGTGAGGAGTGTGACAGTGAGTGAGGAGGGGGAGGCAGAAGAGCAGCAGTGTTTTATTTGACTTGCACAGCAGAAGGGAGGAGGTGGCACTGCTGTCCTGACTGAGGAGGCATGGAGTGGCTAAGGGTGAGCAGTTTGTTCGTCACAGAATCCCAACCAGCTAGTGTGCTATTATGTTGAGCTGCAGCATGTCATGTAAGAACATTGAATGAAGCAGAGTAAATGGTCGGGTGCTGTGCAATCATTTCAAATTGGGGAGGGGGGGGGCATCCTCACAAGTTTGCCTCAGGCAGCAAAAAGTCTAGAACCGGACCTGGGTCCATCTTACAAAGTGCATAAAAAAGTGTGGACATCATAATCTTCGCACTCAAGTGTAGCCACAAAAACACCTGGGCACATATGCAATTAAGTTTCACTCCTGAGTTATCTCCTAAGAGATCATTGTCTTATTCTCTTTAAAATAACTTTTCAGCAGTTTCCAATTAAAAGGTACCCAAAAGTTGTAGAGAAAGTCCTATCAAAATTATTTTAAGTATTTTCTTGCTTGCTGGAGGCTTAAAAGGCATTTTATGACAAAGGTGTGAAAATATCACCTGGGAGTAAACTCAGGAGAAAAAGTTAATATGTGCCCTGATCTGAAGGATGGTCCCCTTTATCAGAGGCAGTGAATTAGTAGGTGGGGCCCCCTACAGCTCTGGGCCCACTTGCTTTAGTTACACCCCTGCCCTGTAGTGAGAGTGATACGAAGGGCTGCCATATTCATTTCCTTGTAAACACTTCACGGCTAGATCTTGTTTTCACCCAGAGCAGTTTTAACATTTCATTTTTACCCCATTTAATCCACAATAATTATATCACTACGTATGACACCTTAGTGATATATGCATTGTTTTTTCTTGACAAACTAGACTTTGTTTGGGTGGTATTTATCTCAAGAATATGTTTTATATTTTCTGCACATTTGAATACAAAAGGAAGAAAACATTAGAGCAAGTACATCTTTTTTCAATTTTCACCCATTCAACTTTGAAACTTAAAAGTGATACTGTAGATAAAAAACACATTTTTTTTTGGGTTGTTAATCCAATTTAAGTTTATTTTAGTGCACATTTTCTTTTTTACCTTGAACTGTAAATACAATGAAAAATATTTGAATGGTACAAATGGGGAAGAAGAGGTTAAAACAGGTGTAATTGGTCTATTTATTATGTAGGTGTGGTCATAAAAGTGGGTATGGTTATACAATTTTTATTATAATAGCTCCTATATATTGGTCCCTTTGCTGTTTACTACTACCATTCCCTGGCAGTCTAATGGTGCTCCCTTATAGCTTTCCCCGGTGGTCCCTTCATCTTTTTTTATATGTAGAATACTTTTTCCTGGTAGTCTAGTGGTTAGTCCTCCCCTTTATATGGTCTTCTGGTCTTCCTTGGTGGTTGCTCAAAGATCATTACTCAGCAGACCTTGGAAGACACCTGTACACAGGCTGTACACAAGCTAGATTATCAGCCCAGGTGGCCCTGACAGAAAAGATCATTCTTTAGCCCCTTAGGCCTCTTGCACACTGCAAGTGATTCCGATTCAGATTCCGCTTTTTAATTAGTTTTTACATCCAATTCAGATTCCGATTTGCAGTTGGCTCCCTGCACACTGCAAATCGGAATCTGAATCGGATGTAAAAACTGATTAAAAAGCGGAATCTGAATCTGAATTGCTTGCAGTGTGCAAGAGGCCTTACACATGCTCAACAGCTGTCTTTTATGCAGCACAATTATCAAACAACTTTTTTTTTTTTTCCCAAGAGAAAAATTAGCTTCATTGAAGCACTCCCATCATTGGGTATGGTTTGCATCATCGTTTGATTTTCCTTATTTATTTTCTTTCCTTTTATTATTATTAATTCTTGTAGTTAAAACAACAATAAGGGAAATGAAGTCAAACCAAATATCTACAAATAGTTAATTTATATGCTCTACATACAGATTATAAATTGTGCATTCTGCCCCCAACCCAAATTTTTCTCCCCTTGGCCCCTGCGCAATACCCTTCCTCGCCCGAGTTCTCCCCAAACTTCTCAACGAATCCGCTTGTACCTCAACCTAACTCTAGATTTCAATCTTCGTCCCACCTAACAACCCCACCCCCACCTAACAACCTTTCTACAATGGAATACCCAAGTGATGTCCCAAATTGGAGGTGAGGGTTCTTCTCAAAAAGAGGGCCTCGGGCGAAAAAGTGAATCAGCGCACGAACCCTTATGTTCTTCTAGAATCATGCAATTAAATGCGCAGATACCCATGTATCTCTCTCATGCGATACCGTCCCATGGGACGCCACCTCCCTCATGCGATACCGTCCCATGGGACGTCACCCCACCCATGAGATATCGTCCCATGGGACGCAGCCACTTCATCCAATCAAACTCCCACTTCAAGCATCCATCCGTCCATCCATCCATCCATTAATTGATCCGACTCATCCCGACAATCTCACTCCCCCCTCCCCCACCCCATTGGAAACAGGGAACCCCAGAGCACCTCCTCCATAGTATTATGCTGCCGCGTACTACCCATTACAGTCTGCCTGTTACTCCCAATATTGCCCACTTTGTTCGCTGTGTGGAGGCCTGGAGAGAGAATCTGGGTCAGAGTAATTAATCCGCCTATCTTTATTTGAGCTCTATTCCTTGTCATTTCTCCAATCAAGCAATAGTATCAAACAACTTTTGTTGTAAAACAAGTTGAACAACCAAAAAAATGAGGGAAAAAAAATGATTCAGGTTGGAGAGAACATATGCGATGTCCCACAGTGCTCCTTTGTTGTCTATGAAAGCTAAACACGCCTCACTGGTTCTAGAGGCGTGTTTAGTTTTCATGGACAAAGGGATGATTTGAATATTCTTTTTTTTCAAAACAACCCAAAAAAGTTGCTTGCTATTGTTCACACAACTGATAAGACTGATAAGACGTCAATCCAACTGTTGTGTGAACAAAAGCAAGCAACTTTTTTGGGTTGTTTTAAAAAAAAAGAATATTCAAATCATCCCTTTGTCCATGAAAACTAAACACGCCTCTCGAACCAGTGAGGCGTGTTTAGCTTTCATAGACAACAAAGGAGCACTGTGGAAAAACAAGTTGTTTCAACTTGTTTTACAACAAAAGTTGTTTGATAATTGTGCTGCATAAAAGACCGCTGTTGAGCGTGTGTATGGGGCTGAAGGTGTGTAGTGGCCTTTACATTACTAATATTTTGCGCTACTTATGAAGTCAAACAGGCCTTAGGGCTCTATGGAAACCCTAAAGTTTGTCATAAGTGAGTGATTGGACAATGGGTGACTTTGTTTCTGTGTTGTAATCCACTCCTGGTGTCTGTTCTATTACTTCGTTGTAATATTCTGTCCATCAAACACACCGCTGCGTGGTAATTGTATTGTTATTTTGATATGATATTTTAATAAAAGATGGTTAAAAAAAAAGAATATTCAAATCATCCCTTTGTCCATGAAAACTAAACACGCCTCTAGAACCAGTGAGGCGTGTTTAGCTTTCATAGACAACAAAGGAGCACTGTGGGACATTGCATATGTTCTCTCCAACCTGAATCATTGCAAACACCTTCTGTTTTACGAAGGCAAATTCCTGTTTTTCAACTAAAATTGTACATAAACTGTGCATGTCTTTTTCAACAAAGTTATTTGTACACTTTACTCTGAAGAATGATTAGCTGCATACTGTTTCTTTGTATTTGTGAAATCCCATTTTTCAGATCTTCTCATCTGCTGTTTGTCAGTTTGCTGCCAGCAGATAGCGGTAGGTAACTCTCTGAACCTGTCCTGCATGGTAGCCACTTACCACTTTCAAATGGAAACATCTTAGAAAATCATACACGCAGGGATTAAAGGGATCCGAGCACTGATTTTTTTTTTGCATTTTAAAAAACAAACCATTTTAAACCACATTTTAAAAACAATCATAATGGTGCGTGTCACGTTCAGTCGCATCAGTCGAGGTCTTGTACACATGTGCGGGAGGTCCGCGCATGCGCAGAAGACCCCGACTGATGCCAATGAACCAGTTACCGGAGCTGATTGTGGCTGAATGGCAGACCAAGGGAGGATGGCCAGGGAATAATTCGTGCTTATGGGGCTGGAGGAAGCCCCAGGTAAGTATTAAATCTTTCTAGTTGTATGTCTCTGGTTTCCTTTAATCTCGAGGCATGCCTCATGGCCATAGGCAAACACAGGGGGGATTATAACTGCCCATAGTCCCCCCTCAGACCAGGGCCAGTGCAGTGTCTGGGGGCAGGCACAAGTAGAGACACCAGAATATCTGCAGGCATCCTGCAGATCTTAACACTGCCCCCTTTCTTTCCCTGCTGCAGTTAACTTTGGATGGAGCCAGGGCCACTTTCCCCTTAAATAGCTATGTTGGCTGTCCTCATTATTATCTGTATCCAAACTGCTCCTGATCGATCCCGTTGTCGATCGGGAGCAGGTCGGACAAGTCGGAAATAACCATCAGATACCATCAGTGAGACGTGAAATTGTATTATGTGTACCCAGCATGATGTCCTACCATATTATTATACTGTATTGTGCGTGGCTGAGGGAGACCTTTCAGGAATCCCCCCCTTGAAAATCCTGGGTTTGCCACAGACGGCACGCCCACACGTCACTCTGCCGGGAAATCCAAATCCAAATCCAATGAACTTCCGTCAGAAGGAGATGGAGTATGTCATATGGGATGGAGGACAGAGGATCAGCACCCCTTAGGTATGTGCCCCGCAACCCTAGCAACACATCCCATTACAAACCTCCCTTATAGGGAGGTTCAATTTTTTAAACTGCAAAAAATCTGATCCTGTTATCTGTTTAAAATCAGAAAAAGATTGTCAGTTGCAGGCAATGTAATTTTCTGAATTTGCAAGAAAGCAGTTCCTATGATGACACAGTGAATATACATTATGTAGCCATCAAGGTGAGATGACAATGTTGTTGAGGTATAAAGAACATAGCAGAGATAAGATCAAGTGAAGGAAAGTTTATTGCAGGTTAGGTGTGATTAGTGACATTGAAAATATCAGCTACAAGGAAAGGTTCACTTTTTTGACTGTATAATTAATACACAAATGGCAAATCAGGTGCGTTCATAAAGTACAGTGATAACATAATTATCCCCCCCATTTTATACTTAAAGGGCAACTGAAATCCAGAGGGATATGGAGGCGGCCATATTTATTTCCTTTTAAGTAATATCAGTCACCTGGCTGTCCTGCTGATCCTCTGCCTCTAGTACGTTTAGCCATAGACCCTGAACAAGCATACAGCAGATCAGATGTTTAAAGAAGGCATATTAGCTTTTTCTGACTAGATAGTGGTTGGATAGTGTATTGGCTAAGGGCTCTTCCTCTGTTTAAATCAGGCTGTTCCTGTTCAGCAAGCTAGTGCCTATTCAGTGAGGAGACCTTGGGCTAGACTCCTTGACACTGCTACTGCCTATAGAGTGTGCCTTAGTGGCTGCAGCTTAAGTGCTTTGAGTCCACCATTAGAAAAGCACAATATAAATGTTGTTTTTCTTGTCTTATTGTCAGATCTGACAAGATTAGCCACATGCTTGTTTCTGGTGTTATTCAAAATTACTCCAGCCATATAAACCAGCAGGGCTGCCAGGCAACTTGTATTGTTTAAAGGAAATAAATATGGCAGCCTCCATATACTTCTTACTTCAGATGTCCTTTCAGAAAATATGTAAAATATTCTCTAAGTTAGCCAGTATCATCCTGATTCAAAACTTCTTGCTTTTTCTGATCGCTAACACGGTACAACACTCTACTGCTTCTACTTTCAGAAAATATGAGTCTTAATTTCTGCAAAATATTCACAATAGAACAATTACTAATAACTAGTGCTAGTTGTTGAATAAAATAATTTGTTCAAGGACTTTTCTTGTTTGTCTTGTTTTTTGTTTTTCTTTTGTTTGGGTTCCTGGCTGTGTTATATGGCTGTACGGCAGGGTCACTGCAGCAGCATAGTGAGCCCTGACAAATCTCATTACAAGTGGCAGAAAATGCGAGCTCCCCCACACATGTCACAATGTGCGAGAATTGATGAAGGTTCTTTACTGACACTACTCAGAGAGCAGACAACACAATCAATTGATATCATTGAAGAGCACAGTTTACACCAATAGAATTACTCCCTGTGATATACTGCAGTCGGGTGTAGAAATTGCTCACCAGGCAATTAAGTCAATGTGCTTTTCTCACACAGCTTCAATATCTTGAACTCTACCTCTTGCAATAGTATCATTTTATTTTATAAGATTAGTCATGGGGCAAAGTAAAGAACTTCTATAGGTTATTTTTCTTAAATGGCAGTGGGCAGCTGGCTCACAATGATAGTGCCCCCTTTCCTATTCCTACATACACTACCGTTACTTTTTTTATCAAATCCATCTTATTCATCATTCCTTAAAGAGGAACTCTGGGCAAAAAAGTTAAGGAAACACGTTTACTCTCATACGGTTTAAAGTTAAATGAAGATATTGTTACTCCTTTGACCATCTCTTACCACTTGTAGTTGTAACATATAATTGTAGTGCACAATTGCCCCTGGTAATTATGGCACCCCATAGAGGATTATTACATAGCAGTACCTGCTGCGTAGTTATGGCGCATGGAAGTTAATCTTTTTTTGATTGTGCTAGTTGAAATCTACATCCTGTTTGTGGCCACTTGTTTCTGACAGAACGTAGATTTCAACATAGCCACCATGCGTTCCTGCCACTACGGTTGATGGCGCCACTCTGCACCTGCCACAGCTCACTCGCCCTGTCGTCTCTATGACGCTGCTTCTCTCTTACCCATCATAGGTAGCTACAGGTGTCCCTTAGTATTAGGTAAAACAAAAGTTTGCTTTCCTAAAACAGAAAGAATTTGCGATCATTCAGGTTAGGTAGAGAGAGATACCCTCAGTATTAAGTAGCTAGTGGTGCCCCCAACTGAAGAGACATCTTGTCAGTGGAATGCCGAGAGCCGGGTGAGGAAACTCTCATTTATGCTCTGCTCAAGACTCAGGAGGTAGGCGCTAAAGGAAGGGAAGGAGCTCCATCATCAGGCGCTGGTAGGCACATGCCTTATGTGCCTACAGTGCCTTATGGTAAATCCAGAGCTGAACACCCCAATCAAATGCTGATAATGTAATTACCCCCCAAAATGGGAAAACAATTGGCCTTAGACTATGTTAGAGATATTACACTAGCTGTGGTAGGTACTAAATTGTGAGCTTCTCTGAGGGACACATAGAGACATCATCACAATAGGCTCTGTAAAGCATCACAGAATATGTCACTGCTAGACAAATACACAATAATATTAATAGTATTATTACATCCATATAAGTCATGACCAGAACTCGTTTACATTTTCTGCCACAGCAACATAACCCAACCACATCTCACTGCATCATTATCCCTTCTAAAAATGAAGTGCAAGCCAGTGAGATTTCATCAGTTGAGATCTGGAGCTCAAAATAATCAGACAATGCTGACAGCATCTCTTCAGTGGACATTAACCACTTGCCGACCGCACACTCATAACGTGCGTCGGCAAAGTGGCAGCTGCAGGACCAGCGACGCAGTACTGCGTCGCCAGCTGCAGCCTAATTAATCAGGAAGCAGCCGCTCGTACGAGCGGCTGCTTCCTGTCAAATCACGGCGGGGGGCTCCGTGAATAGCCTGCGGGCCGCCGATGGCGGCTCGCAGGCTAGATGTAAACACAAGCGGAAATAATCCGCTTTGTTTACATTTGTACGGCGCTGCTGCGCAGCAGCGCCGTAAGGCAGATCGGCGATCCCCGGCCAATCAGCGGCCGGGGATCGCCGCCATGTGACAGGGGACGTCCTGTCACTGGCTGCACAGGACGGATAGCCGTCCTGTGCAGCCCCGATCACCGGGGGAGGCAGCAGGTAGGAGAGGGAGGGGGGAATTTCGCCGCGGAGGGGGGCTTTGAGGTGCCCCCCCCGCCACCCACAGCAGGCAGGAGAGATCAGACCCCCCCAGCACATCATCCCCATAGGGGGGAAAAAAGGGGGGCAATCTGATCTCCCTGCCTGCACCCTGATCTGTGCTGGGGGCTGCAGAGCCCACCCAGCACAGATCAATCAAACCAGCGCTGGTCCTTAAGGGGGGGTAAAGGGTGGGTCCTCAAGTGGTTAAGGAAGACTTCAAACAAGCTAACAAGATACTGGAGGAGCACCAGTAAGTTGACAACATTCTTCACAAGTGGTCAGTAGATCAAGATAGGGTTCTTGGAGAAAAAACTTCTGTCAACATTCAAAAGAAAGGAACATTTTACAACCACTTTGTGGTGTATTGACTCTAGAATTACACATGAGGCAGATGGAGAAGGGGTCTGCTGAAAGACCCCTTTTATTTACTTGAGTGGGAGTGACTATTTTGCTGGCCCTAGTATTAAGGTATGACCAGATAGCCCTGTAAACCCCTTTACCATATTATCCCCTCCCCTGCTCCTTGGTTTTGCAAGGGGAGTGCTTGATTGCCATCCTCTCCTTTCCTCTTAGCAAAGTATCTTTACAAAAGTACAAAAGTACAAAAATCAGGTTGTTTGATACTGACAAAGAGGCAGTGCCCCACAGTTTCTGGATTCCCCTTCCTGGCCACTAAACCTGCGTGAGGGATGTAGTGGCTAATAAATCTTGTGAGGGGGCTATGTTTTTTTAATTTAAAAAAAAAAAAAAGACCTCATTTTCTCACACACTGCATGCAATGTTTAGCAAAAAAAAAAAAAAAAGAATGACTAAGGAGTCATACTTGCTCAGATATGCGTGAGCTATCATGTGCTATATAGTGTTGTGTGCTATGAGTAGATACGAGTACATAGTTACCCGTAATCAAAATTTAAATTAGTTCTGCCTTTGGCAGAGTGGGGGTTAACTTACCTATGACTCCGCCTGTAGCCGATGCGCTTCACTTGCAGTCCACATAACTCCACTACTTCCTTCTTCAGACCCGGAAGTAGGAAGTAGTGCAGTTACGTGGACTGCAAGTGGAATTTAAATTTCATAGTACACAACAATAATGCTATAGTCCATGTGTGTAATAAAGATTGGACCTTTTGATAATTGGATGCAGTGAAGCATAGCTTTTCCTCTACCAATTGATTTCGGGCAACCTGTTTTCTCTGCTCCCGCAGTGTGGGTGGTCTGCAGCGGACCTTTCTCTTACTACATTGTAATTCTTTGGCTTAGTAGCTTAGGCCCTTGGTGTAGCTTCCAGTATTCAGTGTAGGAAGAGTTGTGTTTTATGTAATGTGTGAATAACTAGACAAAATTACAGTCAGTGCTGATGCCAGAGATGAAATCCAGTAATAAAAAGGTCTACATTAACAGCTAATTTTAGATGTGGAGATAACGGGGATTTAAAAAAAATGACAACACTGCTTATAGCAAAAGTGAAATATAGAGATGAGAACAAGAAGAAACTGCAGATATGATTATGCAGGAAATGTCATTATAATATAATTGTTCTAATTATAATTCCTGGTAGCAAGACAGGGTGAGTTACTACAAACTAAATCACATCAATTTCCATCGCTATATTCTAGGTCACATGGTAAAAGCAATGCAGAAGCTTGTCTGTGAATCTGCTAAGTGTCACTACTCCAAAACACTGAGCTTCTCACCTCAGCCCACTACAAATCTCAGCATTGCCCCTGGCTAAAGAAAAAATATTATGTTGGCTATAATCGATGAAGAAAATGTGGCTTTAACATAGCGGCAACAACTTGGGAAAGTCATATTAGCAACAAGCCAGGAGACTTAACCACTTGAAGACCACAGTCTTTTCGCCCCTTAAGGACCAGAGCCTTTTTTTTTCATTCAGACCACTGCAGCTTTCACGGTTTATTACTCGGTCATACAACCTACCACCTAAATTAATTTTACCTCCTTTTCTTGTCACTAATACAGCTTTCCTTTGGTGCTATTTGATTGCTGCTGCGAGTTTTAGTTTTTATTATATTCATCAACAAAGACATTCATTTTGTCAAAAAAATGACTTTTTTAACTTTCTGTGCTGACATTTTTCAAATAAAGTAAAATTTCCTATACATTTGAGCACGAAAGTTATTCTGCTACATGTCTTTGATAAAAAAAAAAACCATTCAGTGTATATTTATTGGATTGGGTAAAAGTTATAGTGTTTACAAACTATGGTGCAAAAAGTGAATTTTCCCATTTTAAAGCATCTCTGACTTTTCTGACCACCTGTCAGGTTTCATGAGGTGCTAAAATTCCAGGATAGTATAAATACCCCCCAAATGACCCCATTTTGGAAAGAAGACATCCCAAAGTATTCACAAAGAGGCATGGTGAGTTCATAGAAGATTTTATTTTTTGTCACAAGTTAGCGGAAAATGACACTTTGTGACAAAAAAAAAAAAGTTTCCATTTCTTCTAACTTGCGACAAAAAAAATGAAATCTGCCACGGACTCACTATGCTCCTCTCTGAATACCTTGAAGTGTCTACTTTCCAAAATAGGGTCATTTGTGGTGTGTGTTCACTGTCCTGGCATTTTGGGGGGTGCCTAATTGTAAGCACCCCTGTAAAGCCTAAAGATGCTCATTGGACTTTGGGCCCCTTAGCGCAGTTAGGCTGCAAAAAAGTGCCACACATGTGGTATTGCCGTACTCAGGAGAAGTAGTATAATGTGTTTTGGGGTGTATTTTTACACATACCCATGCTAGGTGGGAGAAATATCTCCGTAAATGACAATTTTTTTAGTTTTTTTACACACAATTGTCTATTTACAGAGATATTTCTCCCACTCAGCATGGGTATGTGTAAAAATACACCCCAAAACACATTATACTACTTCTCCTGAGTACGGCGATACCACATGTGTGGCACTTTTTTGCACCCTAACTGCGCTAAGGGGCCCAAAATCCAATGAGTACCTTTAGGATTTCACAGGTCATTTTGCGACATTTGGTTTCAAGACTACTCCTCGTGGCTTAGGGCCCCTAAAATGCCAGGGCAGTATAGGAACCCCACATATGACCCCATTTTAGAAAGAAGACACCCCAAGGTATTCCGTTAGGAGTATGGTGAGTTCATAGAAGATTTTTTTTTTTTTGTCACAAGTTAGCGGAAATTGATTTTAATTGTTTTTTTTTACAAAGTGTCATTTTCTGCTAACTTGTGACAAAAAATAAAATGTTCTATGAACTCAATAAAGGGGGGTCTGAGGGCAATCTGAGCATGTGGATGGGTGATTGGGTGCCCGCAAGGGGCAGATTTGGGTCTAATGTGATGGATAACAGTGACAGGTGGTGATAGGGGGTGATAGATGGGTGATTGATGGGTAATTAGTGGGTGTTTAGAGGAGAGAACAGATGTAAACACTGCACTTGGGAGGTGATCTGATGTTGGATCTGCGGGCGATCTATTGGTGTGGGTGGGTGATCAGATTGCCCGCAAGGGGGTTAGGGGCTGATTGATGGGTGGCAGTGACAGGGGTGATTGACGGGTGATTGACAGGTGATTGACAGGTGATCAGTGGGTTATTACAGGGTGGATAGAGGCATACAGTACACAGGGGGGGGGTCGGGGGGGGGGTCTGGGGAGAATCTGTGGGGTGGGGGGTGATCAGGAGGGAGCAGGGGGCATTTTAGGGTTAAAAAAATAGCGTTGACAGATAGTGACAGGGAGTGATTGATGGGTGATTAGGGGGTGACTGGGTGCAAACAGTGGTCTGGGGGGTGGGCAGGGGGGGTCTGAGGGGTGCTGTGGGTGATCAGGGGGCAGGGGGGGGATCAGTGTGCTTGGGTGCAGACTAGGGTGGCTGCAGCCTGCCCTGGTGGTCCCTCGGACACTGGGACCACCAGGGCAGGAGGCAGCCTGTATAATAGGCTTTGTATACATTACAAAGCCTATTATACTCTGTGTCAGCGGCGATCTGGGTGCTAGTAGCCCGCCGGTGCTTCCGAACGGCTGGCGGGTTACAGCGCGAGGGGGTGGAGCCAGTCGCCGGCGGCTGATCGTGTCACGAATGACGCGATCGCCACATAACCACGCCCACCGCCGCCTCCACCGATGGGCGTATTGCGGTCGTTTAGGCCCAATCTTTGCCTCCGCCCATCAGCTGGGGGCGGTCGGCAAGTGGTTAAAGAGGAACTTTAACCAAGGATTGAGCTTCATTCCAATCAGTAGCTGAAACCCCTCCCATAGTGTGATGTCATAACCATGGTCCTGACAGTTTGCTGTCTGTGAACCTTGATGCACTATGGGAAATAACAGCTTTTTATAACTGCCAAGCAAGTATCTCCCTCTGTGCATAGAACACTCAGTAACGAACATTCCTTACAGATAACCTCGTAGCACTAAAGATGTCACCACCAGTGATACATTTCAGAATAAAAATCAGGGAGAGAATGGGCAAACTTTGACTAAATAATCTATAAATTAATATTGTAAAAAATAAGCAATTTTATTCATTGTTATTTTCACAACATGTTATCTTTAATAAACACTAATGCACTGTCCCCAGAACAAAAAATCCACATCCCAGCATTCAACTCTCTTAGATATTAGTTATGAAAAAGCAGGCGTGGGAATGAGTCATCTTCTTCATCGCTGCTTTGGGGACCAGATAATGTGTCTAGTCAGTTACCATGTGAAATTGGCTTAGTGGTCATGTGTTATGACTGACAGGGTACAACATTACTCTCACCATCCTCTTCCCCAACATATATTATGTATCACACACACAATCTTATAGTGAATCCTTCATGTGATTAGCCTTTGTTTTACAGCAGAATCCTAAACTGATTCATTTCCATGAACTTGTCATAGTCAGTGGTGACACTTGAATGAGAAAGCTGATGTTACTCTAGGTATGCCAGAGACATATGACCAAGGTGAGAAAGAGATGTGCACTGGCAATTGGGATGTGAGATGACAGAGTGACAGAATAACCTTTAAAAGGCCAACAGTGTGTCGTGATTGGTGTGTTGGGATTGAGCCCTTCCCTAACACATAGGTCAGCTATGCCGTGATTACGCCGACTGCTCCAACAGCAGCTCAGTACTGAAAGAATAAAAAATCTTTATTCTCTCTTGTAAAAAATGACGGCATATCTGGTCTATGCTAATATCTAAACAGACAGGTGATGTTAATTTGCTGAAATTACCGTCTATTATTAATAATACATGTTATAATGAAAAGCATTGTAAAATATACCCTTATCCTGAACTCAACAAACTGCCAGTAGGGTGAGTAATGAGGAGGAGATGGTCCAGATTCTAAATTTGCATTGCATGGCCTAGTTTCATCAAAGGTTGATTCATTTTTAACCCGTGCTCATGTGTCATAAAAAACAGCATATTTTATACCTGGCCTTATTGCTCACATAATACATTACATATTGCTATAAAGACAGTGTGCGGGACTCTATGGGGAATATATCACATATTTTACTTGACTTTTCATGTCTAGAAAAATTAAGAGGCTTACTGGAGGAAAATGCCATTTTTAAGTTTCGTGTGTGCATATTGATAGCAGCTATGATTTTTCCTACATTCAGTTTGGTTGTACGTTTTCTTAATGCTGTTACTTAAAGAACCCCAGTATCCAGAATTTACATATCATGCATTGGGTCAAACAGCTATTAATTACACTAACAGACACATATTTAATAAGGTATGCTGTCCCTGAGTAGACAGTGGCATTCCCAGCAGATTGGAAGGTCTCCTCTGTTCTGCTGGGTTTGGTGTATAGAGGCTACGGTGTACAACAAGCTTTATCACCTCCAGATACTTGTAGTTAAAGAGGATCTTCATTGAAAGTAACGTAATGAACAAAAGTGCTTAATTTTTACAATAATTATGTATAAATGATTTAGTCAGCATGTTCCCATTGTAAAATCTTTCCTCTCCCTGATTTACATTCTGACATTTATCACATGGTGACATTTTTACTACTGACAGGTGATGTCAGTGGAAGTAGTTGCTGCTTGCTTTTTAGGCAGTTGGAAACAGCTGTTATTTCCCACAATGCAACAAGGCTCCCACAGTGTGATATCAGCACCATGGTCCTGACATCACACTGTGGGAGGGGATTCAACACAATATCAGCCATACAGAGCCCCCTGATGATCCGTTTGAAAAAAGGAAAAGATTTCTCATGGGAAAGGGGGTATCGGCTACTGATTGGGATGATGTTCAATCCTTGGCTAAAGTGCCTCTTTAAGTCTCCTGGCTTGTTGCTAATATGACTTTCCCAAGTTATTATTACCATCATTATTATTATTACTAATATTATGGTGATTTATGAACTGATTACTGCATCTTAAATTGTACGTGCTGTGCTTCTGTCTTATACTCTGTCTATGCCATGTGAACCACAACTAATTCCGATTACAGCTCCTGCTGTACTTGGCGAAATAAAGTGATTCTGATTCTGATTCTGAAGTTGTTGGCGCTATGGTCACGGTTTCTATTTAAAGCCAGACTAAAACCAAGGTTGAACAAGACAAATTGTAATCAAAACTGGGAGACAGGGGCAGTATGTTGAAATAGGCACCATATAGACAGAGATGTTAATTTTTGATATTGCTGTGTGTGTGGGGGGTTATTTGGGCCCCAGGGGTGCCCTACAAATATCAGGATTAGGCCGCTGACACGCATTAATTAGCATACTAAGTGGCAAAGGTGGCAGTTTTATCGGGATAGATTGGTGGTGGGTTAGTATTAGGCATCAGTAGCTCTGAAATTATAGCAGGGGTGTGGCTAGGGTTAGGCATCGGCAGGAGGATAGTTAATGTTAGGCATCGGTGGAGGGGATTGGTTAGTGTTAGGCATGTAGAGAAAATGCTCTTGTGAGAGACTATGGTTAGATTAGGCCACTGTAAAATATCTGTAAAGATTACTGATATCCTTCTATCAGAATTATGCAGCAGTCCACAGAAGAGTATTGGTAATGTTATTGATACTTTACTTGAGGCTTTATCCGGCACCCAAATTCTCACGTGCCCATTTTTAACATATGCAATTGTAAAGGCTATCAAATCAAAGTGCTGGAGAGGATATCTTTCTCATGGTGGCCAAAAATGCTTGTCCTCTGTAGCTTACCCCTCTAGCAGCAGCTGCTAGACAGAAATATCAGATGAGACCATGGCCATGTGACACGTGTTTTGCGTATACAAGTCATGCAAACACATGGGAGGCAGACTGGCATAGTAGGTTGCACTGTTGCCTTGCACGTCCAGCTACCCAGTTTGTATCTGAGAGCTTTTTTAGTTTTTTTAAAGATTTCAAAGGTTGGTGAGCAGCACAAAGATTTAGGGAAAGGAGTTCCAGAGCATTGGAGGCCCTCATGAGAAATTCTGTATGAGATGATTAGGGTGGATAAGGAAAAATATTTAACAGAGTACATGTTGCGTTTAGGATGGTATCTGGAAATTGGTGTGTAAAAGTACGATGGAGCTACAGTAGATAAGAGAGAACTGGATCCTATATTTGATGAGCAGCCAGAGAGGAGCAGCGTCTAAGGAGCTAGAAGAAAAATTGATGAGTTGAGCAGCTATCTGGCAACACATACCCGGCAGCTGTAAAATCTGCTGTAGATAAGTAAAGCATTTGTCAAAAAAAGAAGAAATTCCCACAACAGCTAAGTGAATTGCTATAACCTTTAAACAAAAAGTCATACAGTAAAAATACATTGGCGGCTTCATTAAGACACAACAATATGGTTAACATAAATAAAATGCGCTCTATAAATAAGCAAGGCCATGCTGTAGTGTTGTGCAGTAAGTAAAGTAAAGGAAGACATATTTAAAAATAAACTGCACAACTGCTAATAACCTGCATGTCATTAATGAGCCATTTGTTTGCTGCACCCTGGATAGATGGCCAACATTAAGTTCATCCACTATAACATACAGTATAGCTAAAGACAAGTCCTAATTACTTGCTGTAATAAGTGTGCACAGTGTGTGTACTGTAAGTGGGGCTGCTTCTGCCTGGAAAATGTGTGCCATGGATGTGTTAGTACTTTCCTAAATGATGAGAGAATATATATTACTCGCAGCAAAATGCCACAATACTGAGCAGAAAGACAGACCAAAAAGCCATAGACTGTCTTTTATCCTATGAACCCTTCATTGAATGGCATTTTACATTTGTTCAATAACAATAAAAACTGCAGCAGGCTCAAATGTTTCCCAGTGAGAAAGCATAAATCACAAACTAATGATAAAGGTGTTATGGAAACTAAGGATGAAGGTCAGATGTGATGTTATCAATCACCTGCCACATTTATGTGGTCATTGCAGACCTACTGCTTAGCTACCCTTTTTGCAATTAGCGAGATGGGTCTCCTAAATAACCTTGCGGAGAAGAACAGGGATTTCAGCTGGGTGTTTTAAAAGCTTTTTTTTCCACGTTCTGTTACTTATTTATTTTTCTATTCACATTACTGTTACTTTTATATGTTTAAAGTTCCATTACATTTTAGTGGTGCCACGTTCTTTGGGATAACCACAAAATAAATTACCTACTAGATCTCTAAATGATACATAATACTTTATGTAAAACATGCTCTGGTGTTGCTTTTAGGTCTAAAGCTTGAATTTTACAGATGAACACAGGCCACAATCACATTTAGCAATCACATTTGCCAATCAAGGAGACATTGATTGTCATTAGAGACATTTATAATTAGCAAGAGACGGCATATTGCAGAGCTTTCTATTACTGTATCTCGTATGCTTCTCAGCATCAGTGGCTGAATGGAGTAATAATGTTAAGGGCTCTGCCTCTGACACAGGAGACCAGGGTTCGAATCTCGGCTCTGCCTGTTCAGTAAGCCTGCACCTATTCAGTAGGAGACCTTGGGCCAGTCTCCCTAACACTGCTACTGCCTATAGAGCGCGTCCTAGTGGCTGCAGCTCTGGCGCTTTGAGTCCGCCAGGAGAAAAGCGTGATATAAGTGTTCTGTGTTTGTTTGTTCTCCGCACACAGGAAACTTAGAGAAGAGTCACCAAGGCCACCACATATAGGGCCAGGTATACTAAAGCATTTCCAGAGATTTCCAAACATCTCATGTGGGTCATTAGTAATTTAGCACAGTGTTCCCCAACCTTGTCCTCAAGGCCCACAAACAGTACATGTTTTGCAGAAAACCACAAACATGCACAGGTGAGGTAATTAGTGTTGCATCAGAGCTAATTATCTACCTCTGTGGATTTCTACAAAACATGCACTGTTGGTGCGCCTTGAGGACAGGGTTGGGGAACACTGATTTAGCAAACCAGAACAGTTTTTTAAATAACTTGTCTGTGATGGGCTTGAATGAAAGGTTAATAAAGTAGCAGACATGTGATTGCAATCTCATGCAGGTACCCACACTTATTGGGAAGAGATTCAATCTAATATCCTGCCCCCAATTACAGCTGCCTGCAGCCCCCACCTTTGGCATACTCCTGCAGAACAGTAGACCTCCAATTGCCAAAATGCAAATATTAAAGGAGACTACAGGAAAAAGTTAGCTCAGGCCTCACTTGCTGAAAAAAGTCAATAAGTTTTATTGTGGACAATATCCAATAGGCACAGTATCAAAAACAATTAAAACATTAAAAACACACATGAAGGGGCCTCAGGAATACAGGGGTCTGCCCCCACTCATACACACACGCCACATGCGAATATTATCAATCATTAAACCAGTCTAGGTTTGCTAAATTACTAATGAGATTCTTTTGCTGGAGATCCGTGAGCAATGTAAAGAAACTGGCACTTCCTCAAATGATAACGTTATTCAAGCAGGCACACTCCAACATTTTAGGACACACGAGTCCCTTCTTCAGAGTAAATGAGTCTGTTAAATGTATCTACACTGGGACAAGATCAGGCAGCTTTGCCCATCCACTCACCAGGAAGCAATGTGGTACATCTGGTGGCCAAAGCCGACAGGTAAACATTAGCTTGTGTCTGCTTGAATAGAGTTAGGAGGTTGAGTTGATGAGGAAGTGCCAGCCTCTTTACATTGCTTACAGATTGATTAGGGGGCGCTGTCAATCACCCTGAAACCTTGGACTAGGGCACTCCACCCACCAATATATATTTTTTATATACCAAGGGTGTGTGGGTTGTACCTTATCACTTTTTCCCTACAATATCCAATGCCTGGAAAGTTGTACACATGCCTCCATCAATCAGGGTCAGGATATTTTTCATTTTTTCAGAATATAAGACACACTTTTCCTCATCCAAAAGAGATAGGCATTAAAAAATATGTAAGCATTTACAAGAAGCAATTAGATTATGAAGCATGACACTGTTACCAAATAAAGATCTAATAATTTGAGAGGTTTATTATAACTATTTGTATATTTTACCATGCATGGTAATAGCGGTGCAAGGAAATGCTCAGAGGACAGTGTTAAGGACATACCTTCTTTCATGTTGTGTTATGCATGCTATTAAAAACACCATATGTATCATTTTTTGACCATCTGTGTGACCTGCTCCCTTTTTCTGTGACAAAAAGGAAACAGAGAAAAAGAGAGTGAAAAGCTGACATTGTGCATGTTATCCATCATATCAACAGAATGCTCGGGGGGTAGTAAAGACATCAAGGCTGCTCTGAGTGCATTAAAACTAAAATCAGTCACATGATAAATGAGGGAGGATGGTTTTGATGACAACGGTGCAGTATCTGCACATAGTTCTTTGAAGGCTCCATTAAACCCATAGCAAAAAATATATATATTTAGGTTGGGTGCTCTCGAGGGACAAGTGAAAATGACAAGTTCCATTTCTCCCACTGTTTTGCAAAAGCAGAAAAATATTCTCAAAAAAATGTACTTGCAAAATGCATTGCTGTAAAGTAAATAAAAGACATAAAAACAATTCAAGAAGAGCTCCTCTTCCAGTATTCCATCAATTACCCCATAAATAGAGCCCTGGAAACAGGAAAACTCAGTTTCTGGATCTAGGTTCAGTTTAAAAGCAATTGATAACTGCTTTGAAAAAAATAATAATAATAATTAAATGTTTCTATTTTTATATCGGTCATAAATAAGATCTAACAGATATATAATAAAATCCATTTAGAGATGGTGCATGCTTGCAGGGCATATAAAAGTACATCGTACTTTTTTAATACAAGTTTTTCCGCACACAATTCATTTTTGTTAAAGGGACCCTGAGCAGTGCCATAAAAATTAAATTTGTATTTACCTGGGGCTTCCTCCAGCCCCCAATAACCTGCAAGGTCCCCGATATCTTCTTGGTCCCTTCCGTGGTCCTGCTGACAGCTCCGGTAATCCGGAAACATCGTCTGAAGTCGCGCATGCGTGCCCCCGACACGTCATCGTGCCGTAAGGGTCTTGCGCATGCGTGGCTCAGTGTTTAGAGAACTGCGCATGCAAAGAACCCTTACCAGCGTGACGACACGCTTGGGCGCACATGCATGCACGACTTCAGCAAAAGTCGTTGGATTACCAGAGCCACGAGCGGGACCACGGAAGGGATCAAGAAGACCTCGCGGGCTACGGGGGGCTGGAGGAAACCCCGGGTAAGTCCAGATTTAATTTTTATGGCACTGCTCAAAGTCCCGTTAACAGTAGCATAATTTAATTGATAGAAAACCTATGCAAAACAAGCTGTCAGTTTTTAAACTGCGAGAAGAAAAAAAACAAACTGAATAGCACTGGCTGTCTGTGAAAGTGCATTGCCGCATTGCAGAAAAGTGCATGCGGAGAGGACAAGGTAGTAGTTATATGCAGTGATGGGTATTACAAAGTGGGCACCTGTCACACACACAGGTAGTCACTGAATGTGCTGGGCCTGGCAGTGGCACACACAGTGGCACACACAGTAGGAATTACCAAGGCTGTCTATGCAACACAAGTGTCAGTGGGACACATACACACACACACACACAAAAATAGATCACAAGAACAAGATTAGCTCTCAAAAGACCTGTTGAGGGGTTCTTTTTTAACAATACCAGCCAGGAGCAAGCTGACAAGCCTACAAGAGCCTAACTATGCTTTCCCTATGAGAGTCTGCAGCAGCTATCCCTTCTCTAATTACTGCAGGCACACAAGTCCAATGCCTGACGCTGCCTGCCTTTTATAAGGGGGAGGGGGTGGGGCTCCAGGAAGGAGTGTAGCCTAATTGGCTACAATGTGCCTGCTGACTGTGATGTAGAGGGTCAAGGTTGACCCTCATGATGCACTATGGGGGCGAACCGAACTTCCGGAAAAGTTTGCGGTTCTCCACGAACCCTGGAAGTTTGCCGGGAACCGTTTGCCGGCAAACCGTTCGCGCCATCTCTAATGTAGATGCTACTAGTCTCCCATTCAAGCAGGGACGCATCACACAAGGTAAAGATTGCAGAGTTACATTGGGACATAGGGACTGATTTAAGGAGGTGGATCTGCTGGTCCTTAAAAAGGAAGTATTGATGAAAGTGAAGGTGAGCCCGTTGTGAGTCACTTGTTATCAACATTTACTGACCCATTTTTTGCAGATTGCCTCCTAAATGTCATGGACCATGGATTGGAGCTTCATGTATGGGAACATTTTACCAGCTTTCTTGGAGGACAACAGGTTAACTCATGAGTGGGAGGAAATGCTACATCTTACAGATTTTTGTCTATCACATATGATCACCTCTAATGGTGAAAATCTAGTGCTTCAGCCCTGAGTAGGATGTAATGTGGTGGTAGAGGTGACGGTTAGGTTATATTTGTGATCTTCTTTCTGACTCCTGGAATTTAAATTTAAATGTATTAAATTTTATATTTAACTATGCATATTTTTGTAACGATTGTGGAATTCTGCAATGCACCTGTAGAGGGAAATTCCTGTCGGCAGGTGGAGCTGTGGAGTGCAGAGGAACAGCTCCTCTGCCCTGCCACAGATGCCAGACAGGAATTGCACGAAGGGAAGAAACGCAGGGCAAGATAGCCGTGAAAGAGAGAGAGACCAAAGCGACACAGGGTATGTGTGTCCACCAATCTAGTCGCCACCCTGCGACGGCGGACACAAAACCAGGAAGATAAAGTGAGAAGGCAATCGCCAGAGATGGCGGTTGCTAACAGCGACACAAGACCGAATAAGCACAGATGAGGAATGTATGTATGTCCACCAATCTAGCCGCCAACCTGCGACGGCGGACACACAACAGAGGAAACCAAGCGAGAACGCAATCGCAAGAGAAGCGATTGTGAAAGAGAATGAGCACAGGGATAGAATGTATGTATGTGCCCCAATCTAGTCGCCAACCCGCGACGGTGCACACACAACAGCAGATATGAAGTAGGAACGCAATTGCGAAAGAGGCGATTGCCAGAGGTGACACAAGGCTACAGCAAGGCAGAGCATGAGAGTAGCAAAGGCACAGCAAATCATACAATGAGAAGATAAGGAAAATAACAAACGCTAACTAAACGCAAAAACCGCACTCATTCGCAACAGCGAACGCGTTTTCTGCGCGGTCTCCGCGTGTTAAGCACAACAGAGACAAGCACGCCTAACTAACCACTGACAGACAAACATGAAACAGAGGACGCGAGCGCTTGCTTAACGGTTACCTCACCGAGCCTCCAGCAAGCGTTAGTAGCAGACAAGACAGATACACAAAAACAGGAATAAGTGAGAGATACGATCCACTGCTCTTTCGCCAGAGCGAGTGCGATCCAAGTATAGCAAGAGAATTGGAGAGCAGAAGGATCCACAGCCGCTACCGCTAGAGGCTAGTGCGATCCAAGCACAACCGACAGATGAACAGAATGGCCTACCAGTAACAACCGCTGCTCTGGTTAGTACCCCACAGACAGACAGAACAGGCAATACAAATAATACAATCCTAACTGCTCCAGCAAGGATGCCTAGTGCAGTCCCAGGAATTACTCTAAGCTAATCTTCCAACAATAAGCATGGCTGACACTCCAGGAGTGTTTCACAGGACAAACTGTTATGACCAGCCAAGTACTGTGGGATCACATGGTATATATAGAGCAAGCCTACAAAGGATGTGGCTAGGCAATTTGCATGACAAACGTATGCAAATTCCTCAGCAGCAGCAAGCTGCAAAACTGACAAAAGGTCATTCCAGAGACCTGCAGAATGCAGACCTGAACAGTGGTCAAAAAGCTGCCTGCCTGTGCAGGCAGCCGAGCGGATCATCACAATTTTGTTGAATTCAGCCACTTTTATTACTGGAGCTGTACATTATTATTTCATTTATAAATCACCAAAATATTAAGCGATGCTGCACAATAAGTAAAGGGTGCTGATGACATACCAGCAGAAATGAGTTAGTTAATGGAAAGATTAAGGTGGGTAGACAAGCTCAATAAAAAGATGGGGTTTGAGAACTAGTAAAAGCTACACTGATTTGAATTATAGTTCATTCTAGATGCCACCTTGATTTCCGAATTATCTATATTTGTTTTTTTTTCTCTCATTTCTGTTGTCCTGGTGTGCTATATTTCTTTTTTACTTTTCAATAATACAGCAAACATATAAACCACTATGCTTAAAATATGGATGTACTTACAGACATGTTGGTGCATCTCATAAAATCCTTAATTTTTTACCCAAGACATCCAAATGCTTCTCAGCTTTGTGGCGAGAAAGTAGACAAAATGGATTTTGATTTTCTAAAAATGCAAAAAAAAAAAAAGATTTGCTATTATATAGCATTTTATATTATATATATATTTTTTTAGTCTAAAATATAACTTGTACTGAATTAACAGAAAAAAGATATTACAAAAGTAATGCATTTTTAACAAATTAGAAAAAAAGCCCTTTCCTCTTTGTTTTCTTGTAGGTCTGTACTGTAGGAGTTGCAAATAACCATGAAGTGGCCTCTCAAGATCAGCTCTAGCCAGATAACAGCCCATAAAGGGTTTGTGTATGGATTTTCAGAAATTCTAAAATGTCAAACTAATTAAATTTGGGGCTGGTAATGGCCATAATTATAGTATTCACCTCCTTAATAAATTCTGCTAGCGGGATCTCGCATTCAATGGAAAATAAAGTCCCTGGTAGGTTTTCTTCTGTATTTTTTTTAATATTCTGTTCATTAATGGAAATCTTGAACTAAAATATCCATCTAGTAAACATTTTTTTTCTCAGTTCACTGGTGTCAGTTATTCAGTATTCATGTTAATAATCAAAAGAGATAGTATATAATAGCTAAAAACATTCGGTGGCTTCAAACAGAAGTAAAATTCTTCAAAGGGTTTTTTTTTTTTGGCATACATTTGAATAAATAATAGTAGTAACTATTGAAAAAGCATAACAGGTATTTGCTTATATTACATGTACAAAATACATTTACACAAATAGCTTCTATTGGAAATGAAAGGAAAAAAGGCTACTTATTTTTCTTTTTATAACTACAACTACAACTTCTGCTCCCACAAATAAACCAACCAAGACTGTACATGGACAAACAGTAATGTGCTAAAAAGGTACTGAAAGGTTTAATAGATAAAAATAACAAAAGCAATGTTATTAAAGTTAGTGAAGTCATAGTGTTGATGATAGTTGATTTGCGCAAAGGTTATAGAAATCACCCACCAATGTACCTAAAACCAGTATCCTAATGCATATGGCAATTTCTAGCATTCATTTAGAAATTGAATCAGGCAAAAATCAGTGTAGTGTGGTATTCAAGTCAGCAGTCCTCATCTAATTGGGTACAGAGAGAGAGACTGCTGTGCAATTCCTGAAACTCCACAATAGGTATCACTTTATGTTTCAGGACTCTCAAATTAAGTTTCCACAGTTTGTGCTAAATCTGAGGCTGCCCTTTGATTTCAAATCATAACTGAAGACAGAGGAAGACATTTTCAGGTGATGATCACATATCTGTTGACCAGTAGTCCAGGATATATATTAACTAACAAAACATAAGGGATGTATGCAGTCTACATAAACCAGACCAGAAATGCCAAGCAGAACCTATTCAATAGGTAAACAAGGGATGAGATGACACTGCACCTTCAAAAACAAAAGCACAGAGACAAAGGGTCGAGAATGGTGCAGTAGGTAATGATTTTCTTCGAAGAGAAGAATAAGAAATAGGTTCTCACAAAACTGGGTTGCTGGTGAAGGCAACCAACCAATTAGGTAGGGCTCCACTTGGGCGATAACTGGATCCTCTCTGGATGTTTACTCTTTTTCAAAAATAGGGACCCTAGCCAAGCCAAGAGGCAAGGAACTCAGACTTGCAATAGCGCTCAAAGCTCTGCTGTATTACTGTTCTGGCACAAATACTTGACCTGAAGAAGAAGGCTGAGCCCACAAAATGCATTGCCATTGTCTAATAAAAACACAGTTTTTTACATCACATTTAGTGTCATCTTTGTAGGTAAGCCACCTCTCTAGTATTCATTTTATTGGGCTGTAAGTTAATTGTATTGTTATTCTGGGCATATGTGTGTGAATGTAGAAAAAAAAATTAATTCTGTATGTACAGGTTTTTTTTTGCTACATCCACATCCACATATACACATACACACAGACAGTCCTCTAATTACAAATGATTTGAGGTACGTTTCAAACAAAGCGTTTATCAAAAAAGGGAGCCTGGAAATTTAGGTGCCCAGAAAAGCAGATAGTAGAATCGGAAAATTTACATATATACTACTATTACAGTGGAAAAAATGGAAACAATGATAGTAAAATATTGGTAATAAATACCAATATTTTACTACAGCTAAACCGAACCCTTTTCTCCACTGAACATCTCCATTGTCTAACCTTAACCAATCCCCCTCCCACACACACACAAACACGGCTAACCTTAACTACCACTCCACGGCTAATCTTAACCACTCCCCCACATGCGTAACCTTAACCAACCCCATGGCTAACCTTAACCACCCCCCTGCTTGGATAACCTTACCGACCCCCCAGCCGCCGTCATTTTGCCCAGCTTCCCCCGAACAAAAACGCCTGCAATGCAAAATTTTGTGATTACATATTTGTGTAGTTATGTTATAGTATTGTATAAACTTCTGTAAGTAGTTGAAAATAAATCAAAACTACAAAAAATGTCTTTATACTATATGTCCAAATCCACAATTGTCCAAAAGTAAATAATTTATTCATGTTTTCCATGGAAATTGCAAATTAATTCAGCTTACAAACAACCTCACAGAACAAAACCTGTTTGTAAGTAGGTGACCACCTGTACTTGTTTGATAACTGAGAACATTTATAGAAATTTTATTGTTATAGAGGTTGTTAGATTATTAAATGAGAACAACAACTGTAGGTAATTTCACTTATTAAAAGTAGAAGCTATGTAGATAGTTCCAAGCCAGATACTGTCACAAATCTACAGTAGAAGATAGGTCTGAAAATTGTCTTTGCCCAATATTTCCACTATTACATCATTAAAAGAGTGGGGGCAAGATTAGAGCTTCATGAGGCCTGGAGAAAGAAACATACCATGACAGACCACAAGTTATGGATAAATTGCTGTGTAGATTATGCAATGGTGTTGCACCATCTTGGTATAGTGCACACTACACTGGATAAACTGGCAGCATGTGTGAACTAAGAGGAATTCTTTAGCCCTAAGCAAAATTGTCCCAAGTTGCTGTATAGGGGAAGCTAAGACTACAACACTGCAGGGAAGCATAATGAAAATGTACCATTGTAAATAATAGTAAATATCTTTTATGTGGTGTGCATGTGCTGCAGTTGTGCAGTAAACTGTGTAATAAAGAGATGTAAATTAGTAACCTTACATAATACTTGAAATCCACTTAATGACTGACTACTGGGGAAATCCATTAATAACCCAAAGTGGACCTCTCAGCTCTACAGCTGTTAACTGATGGCCATCTAAAATCTTTAGGCACTTAAAGAGAATCTGTATTGTTAAAATCGCACAAAAGTAAACATACCAGTGCGTTAGGGGACATCTCCTATTACCCTCTGTCACAATTTCGCCGCTCCTCGCCGCCTTAAAAGTGGTTAAAAACAGTTTTAAAAAGTTTGTTTATAAACAAACAAAATGGCCACCAAAACAGGAAGTAGGTTGATGTACAGTATGTCCACACATAGAAAATACATTCATACACAATCAGGCTGTATACACCCTTCCTTTTGAATCTCAAGAGATCATTTGTGTGTTTCTTTCCCCCTGCAGCTATCTTCCACTGAAGTGTCAGGCTGTTTCTTCCTGCAGAGTGCAGACAGCTCTGCCTGTATGTAATTCCTCAGTATGTGAAAGCCCAGCCAGTTCAGAGGAGGATTTATCCAGCTTGTAAAAGATAAGAGAGAAGAGAGAAGCTGCCCTAATCTAAATAATACACAGGCAGTGTGCAGAGAGGGGCCTGGAGGGGGGAGATGCATCACAGAACCACAACACTGAAGAACTTGGCAGCCTTCCAGACACAGGCTGACAAGTCTGACAAGAGAGAGATAAGTTGATTTATTACAGAGATGGTGATAGTAGAACGTGCTGCAGTAAGCCAGAACACATTAGAATAGCTTTTGGAACTTGTAGGATGATAAAAAACAGGATGCAATTTTTGTTACGGAGTCTCTTTAAAACTTGCTTTTTTTTCAAAGACAACATACAGGTGTCTTTGCAGCTGTGTTGTCGCACCTTCATTGCTGCTTGATCATTTTATTGGTGGCCTTATATCAGGTGACTTGGCGACCGATAGACCATCCAATTCGATTAATACAATTGAATTGGATGAAAATCGGTGCCGCCAAGTGCATGCCCGACTGACAAAGCAACCATTTTTGGGACAGAAATTGGTTGCATCGTCGATAGCGCATGCTGCAAGATGTCGGGCCGAAGATGGTTGGCCGGGTGCACGGCGGGAACCTCGTGCAATTTAACGACTATTGAAGAAAGCATTTGCCGCCTCACCGCTGTGCCCTCTTATGTCATCCCCCCAGCGCCCCCCTCCCCCCCCCCCCCATGCCCTGTGTAAAGTATACATTAACTGTCCGTGGCCTCCGCTTGTCCCCCGCTGCACCGGGCGCATTCGCCTCTTCCACATACACGCACATAGACGTCACACATGCGAGCCCTTACTAGGAAGCCACATGGGGTGTGGGTGCACAGTGGGAACGGCGTGCAATTTCTCGACAATTGACAAAACCATCTGCCGCTTCGCCACTGTGCCCTTTTATGTCAATGCCCCCCCCCCCCCGTGCCCTGTGTAAAGTATACATTAACTGTCCGCAGCCTCCACTTGTCCCCCGCTGCACCGGGCGCATTCTCCTCTTCCACATACACGCACATAGACGTCACACGCGTGCCCTTACTAGGAAGCCACGTGGGGTGCGCGTATATGCAGAAGAGGAGAATGCGCCCAGAGCAGTGGACAATTGGAGGCCGCAGACAGGTAATGTATACATTTTGGCTCAGGGGGACATTACATTAGAGTGGCACAATGGATAATTTCAATGAACTGTAAAAAAAAAAAAAGACACATTTTGAACAAATACAAATGAAAGACATCTATGACAAATAGACAGCCTTGAAAAACTTCATAAAATAATATATAACATGTTAAAGGCTAAGAAGGCAATGGGACAAAACCTGCACAGGGTTATTTCTGAGTTGGAGATAGGATGGTCAGTCAGACCTGATCACCACCCGAGCCACTACTCTACCCTCCCCCTCTCATAAAAGGCACAATCCCGGCAGCCATTTTCATCCAGGAGAGATAGGCTGTAGTTTGTTAGTGTGCTTTGTAGCTGCTTCCGAGGTGCTCTGCTACTTGCAGTTCACCAGCTAGGAACCCCTCAATAGTCCATTTGAGGACTTTTCCTGACCAAAAAAAAGTCCCTTTGAAGACTTTTTTCCTTGACCAATAAAGTCCTTTCGAGGACTGACAGGGAAATTAATCCGGCTGTCTTTTGTGTGGTGTGTTGTAGCAACACAAGACTCCCATATACAATGTAGTGTGTGGCTGCATCACCGTTATAGTCCACCATTCCTGCGCAAAAGTAATTTACAAACCAACTGTATTGTATTATCCCTGATATCAATGTGCCAGAATAATAAGTGTGACATTTGTGCCAGTATACCTATATACCAGGGAGTTATAGCACCGATGTGTAATATGATTGTTACACATTGTAATTTCTGGCACATGTCTGACCTGACTTCAGGGTGATGGCTGAAAAAAATGGCACTGTGGATAAATATAGTGCGGACATGTTTGGCCCAGATCATTCGTGCTACTTGCAAGCACGTGGGTAGTGCATGTTCGTCGGCAAACATTCTGCCATCCCTACATTGAAGCCTTCATTTTCCACATTTCACAGGAAACACATCATTGCCGCTTGGTCAATAACCTTTTAGAGGGAGAGAACAGTAAACAATAGCAGGGATATGCAGAGCATATGTATGAGATTGACCTTTGTCACAGTGATTCCAGCATAACCCCCAGTAGTCCACTATGCTCTAGGAGTCAGCACAAGTGCAAGACAATCCATGCTCTGTAGCTTCAGAAGATGGATGCACAAAATAGTTATAAGGCCACCCTGTCCCGTATCTCCCCCAGAGCCTCACAAATGTCCACAAGTATTGCCCCCATTTGAATATTACTTATTCCTTATATGCACATGTTTGAAGCATCATCTCACAGCAGTTCTGGGACTTTCCTCTGTTTACTCAGTACACTCAATAACCTGTTAGTTGTCTGCATTTCTAAGGGGAAGGATTATGTAGAGTTGAGCCGAAATTTTCGTAATTTCCCATTACTATAATTACGCATGCGAAATTTGCGATTACGATGCGAAATTACGGTAGCGTAATTGCCATTAAAATCGTAATTGAAAATACCGTAAGCGTAATTTTCAACGCGTAATTTCGCGTTTTGTTCATGCCGTAATTTCGCATTAAACGCTACCGTAATTTCGCGTTAAACCGTAACGCTCCGTATAATGTAAAAAAGCCGCCGACTTTAAGGGTTAATAGCAAAGCCCCCTTAAATGCCAAGAGCCTCAAATTTGGAGAATATATTAAGGAGATCAGGAGGAATAAGAGGAAAACATTTTTTTTCAAAAAGACCTTATAGTTTTTGAGAAAATCGATGTTAAAGTTTCAAAGTAAAAATGGATACATTTAAAAACCCGCTGACTTTAACGGTTAATAGCAAAGCCTGCTTAAAGTTTAGAAACACCAAATTCCCAGGGTATATTAAGGGGATCAGTGGGAATAAGAGGAAAAAAAATTTTTTCAAAAAGACCTTATAGTTTTTGAGAAAATCGATTTTTAAGTTTCAAGGGCAAAAATGTCTTTTAAATGCGGAAAATGTCAGTTTTTTTTGCACAGGTAACAATAGTGTATTATTTTCATAGATTCCCCCAAGTGGGAGGAGTTTTACTTACTTCGTTCTGAGTGTGGGAAATATAAAAAAAACGACGTGGGGTCCCCCCTCCCAGACCTCTTTAACCCCTTGTCCCCCATGCAGGCTGGGATAGGCAGAATGCGGAGCACCGGCCGCGTGGGGCTCCGCACCCTGACTATACCAGCCCGCATGGTCCATGGATTGGGGGGTCTCGGAAGGGGAGGGGCAGCCAAGCTTTCCCCTCCCCCTCCGAGCCCTTGTCCAATCCAAGGACAAGGGGCTCTTCTCCACCTCCGATGGGCGGTGGAGGTGGAGGCCGCGATTTCCTGGGGGGGGGGGGGGGGGGTTCATGGTGGAATCAGGGAGTCCCCTTTAAAAAGGGGTCACCCAGATGCCCACCCCCCCTCCCAGGAGAAATGAGTATAGAGGTACTTGTACCCCTTACCCATTTCCTTTAACCTCCCTGGCGGTAAGCCCGAGCTGAGCTCGGGCTATGCCGCGCAGGGGGAGATCTCAGCCCCTGGTGGGGCGATTTTTAATCTGTAAATTGCTGTGCGCGCAGCCAGCACTTTGCTAGCCGCGCGCACAGCTTGATCGCCGCCGCTCTGCGGCGATCGGCCGCACGCAGCGGCGAAAGAGGGCCCCCCCCCCCGCCAGAGCCCTGCGCTGCCCGGACCAATGAGTTCCGGGCAGCGCTATGGGCTGGATCGGAGGTGTCTGACGTCAGGACGTCGGCTGACGTCCATGACGTCATCCCGATCGTCGCCATGGCGACAGGAGAAGCCAAACAGGGGAACGCGTTGTATACGCGTTCCCCTGTTTGCTATAGATGCCGGCGACGATCGCACTAGAGGGACACATGCGCCCTCTAGTGGTGTTTCATGTAGCTACCACTCTGGTAGCTTTGCATGAAACAAAAAAAAAAAATTTAAAAAAAAAGTTTTTTTTGCCAATTTGGCAAAAAAAATTAACCGCCAGGGAGGTTAAGAGTTAAAAGTAAATAAACACACAAACACTTAGAAAAAGTATTTTAATTGAACAAAAAACATGTACATTGTAATAACTTTGTTACATTGTAACTGATAGAACATTTCCGAGGCTATTTCGAGGGATCATTTATTTAAAGGGACAGGTAAGTATTAATGGTTAATTAAGAATATTAAAGGACTTTTTTCGTGGTTATGTTTTTTGTTCAATTAAAATACTTTTTCTATGTGTTTGTGTGTTTATTTACTTTTAACTCTTAAAGGAAATGGGTAAGGGGTACAAGTACCTCTATACTAATTTCTCCTGGGAGGGGGGGTGGGCATCTGGGGGACCCCTTTTTAAAGGGGACTCCCAGATTCCACCATGAACCCCCCCAGGAAATCGCGGCCTCCACCTCCACCGCCCATCGGAGGTGGAGAAGAGCCCCTTGTCCTTGGATTGGACAAGGGCTCGGAGGGAGAGGGGAAAGCTTGGCTGCCCCTCCCCTTCCAAGACCCCCCAATCCATGGACCATGCGGGCTGGTATAGTCAGGGTGCGGAGCCCCACGCGGCCGGTGCTCCGCATTCTGCCTATCCCAGCCTGCATGGGGGACAAGGGGTTAAAGAGGTCTGGGAGGGGGGACCCCACGTCGTTTTTTTTTTTATATTTCCCACACTCAGAACGAAGTAAGTAAAACTCTTCCCACTTGGGGGAATCTATGAAAATAATACACTATTGTTACCTGTGCAAAAAAAACTGACATTTTCCGCATTTAAAAGACATTTTTGCCCTTAAAAACTTAAAAATCGATTTTCTCAAAAACTATAAGGTCTTTTTGAAAAAAAAATGTTCCTCTTATTCCCACTGATCCCCTTAATATACCCTAGGAATTTGGTGTTCCTAAACTTTAAGCAGGCTTTGCTATTAACCGTTAAAGTCGGCGGGTTTTTAAATGTATACATTTTTACTTTGAAACTTTAACATCGATTTTCTCAAAAACTATAAGGTCTTTTTGAAAAAAAATGTTTTCCTCTTATTCCTTCTGATCTCCTTAATATATTCTCCAAATTTGAGGCTCTTAGCATTTAAGGGGGCTTTGCTATTAACCCTTAAAGTCGGCGGCTTTTTTACATTATACGAGCGTTACGGTTTAACGCGAAATTACGGTAGCGTTTAATGCGAAATTACGGCATGAACAAATACCCATTGTAATGCAAAAATTACGCGAAAATTACGCTTACGTGAAATTTCGCAAAATCCTTCTTCATTACGATTATGTACTTACGGCCATAATCGTAATTACACTAATTACGCGAAATTTCGCGAAATCGTAATTACGTCATTACGCTCATCTCTAGGATTATGCACATTGAGAAGAATACTAGATTTCTATTCCACTAACTGGTGCTGATATTATGCAGGCACTTCCATTTACCTCTTCTAGTCAGGTCTTAAAAATCATTTTTCTTCAAATCTATACAACAGATAGACAAAGGACGCAATATAGTTGCTAAAATACTTCAAATGTGCATAATTGTCCTGCAGGGAATAGTTTATTTTTTCCTCCACAAAAGTTGAATTATACTTTAAATCTGCTAGTTTCCCACAGCTTTCTCTATCATATCTAATCACTACGACGTTTCTCAAATCAGTATGAAATGCACAAAGCTACATCTTTCTTGAACTATGCCGAAATTTGTAATAAACATCAAATCCAGACTGTATCAGTTTATCCTAAAACCACTTGGAAATAAGTATATCTGCCTGTAGCTATTCCAACCCTGGCACTTATTGTTGTACTGCAGCATGCAGCTCTTTTTAATTTTTCTATTTATATTCCGTCAGCTGCTTAGATTACAAATTCTTGAGGCAGGATTGGTCTTGTTTAGTATGCTTTTGTTATACGGTATATGTCATATAGACCTAAGCAAACAAACCTGATGCACCGTGTCTTATTTACAAAAACTTCAAAAATGTGACACTGGCTGCATCATGGAGTAACTAACATAGTCGCCAAAATATTTTTCCAAGATGGATGCAGGATGTCAGGATTCAGGAAAATTAATGATTGCCCAAACTTAAGAAACGAAGGGTCCTTATGATTGCAGGTTACAAGTTTGCAAAGTTCACTAGTAACTACTGTGTACTTATACGACCCATGTGATGCCTGCACACTAGAGATGGCCCGAACCTCCGATTTTCGGTTCGTGAACTTCTGCAAAAGGTTCGGTTCACGCGAACTTTCGTGAACCGCAATAGACTTCTATGGGGATGCGAACTTTGAAAACTAGAAACATTTATGCTGGCCACAAAAGTGATGGAATAGATGTTTCAAGGGGTCTAACACCTGGAGGGGGGCATGGCGGAGTGGGATAGTCGCCAAAAGTCCCGGCGAAAAATCTGGATTTGATGCAAAGCAGCGTTTTAAGGGCAGAAATCCCATTGAATGCTAAATTGCAGGACTAAAGTGCTTTCAAACATCTTGCATGTGTATATATCAATCAGTTATTGTAATTAGAGTACTGCTTCACACTGACACACCAAACTCACTGTGTAACGCACCGCAAACAGCTGTTTGCATAGTGACGGCCATGCTGGACTGGTGCGCACCATGGCGAGAGTGCAGGCTGTGGCGGTGTTCAAGCCCATATGGTCGCCGGGCTGTGGTAGCTCAATGATAGAACAACAGTGACTGTCCAGCTGATCAAATTTGGTCTGTCCACAATGAAGCAACGACCTTATTATCTTCTTGTATGTAGATAGGCATAGGTAGGAGCCCCAGTATAGGTAGGTAGGCATAGGTAGGTGTCCCAGTATAGGTAGATAGGCATAGGTAGGTGCCCCAGTAGTTAGCTAGGCATAGGTAGGAGTCCCAGTATAGGTAGGTAGGCATAGGTAGGAGTCCCAGTATAGGTATGTAGGAATAGGTAGGTGTCCCAGTATAGGTAGATAGGCATAGGTAGGTGTCCCAGTAGTTAGGTAGGCATAGGTAGGAGTCCCAGTATAGGTAGGTAGGTGCCCCAGTAGTTAGCTAGGAATAGGTAGGAGTCCCAGTATAGGTAGGTAGACATAGGTAGGAGTCCCAGTATAGGTAGGTAGGCATAGGTAAGTGCCCCAGTAGTTAGCTAGGCATAGGTAGGAGTCCCAGTTTAGGTAGGTAGGCACAGGTAGGTGTCCCAGTATAGGTAGATAGGCATAGGTAGGTGCCCCAGTAGTTAGCTAGGCATAGGTAGGAGTCCCAGTATAGGTAGGTAGGCATAGGTAGGAGTCCCAGTATAGATAGTTAGGCATAGGTAGGCATAGGTAGGTAGGCATAGGTAGGTGCCCTAGTATAGGTAGGTAGGTAGGCATAGGTAGGTGTCCCTGTATAGGTAAGTAGGTACCCCAGTAGTTAGGTAGGCATAGTTAGGTGTCCCAGTATAGATAGTTAGGCAGGGCCTGGCTGGCACAGTAATAGCAATTACCAAGGTCCAGCTGCAACAGATAGGGCTGTATAATGCAGTGTCAGTAGGCAACACAAAATCATCAGGAGAACATTAGCTCTCAAAAGAGTTGTTGAGGGGTGCTATTTTAGCAATAACAATCAGCCAGGAGCAAGCTAACAAGCCTACAAGAGCCTAACTAATCTTTCCCTATGAGAGTCTGCCAGCAGCTCTCCCTTCACTAATTACTGCAGGCACACGAGTGAGTGTAAAAGCCAGCGCTGCCTGCCTTTTATAAGGGGGGAGTGGCTCCAGGAGAGAGTGTAGCCTAAATTGGCTACAATGGGCCTGCTGACTGTGATGTAGAGGGTCAAAGTTGACCCTAATGGCGCACTATGGGGGCGAATCGAACTTCCGCAAAAGTTTGCTTTCGCTGGCGAACATGAACCACCGAAAGTTCGCTAGAACGGTTCGCAGGCGAACCGTTCGGGCCATCTCTACTGCACACATGACCAACAGCATGTGAGGTATATTTTGTAGCATGTGTATGTCCCTTCACCTGTCTGGTGCCTGGTATGCTGAGTGCCTATAGTCCTGTGACTGGACATAGCCCTGTTTTATGCAGTTAAGACTGGGCATGTGAATGTGTATTTACATTAGGATGTGCTGTCGTGGCCTTGCCAGCATGCATGTGTGCACTGTGGTGTGCATCTGTTCATTATATGTGTAAATATGCCTGCATGTAGAAAATGGCGCCAAATGGCCTACTTAAAAATGGTGACCATCAACATTTAGGCTACTTACACACTAAGACGTTGCGTTTTAGGGGACGTTATGGTCTCATAACGTGCCCCTAACGCAACGCCTGGTGCTCTTAGATGTGGACGTCAGAGTGAGCCGCGTTGTGCAGCTCACTCTGGCGTCCGTGATGCCGCGATGCGTACTCTTGAACGCATGCGGTATCACATGGTCCCGCCAGCCAATCGCCGCACAGAGCAGCGCTCCAGGAAGTAAACACTGCACGTCACACCGTGCAGTGAATATTAATTAGCCATGTGGCTGGCCGAGGAGGAGGAGGGAGGACCTCCTCATCGAACACTACTGAGCATGTGCGCACAGTCTAACGCGGCTTAGCCACGCATAACGCCGTAGCATGTAACACATTCAACGGACGTCCTGCGTTACAATGTAACGCAACATGGGCACTGTGAACAGCCCATTGATTTTTCATTACTGTGCGGTGGGCTGCGTTACAGGCTGCACTAACGTGCGCCTGTAACGTCCCACTGTGAAAGCAGCCTTAGTGATGTGTTATTCAGCTAGCCTCCTTGAGTTTGGATCTATGCCTAATTTGTGTTCCTGTTACCTGTCCTTGTGTGGGTGAGCACCCCAAAATTTCTAAAAACCTCTGCTTGCTGAACTACCCACCCTGATCCTGAACTCTGCCTGCTTGTCTACATGCAGCATTATTCATGTTCTGTACCCTACCTTCTTCCTCCAGAACCAGCTCAGCTTTAAGCGCTTTTTCTTTAGCGTCCTCAGCCTACTGTTTCACCTCCAGAGGTCTTGAACCTTAAGCTGCAAGAAAGTGTTCCAAAAAGTGTGACTTTATATAGTTTGCATAGAAGGTATTTTTACACATTGTTAACCACTTCGCATCCAGACCTTGTTTTCCCCTTATTGACCAGAGCAGTTTTGACGCTTTAGCGGTGTCCCTTTTTAATCAGCAATAACTTCATCTCTACTCGTGCCACTTAAATGATCTATATATCGTTTTTTTCAAGACAAACTAAGCTTTCATTGGGGGGTATTTGGTATGAAGTGAAATGTTCCTTTCTATGCATTTTAATGGGACAAAGTGGGAAAATTTAAAAAAAAATGCATTATTTCTACATTTTGACCAATTCTATTTGGAAATAAAAAGTGCGATTTGACATAAAAACTGTGCCGCCAGTTAAAGTTGCCCCAGTATAGATATCCAGATGTGTCCCCAGTATCACCGCCTCCCCCAGTATAGCCAGATGTGCCCCCAATATCAGCCCCCCTAGCATAGCCACATATGTCCCCTGCGTTTGAAAGCCCCAGAAAAGATTGACAGACGCATCCCCAGGAATAGTGCCCCTCTTCATGGCCATATGTGTCCCCGGGAACAGGATTACCCCCATTATGGCCAGATGTACCCCCAGGATTAGTACTGCCCCCATTATAGCCAAATATGCCCCCAGTATATGATTATTGCCCCCCCCCCCAGGTGCCCAGATGCACCAAATTAGTAAATCTCCCCCTCCCCTTAGTCAATTAGATGCCCCCCAGCAAAGATGAACCCCCCCTTTTATATATTCTGCCCCCACCCCCCAGGATCGATAGCCAGATGCCCCCCCCCCCCCAAAAAAAAGGGCAGCCCCCTCCGTGCAGAAATAGTAAAAAAAATGCACAAGCAGGCAGTCTCACTCGCCTTACCTCGGTCCTGCGACTGTCCTGAAGTCTGATCCTCCGATCCCCGCTCTGCAGTCAGCCGCATATTGCCGGTAACCCGGGTCCCGGCTTGATGACGTCATTCACTACTGCAGCGATCGTTCATGGGAGGGGGGTGGACTAATTGGCCAAAAGGGAACATGTTCCCTTCCGCCAATTAGTATTGCAGCTGACAGTGCCGGAGGGTGAGCTCTGAAGCGCACCCGACCGTGCACAGCAGGGCTGCAGCCAGGTCAGTATATCTACGTCGCTGTGGCTTGGAGGGTGCCACAGCTGACGTAGATATACTGTAGTGGTGGGGAAAGTGGTTAAAGCCTCTAATAATTTTGCAGTAATATATATATGTGTATATATATATATATATATGTATATATATATATAAATATAGTATTTTAGCATTTGTGAAATTCAATACATTTTACATTTTACTTTCAAAAGAAGAAAACGACTTGAAGATCAATCTTATTAAGACATTATTTTTAGAGTTCACATGTGGGTATCTGAAACTACAACCCCATTTCTAGAAAAGTTGGCATGCTGTGTAAAATTGTGAATAAAAACAGAATGTGATGATTTGCACATTATGTAAACCATATGTTTAGTTTTTAAATACTACATAAATACCATAGGAAATGTTAAAACTGAGAAATGTTGATTTTTTTTATTTAATATATGCTCATTTTGAATTTAGTGTCAACAACAAGTTTAAAAAAAGTAATACAAGTGGAATGTTTAACACTGTAAATATAGGAGTACTGAGGCGACTATATGCTGTAGTTTGAAAAGTGAAATGTCCCATTTTTGCCCGAATTAATTTACAGGTACTCAACAGTTCAGGGTCTCCTCTATTGTCTTTTTAATTTCTTAATGCACCAAATGTTTTAATGGGTGTCTGGACTACAGACAGGCCAGTTTAGTACCCAGACTCTTTTACTTGGAGCCATGCTGTTGTAATAGTATGTGGTATGACATTGTCTTGCTAAGTTCTAAGGAAGACTTTACCTAAAAAAGGTGTTATTTGGATAGAAGTGTATGCTGCTCCAAAACCTGTATATATTGTACAGCATTAATGATTCTTGCCCAGATATGCACCACGTGCATCGGGATCACAGTCTGGCGTTCCCTGTGTACAAGCGGACATACCTCAAGCGGGAGCTGTTCTATTGATGGCTAGAGCCCAGTACACTTATTGAGACTATACAATCTGCCTAATAACCGCAGCACCCGACGAACCGGTATCCATTCAGAGGATCATATGATAAGTGGGGAGACCTTTCCATATAGAGGCGCCAACAAGGATATAATCGATTAAAAAACGTTTAAAAAGGGGGAAGTTAGTGGACTTACCTCCCTCGTACAAAACAGACAATAGTGTGTTTACAATAATTCACATTTATTACAATATCGAAGGTGCAACACGTTTCACGGGTCACAATCCCGCTTCATCAGGCAATTAACAGGAAAATGCAAAACAGGGTCTGTATACTGGCCAAGCGGCTCTGGCGTTGCACCTTGGTGATTGTAATAAATGTGAATGATTGTAAACACTCTATAGTCTGTTTTCTACGAGGGAGGTAAGTTCACCAATTTCCCCCTTATTAAAGGTTTTTTAATCAATTTTATCCTTATTGGCGCCTCTGTATACAAATTACTACCAGTCTAATCCACCCTTGGTGGAGGGGTGTATCCTCATTTCTTCCTATTTACAGAGAGCGACTTTTAGACCTGAGTAGGGTCAGGTTATAATCCTCCCCAACTGCCTGATCAGTGGTTGCCTGTGGTAACCCATGTTTGTGAGTATAACTACTGATATCTTTTTGTTTATACCTGACAATTGACTTAAATACTACACTATATCGGAGCTCTCGGTTTCTGTTTGTCGTTTCAAAGCTTTCCATATAGAGACTTGGTTATTTCATGCAGGAGCAACATAGCAAGGGTTCCTAAATCCATTATACCGGAACTTTTCTTGTTGGTCAATATCTACTTTTATAAGAGGGGCCCCATCCCCATACCTGCAATAGACCCTATGGCACAAATGTATGGGTGATGAATGTGTGGACGCATGTGGAGTGTTACATCATTATTCTCTGGCCAGAGATAAATTGTATTATGCATCATCCTGCATAATAGATATTGCTCGCAGGCTGCGTTATTATAGCTATGCATTCCACCATTGTCATATGGTTTTAAAGTGATAGGGAGATATTTTACACAATTATCTTTTGTATTTTGGGGGGATAGTGTTTTCGACATAATTCATATCTTTAATAAAGTGTAGTATTGTGATACTTATGGCGTCCGTGTGACCTTAATTTCTTGTACATTAATTATCTTGCCCAGATATGCAAGCTATTTAAGTGGGCTAAATAGACCCGCAAACCATTATGGATGCTGGTTTTCGAACTGCGTATTGTCAAGTTGAAATTTTGCTCATTATTTCCTAAAGAGAATCTCTATTTTTCATTTTTAAGTTCAGAGGACATTTTTCTGCTTTCCCTTAGTTTATCTTAAAGAGGAACTGAAGAGAGAGGTATATGGAGGATGTCATGTTTATTTCCTTTTAGACAATACCAGTTGCCTGGCAGCCCTGCTGATCCTCTGCCTCTAATACTATTAGCCATAGCCCCTGAACAAGCATGCAGCAGATCAGGTGTTTCAGTGGTTCAGACTTATAAGTCTGATCTGACAAGACTAGCTGCATGCTTGTTTCTGGTTTTAATCAGATATTACTGCAGAGAAATAGACCAGCAGGGCTGCCAGGCAACTGGTATTGATTAAAAGGAAATAAACATGACAGCCTTCATATACCTCTCTCTTCAGTTCCCCTTTAAGTGAGTTCAGGTCACATGACAGAGAAAGCTGTGTTATGTCTTCATCACGTTTATAGATAGTTTTTGTGGATACAATAGTGAATGGTGTTCTCACATACAGTTTTTTTTCCCTAAAGGTGGCCAGACACCATACAATTTTTTAAATATCTGTTCAATTTAAGAATTGCAATCAATTTTTGTTTTTTTGTTTTTGTTTTTTTTTTCTCGCAAACAATCTGCAGCTTTACAAAAGCCATGTCCCAACCTGTTAACTTGGCTTCATCAGAGCCCTCCTGTAGTTGGGTGTAATTTGCATCATAGTTTGTGTTGATCTATGAACATCTTTATTATATAATAATCAAAAAAAAAAAAAAAAAGGCAAGACAAACACTAGATCCTCAAAATCGATTCCCACCCCCCCTCTACCGCCCGAAACCTATTTGGACCCATCACCCCCTTCCCGTCCGCTCCTCATTATTAGCTACAAGGGCCTATTGCTCCCTTTACCATAAAGAACACAAAAAAAAGGAGCAAAGAACACAAAGAGAGACACATAAGGCAGTAGATAACGCCCTCCCACCCCCCCCCCCCTACATCAATCCACTTGCCACTTTCATTCATCCACTTATCCACACATTCACACCATCCAACCATCCATTTGTTCCGGGACTGGCCTCTTCCACCATTAGATTCAGATTATAACCTACTAATCCATAATGTACACATTTCTTTCCCTATTCTACGGGTGAGTTGTGTTCTGTCTTCTGCTTCATCTACCACCTCATTTCCTATTTCATCCTCCAAAATTGCTGTTATCTCAATTACCCATTCCTGAACAGATGGTGCTCCTTGTGTTTTCCATAACTTTATAATAAGTTTCCTCGCAACCGCTGTTCCCAGGATTAACAATGACTCCCACAACTGACCCAATCCTTGAGCCCCATTCAGCACTCCAAACAAAGCCCCCATAATATCGATGGTTAGTTGCCTAGTAAATTTAATTCTTAAAAAAAATTCTACCTCCACCCAAAAATTTCTCACCACAGGGCACTCCCACATCATATGTGCCAAAGTACCACATTGATTAGTACACTTCCAACATAGATCATTTACTATTAGGCCACTTGCCATCCTTGCCGGGGTAAGGTACCATCTCGTTATAAGTTTGTATTGCGTTAACTGAGTACTTGTGTCCGAAGTAATCCAAATTGAGTGGAAGATCTTATCCCATAAGTTCTCATCCAATTTTAAACCAACCTCTTTTTCCCATTTGGTCACATATGCGGGCAATGTCCTATGTGAGATCTCATCCAGTAAATTATAGATCTTTAATAGTGCCTTTGATGGTCTCAATTTTTCCAAAAACCACTGTTCGTATGTATTTATATCCTGTCTTATTGCTACATTTTTTCTTATATACTCTCTCCAGAAACTAAGAAGTTGTACTTTGCTAAAAGTTGATAGATCCCCTCTATCTAAGACCGATATGATATTTAATTTTTTACAACCTATAATGTGGATAAGTCTCATATCTACATCAAATTTATTGGCCCTACACCAAGCTCTATCTCTGGCTGGAGCAAAATCGGGGTCAGCCGCGAGAGTCATCATTGGGGAGGGACCTTCGCTAAGGTTCCATTAGAAAAAAAATTCTAATGAGGGTGTCAACACAATGGATGCGAGGTAGATAGGACGGCTCGTTTAATTTTTTGTGGTACCCATGATTCGAATAATTCTCGGCGCAGATCGTCACCCTCCAGTCTTACCCAAGTTCTGCTATTATCATCAATTCTCAGTTCTAATATCCTTAACAAGTGAGTACCCACATAGTATCTATATATATCCGGAGCAGCCAAACCCCCGTACCTCTTTCCTCTCGAGATCGTGGAGTACGACAATCTGCGCCGAGTTCTAGACCAAGTGAATTTTTGTAATAGAGCACTCCATTCCTTAAACCACCTATCCGGGAGGGATATAGGCACACACTGCAAACGAAACAATATTCTAGGTAAAATCATCATTTTAATAATCGCGATTCTTCCCAATATATTAAAAATTGAGCGATCCCAGTTTTGTAATGCCACTCTACTTTCACTCAAAATATTTCTAAAATCAATTTTTGTGACTGATTGTAACATTTCAAAAATATGACCAATGTACCACACACCTATGTTCAATTTTTTCCTCAATTATGATAAAAATGATTGGAAACTCAGAGAAAATTGCTAGGGTGTGTATATTAATAAATTAACAATCCAACACACACCATACAATCTTTAGTAGAAACTGAAGACAAATATCTGGCATTCTGGATTGATTTAAATTGAAAAAACTGGGAAATCCGATCGGGATTTTTCAGTCGAATGAAAAAAAAGCTTTCGATTTTTTTTCGAGAGATACGATCGTTTTTATCGAATTACTGTAAAATCGGATCCTTTTATTGTATCGTGTGTGGCCACCTTAAGGCCATGCAAAAAGAGCATCAGTTTTAAATGCAGTACCACCAGAAAGATCACAGTAATGGTGGCCACATACCATACAATTTTTTCAATATCTGTTCAATTTAAAGAGAACCCGAGGTGGGTTTGAAGAATATTATCTGCATACAGAGGCTGGATCTGCCTATACAGCCCAGCCTCTGTTGCTATCCCAAACCCTCCTAAGGTCCCCCTGCACTCTGCAATCCCTCATAAATCACAGCCACGCTGCTGACAAACAGCTTGTCAGAGCTGGCTGTGTTTATCTCTATAGTGTCAGTCTGCTGCTCTCCCTGCCTCCTGCAGAACTCCATTCCCCACCTGCATCCCTTCCCTCCCTGCTGATTGGAGGGAAGGGACGGGGGCAGGGACAGGAGCTATGCAGGAGGTGGGGGAGCAGCTGAGACTGACACTACAGATGTAAACACAGCCTCACAGCACGGCTGTGATTTATGAGGGATTGCAGAGTGCAGGGGGACCTTAGGGGGGTTTGGGATAGCAACAGAGGCTGGGCTGTATAGGCAGATCCAGCCTCTGTATGCAGATAACATTCTTTAAACACACCTCGGGTTCTCTTTAAGAACTGCAATCAATTTTTCTGACTGATTGTAACATTTCAAAAATATGACCAATGTACCACACACGTATGTTCAATTTTGTCCCCAATTATGATAAAAATGATTGGAAAACCAGAGAAAATTGCTAGGGTGTGTATATTAATAAATTGACAATCTAACACACACCATACAATCTTTAGAAGGATTGAAGAAAAATATCTGGCATTCCAGTTCGATTAAAATTGAAAAAAAACGGGAAATCCGATCGGATTTTTCAGTCGAATAAAAAAAAAAGGTTTCGTTTTTTTTTCGGGAGATCCGATCGTTTTTATCGAATTGCTGTGAAATCGGATCATTTTATTGTATCGTGTGTGGCCACCTTAACTCAGTATTTTCTTTTGGCCTTATCTTTGTGTATAGCTTTGTCTCCAGCTTTTTTAACCACTTAAGGACCACAGTCTTTTCGCCCCTTAACCTCCTTGCCGGTTATCCCGAACACAGTTCGGGGTAACCTGCGCAGGAGGATTTCTCAGGCCCCGCACTTTGCTAGCTGCTTGTAACTTGCGATCGCCGCCGCTCGCCGCCGATTCGCCGCTACCCGCCGCGCCGAGTCGCCCCCCCCCGCCCCAGACCCCTGCGCAGCCTGGCCAATCAGTGCCAGGCAGCGCTAAGGGGCGGATCGGGGTTCCCTCTGACGTCACGACGTCCATGACGTCGGTGACGTCATCCCGCCCGGTCGCCATGGCGACCGGGGAAGCCCTGCAAGAAATCCCGTTCTCAACGGGATTTCTTGCATACTCTGATCGCCGAAGGCGATCGGAGTAGGTAGGGGGATGCCGCCGCTCAGCGGCTATCATGTAGCGAGCCCTTGGCTCGCTACATGATTTAAAAAAAAAAAAAAAAAGTGCGGCGCTGCCTCCTTGCCGGATTTTTTAGACCGGCAAGGAGGTTAAGGACCAGAGCCTTTTTCTCCATTCAGACCACTGCAGCTTTCACGGTTTATTGTTCGCTCATACAACCTACCACCTAAATGGATTTTGGCTCCTTTTCTTGTCACTAATAAAGCTTTCTTTTGGTGCTATTTGATTGCTCCTGCGATTTTTACTTTTTATTATATTCATCAAAAAAGACATGAATTTTGGCAAAAAAATGATTTTTTTAACTTTCTGTGCTGACATTTTTCAAATAAAGTAAAATTTCTGTATACATGCAGCACGAAAAATGTGGACAAACATGTTTTTGATAAAAAAAAAACCCATTCAGTGTATATTTATTGGATTGGGTAAAAGTTATAGCGTTTACAAACTATGGTGCCAAAAGTGAATTTTCCCATTTTCCAGCATCTCTGACTTTTCCGCCCACCTGTCATGTTTCATGAGGTGCTAAAATTCCAGGATAGTATAAATACCCCCCAAATTACCCCATTTTGGAAAGAAGACATCCCAAAGTATTCACTGAGAGGCATGGTGAGTTCATAGAAGATTGTATTTTTTGTCACAAGTTAGCGGAAAATGACACTTTGAGACAAAAAAAAAAAAAAAATTCAATTTCTGCTAACTTGTGACAAAAAAAAAAATGAAATCTGCCACGGACTCACCATAGCCCTCTCTGAATACCTTGAAGTGTCTACTTTCCAAAATGGGGTCATTTGTGGGGTGTATTTACTGTCCTGGCATTTTGGGGGGTGCTAAATTGTAAGCACCCCTGTAAAGCCTAAAGGTGCTCATTGGACGTTGGGCCCCTTAGTGCACCTAGGCTGCAAAAAGGGGTCACACATGTGGTATTGCCGTACTCAGGAGAAGTAGTATAATGTATTTTGGGGTGTATTTTTACACATACCCATGCTGGGTGGGAGAAATATCTCTGTAAATGACAATCTTTTGATTTTTTTTACACACAATTGTCCATTTACAGAGATCTTTCTCCCACTCAGCATGGGTATGTGTACAAATACACCCCAAAACACATTATACTACTTCTCCTGAGTACGGCAATACCACATGTGTGGCACTTTTTTGCACCCTAACTGCGCTAAGAGGCCCAAAGTCCAATGAGTACCTTTAGGATTTCACAGGTCATTTTGAGAAATTTCATTTCAAGACTACTCCTCACGGTTTAGGGCCCCTAAAATGCCAGGACAGTATAGGAACCCCACAAATGACCCCATTTTAGAAAGAAGACACCCCAAGGTATTCCGTTAGTAGTACGGTGAGTTCATAGAAGATTTTATTTTTTGTCACAAGTTAGCGGAAAATGACACTTTGTGAAAAAATCTAATAAAAAGCAATTTCCGCTAACTTGTGACAAAAAATAAAATCTTCTATGAACTCACCGTACTCCTAACGGAATACCTTGGGGTGTCTAATTTCTAAAATGGGGTCATTTGTGGGGTTCCTATACTGTCCTGGCATTTTAGGGGCCCTAAACCGTGAGGAGTAGTCTTGAAATGAAATTTCTCAAAATGACCTGTGAAATCCTAAAGGTACTCATTGGACGTTGGGCCCCTTAGCGCAGTTAGGGTGCAAAAAAGTGCCACACATGTGGTATCGCCGTACTCAGGAGAAGTAGTATAATGTGTTTTGGGGTGTATTTTTACACATACCCATGCTGGGTGGGAGAAGTATCTCTGTAAATGACAATCTTTTGATTTTTTTTACACACAATTGTCCATTTACAGAGATATTTCTCCCACCCAGCATGGGTATGTGTAAAAATACACTCTAAAACACATTAAACTACTTCTCCTGAGTATGGCGGTACCACATGTGTGGCACTTTTGTGCACCCTAACTGCGCTAAGGGGCCCAAAGTCCAATGAGCACCTTCAGGCTTTACAGGGATGCTTACAATTTAGCACCCCCCCCCCCACACACACACACTTGCCAGAACAGTTAACAAACCCCACAAATGACCCAATTTTGGAAAGAATACACGCTAAGGTATTCCATGAGGGCCATGGTGAGTTCATAGAAAATTTTATTTTTTGTCACAAGTTAGCGGAAAATGACATTTTGTGGAAAAAAAAAAACACAATTTCTGCTAACTTGTGACAAAAAATAAAATATTCTATGAACTCACCATGCACCTAACAGAATACTTTGGGGTTTCCTCTTTCCAAAATGGCATCATTCGTGGGGTCTGTCCTGGCATTTTAGGGTCTCTGCAATCATTACATGTATGGCCAGTATTAGGAGTTTCTGCTATACGCCTTATATTGGGCATAAGGGTAATGCACTCTGGGCTGAAAGGAAAAATGAACGTCAAACAGTCAATCAATCAATGTGGATGAAAAAATATCTGCCAAAAAAAATTGAAAAAAATAAAGAGGGGAAGGCGTCTGCCAGGACATAGGAGCTGCCGCCCCAAAAATCCAAACCCACCAGCTCGTATGCCCTGGCAAACCTGATTTATCCATTCACACCGATCGATGTGGATGAACAAATCATTGCCAGAGTTCTTTTTTGATACAAAGTGTTTGCCAAAGCATATGAAACCCCAACACCACTCCTCGGCCCATATGGCTCGGCAAACGTATCTTTTTGACTGCGGAGGAGAAATCTCGTCCTGCAGCGCTACATGCACCGACTTGTGTGTAAGCTGACAGACGCGCAATGTTCTGTCAGGATGCACCATCAGTGCTGCAGCTGATTGGTCGGTCTGTATAGAAAAAAGAGAGAAGAAAAAAGACAAAACAATACAAAAAGGAGGGGAAGGCGTCTGCCAGGACATAGGAGCTGCCACCCCAAAAATCCAAACCCACCAGCTCGTATGCCCTGGCAAACCTGATTTATCCATTCACACCGATCGATGTGAATGAACAAATCATTGCCAGAGTTCTTTTTTGATACAAAGTGTTTGCCAAAGCATATGAAACCCCAACACCACTCCTCGGCCCATATGCCTCGGCAAACGTATCTTTTTGACTGCGGAGGAGAAATCTCGTCCTGCAGCACTGCATGCACCGACTTGTGTGTAAGCTGACAGACGCGCAATGTTCTGTCAGGATGCACCATCAGTGCTGCAGCTGGTTAGTCGTTCGCTTGGTCCACCTGGAAGGTTATTGGATGGAAAAAGAGAAAAAAAAATACAAAAAACCCCAAAAAACAAGCAAGCAGCAAAGCAATTACTTCATTAACATTAATAAACTTTGAACTTTTTTAATAAAAAACTTAACATTGCAAACCAAACATTAACTTCTTTGCTTACCTGTTTTTTTGGGTTTTTTTTTTTTTTTTTTAACTTACCTCCCGAGGACAAACCTCTCCTCCCCCATGGAACAATGTGCGAAGTGCAAATCGCACAGAGTTGTGGCGAAGTACATTACGCAATTTGTCCCAAGTGAAAGGAGAGGTTTCTGGCAGCCCTGTGTATTAGGGTCTCTGGAAACCCGATGTTTGGTTTCACACTGCATATTGACATATCCGGTGGGTCGAGCCCGCCGCACCGTATCGTCCAAAACAGACCTTCAGGCAATACCACAAGAGTAGCATTCGGCCTAGTAATGAACTGCGTCGCCATAGACCAACATGACTTCCGGGCCGATCGATATTGCCACAGAAGCCACGCAGTAACGTAGGCATGCACTAGCGTTAAGTCAAGCACTTCCGGCGTAGGGGGGGACCGCAAAGTGTGACTTTTGCTAGGCATTTTGCCCTAACGCATCGCAGCAGTGTGAAATAGCACTGGGAGACCCTTGTGTGCCTACCGCTGTGTGTGGAGTTCCCTACTCTCTGATAGTGTACCTGCTCGTGCTACCTCTCAAAACACTCCCCTAGGCATAGGCCAGGCTGGTCAGGACAGGTGGGACAATAAACAGTGGTGTCACGCCTTATTCCAGCCCTGCTGCAGACACGACAGCGTTTTCTTCGGATTCGTTGACCTCGGGTACTCGGAATTGAATAGGCGTAATGCCTTCCATGCAGCCGGCTAGTTGCATCTTGGGGTTGGGCCACGGCACCTCCTGGATACAGGAGTTCCATCACGATCTGTTTATTAAATTGAATAAACGATCCAGTTCTCCCAGCCTTACTGTAGAGAACAAAGCTGTTGTAAATTGCCAATTGAATGAGGTAAAAAGACACTTTTTTATACCAGCGTCTTGTTTTTTATCGGGCAACTAAATAGGGCGCTAACCTCTGGTCATTGAAATCCACCCCTCCCATGTTAGTATTATACTCATGGACGACAAGGGGTTTTTCAATGACCTGAGTTCGCCGTTGAATTTCAACTGTCGTATCTGCGTGAATGGTGGACAGGAAGTAAACCTCCCTCTTGTCCTTCCATTTCACCGCGAGCAGGTCGTCAGCACACAAGGCGGCCCTCTGCCCCCGTTCAAGTCTGGTGGTAATGAGCCGTTGGGGGAAGCCCCGGCGACTAGGCCGCACGGTGCCACAGCATCGGATTTTTTTGATTTTTAAGTGCTGAAAGAGGGTCACACTTGTGTAATAATTGTCCACAAAAAGATGGTACCCTTTCTGGAACAAGGGTGACACCAAGTCCCACACAACCTTTCCACTGCTCCCCAGGTAGTCAGGGCATCCGACCGGCTCCAATTTTGAGTCTTTTCCCTCATAGACCCTAAAATAAGATGTATAGCCTGTGGCCCTTTCACAGAGCTCATAAAGTTTCACCCCATACCGGGCTCGCTTGCTTGGGATGTACTGTTTGATGCGAAGGCGCCCGGTAAAGCGTATGAGAACTCGTCTACGCATATGTCCTGGTCAGGGGTATAAGCATCTGCAAATCTGGATGACAGGTGGTCTATGAGGGGTCGAATTTTGTGGAGCCGGTCAAAAGCAGAGTGGTCACTTTGATGACAGGTTTCGTTGTTATTGAAGTGCAGGAAGCGCAGGATGTTCTCAAATCGTGTCCTGGACATGGCAGCAGAGTACAGGGGAACATGATATGCTGGGTCCGTAGACCAATAAGACCGCAACACATTCTGCTTTACTAGTCCCGTGTGAAGGAGAAGGCCCAAAAAATTTTTCATTTCGGAAACTTGGACTGGTTTCCACCGAAAAGGCTGGGCAAGGAACTTTTCCGGATTGGCGGTTATATATTGTGTGGCCTTACGGTTGGTCTCTGCCACAATTAAGTCTAAGAGATCCTGGGTGAAGAACAGATAGAAAAAGTCTAGGGCCGATCCTAGATTATCTGTCTCCACCTGGACTCCAGACTGGGCGGTGAAAGGGGGAAGTACGGGTGCGGCGGAATCAGGGGATTGCCAATTTGGGTTTGCCAGCACCTCTGGTAAACTAGGGGTAGTACGGGCCCGTCTTCTTGGTGGCTGCGACTGGGATCTTACTGCACGTGCCACCGAACCAGTTTCAACTTCCATGCTGGTGCTCGCCACTTCACCAGGGTCTACGGAAGTACTGGTGCTAGGTCCAGGAGATGTTGTGCTGCTGGTGCCTGCCCCACCATGAAATCTCAGACCAGCACGTACACCACTCTGCTGCCCTTGAGGCCGATCCTGCGCCACCTGCGGTCCAACAACATGGGGTGTGGTACGCCTGGCTTTAGCCGGGACCTCAACCTCGTCATCACTATCGGTCAGTGAGCCACTGCTCAATTCAGGTTCAAACTCTGACCCGGAAGATTCGTCGAATGAGGCGTCCCAATCGTCCTCATCCGACTGGGCCGTGTACCTGAGAACCTCATCATCGGAATACCCCTTTCTTGCCATGGTGGTCTGCTAAATTTAGGGGGTATTCCTCTGAGACTACCCAGAAAAAAAGAGCACCTACCTAGCAAAAGGGAGTATTTGAGAGGTAGAAAGCTGTGGTCACTGAGTTTTGATAAAAAAAATAAATCAAAACTGAGGTTTACAGTGCCACAGCTATTGTATAGTGTTTTTTGCAGTGATCAGAAAAAAAATTCTGTCACTGCGGTGGGGCGGGCTGAACGCAAGTGCAGGCGAACGATCAGGCCTGATCGGGCAAACACTGCGTTTTTTTGTGGATCCTAGTGACCCTAATAGATCTGACTGCGATCAGTAATGATCACTTACAGATACTATATAGTACCAATGTTGATTAGCGACAGTGATGACGCTAATTAGTGACTGTGGTGCAGTGGGCTGAGCACTAACTGACACAAAGGGGCCTAGCTAACTGGCCTAACTGCTAACACTAGTGATACTAAAAAAGTGATAGTTTTCACTGATCACTGTTTTTAGATCACTAGGATAGTGACAGGGAGGTGGTGGTGAGTGGGGAATCAGAGGCAATCAGAAACAATCACAGGACAATCAAAGGCAATCACAGGGCAATTGCAGGCCAATCACAAGGCACTCAATTCACGGGACAATCAAAGCCAATCACGGGACAATCAAAGCCAATCACAGGCCAATCAAACCAATCACGGCACAATCAAAGCCAATCACGGGACAATCAAAGCCAATCACAGGCCAATCACAGGGCAATCACAGGGCAATCAAAGCCGATCACGGGACAATCAAAGCCGATCACGATACAAACAAAACCAATCACAGGCCAATCAAAGCCAATCACAGGCCAATCAAAGCCAATCACGGGACAATCAAAGCCTATCACGGGACAATCAAATACAATTACAGCACAATGAAATTGAATGTCAGCACAATCAAATACAATTACAGCACAATTAAAACAATGCACTGGGAAGGTGATTGGGGGGGAGGGGGGGGGGTCTGAGGGCGATCAGAGGGTGTGGGGGGTTGACTAGGTGCCCGCACGGGGCAGGCTGGGTCCTGATCTGGTGGGTGGCAGACACAGAGGGTGACGATAGGAGATCAGTGAGGGATTACAGGGGAGAATAGATGTAAACAATGCACTGGGGAGGTTATCAGCAGGGGGGGGGGGGGTCTGAGGGCAATCTGAGGGTCTGGGTGGGTGATCAGGTGCCCCCAAGGGACAGTTTAGGGTCTGCTCTGATGGGTGGTGGTGACAAGGGGTGATAGGCAGGTGATAGACAGGTGATCAGTGGGTAAGGCAGCTGTATACAAACGTATACAGTATACAGGGGGGTGGTCTGGGGGGTGGTCTGGGGGGGATCTGAGGGTAGGGGGGGTGATCAGGGGACCCTAGGGGGCAGTTAGGGACCTAACCTAGGGGATAGCGTCGCTAGATAGTGACGGGGGGTGATTGATGGGGTTTTATGGGGGTGATTGGGTGCTAACAGTGGTGTGCTGGGGTGGTCAGGGGGGGTTCTGAGGGCTGGGGTGGGTGATCGGGTGGTCTGTGTGGGGCAAAGTGTGCTGTTTCTACTTATCCGATAGGGCTGCCGTCCTCTCTGATGGTCGCACGACGAGTGACCATCAGCGGAGGAGGCAGCCAGTATAATACACTTTGTTACAATAACAAAGTGTATTATACACTCTGATTGGCCGGATCGCGCAAGTTTGAAACCCGCCGGCGCTGACGATTGGCCGGAGGGTTTCCAAGTAGGGTGGGCGGAGCCTATTGCCGGCGGCGATCGCGTCATTGATGACGCGATCGCCGCACAGCCACCGCTGATGCCGCCCCCACCGATGGGCGTATTGCGGTCGTTTGGGCCCGGACTTTGCCGCCGCCCATCGGCTGGGGGCGGTCCTCAAGTGGTTAAATCGTTAATGATATTTTGCACTGCAGATGAAAAAATCTGCTGAAGATATTTTTTTTATTTACTTTTGCTGTGTTTAACAGAGTGGTGTTATTCTCTACATTTTTACTTCAGAGATATGCAGGCTTTCTGTGATACTTAACCACTTAGTGATTAGCTGCCGCATTAAAATGTCCTGTCAGAGCCTCTTAACATTTTCAGGAAGTTTTAATGTGCCGCTCGCCCCTACCACCAATGTGCACGCACACGTTGAATCCACGATTGGGGAAGGGGAACAATAGCGATGCCTTGAATGAATGGACATGACCCCGATCAAGGGCCATGGCCATTCATCATAAAGGTAGTAGTAAGAAGATGTGAAAATGTTAAAAAAAGTAAATCAGGATAGTGTTTTCTTGCAGCACCATCTAGTGGCGACAAAGTAAAATTACTGAGAGGAAATTATTTCTGTATTTCCGCTTCCTATTGTCTTCCTAGTTTTATTATTTGTATAAATGAAAATATAAAAACGCTTGGAAAACACATACAGAATGCATATGCGAACCACAAACGCATTAAAATGCATGCAAAATGCTTGAAAAACGCATTGCAAATGCAGAAAAAACGTACACAACATTAACATAGAACATGACATAAAATGCAGTCTTTCATGCTTTGCTATGTGTGCTCCCAGCCTAAGTCTTCAGTATGTAGCTCTATTCAGAGTTCATTGTACTTCAAGAAAAAAAAAAACATGACGTAGCTAATTATTAGCTGAAATGGTACGTTTTACCCTCTCACTAATGTTGTTTGGAAAATGACAAGAGGTCAGTTTCCTCATCTCAGTGTATCTTTCATGTTTGTTTTTATTTGATCTTAATTTTTATCCTCTGTCTTTTCTTTGTACAAAAGACACATTGATTAGTATTTAATAGAGTAAATACATTTATTTCAGCACTTGATTGCCGGAGTAATATGAACAATGCTGACACCCGCTGTAAAATACATTTACTATTTGCTTTTGTAATTTCACTCAAGGCTGAAGTGATGAACTGGATTGCTCTTCAAGAGTTCTTAATTTGCATCACCTCTTCTGCCACCATAAGAAGTGTTCACTTCACACTGCAAGACCACAAACACTAGCAGATTCAGTCAGTACTGACACTGTTAGAATTATGAATGTGGCGTATAATGACATCCATTCAGCTTTCTCCTCTCACATGTAATACATACTTCAGCATCAGAAATTAATGTATTCTGAATATACTGGGGTTTTCAGCTTCTAGACCATCTTAAAATTATTCTCATTTCACTGTACTTTGTTCTTGTCTTCCGTATACTTTAATAGAGCTCCAATAGTACAGACCTCAAATGTTAAAGCCTAGTTCCGGGGAAAAAATAATCTTAAAGCCTGAAACAAACCTTCAATTTTTATTGGCCAATGAGTGGCCAATTTTACCACCTCTATGAAATAATGGGGGGGCAACAGATTATAAATACTGTGAACAGATTGTGTAGGCAAACTTCATACTACATGGAAGTGGTAAAATTGGTCAGTAATTGGCCAAGCAAAACTGAAGGTAGGTACCAGGCTTAAATCTGGTACACACCTACAATTTTGATTGGCCAATGACTGGCCATTTTCACTGCTCTCATATAGTTTGAGATCATATGTACACAATCTGTTCATAGACATACACAATCTGTTCAAACTATTCAAACACAGTTGACCTTCATATTACGTAGAAGTGGTAAATAGGCTAATCATTGGCCAATCAAAATTGGATGTTTGTACCAGGATTAAGATAGTATAAAAAGGGGCTAACATTATTTAGTGGTTTTGCTGTTGCCTGAGTTAAGCCTGGTGCACACTTTCAATTTTGATTGGCTAATTTTACCACCCCCATGTAGTATAGGTGTCAGATATTGAATACTATGAGCAGATTGTGTAGGTAAAATCTTGTACTACATGGAGGTGGTAAAACTGGTCAGTGACCAATCATAATTGAAGGTGTGTACCAGGCTCAATAATTATTTGGGAGATTGTGCTTCACTTCCTGTCCCTAGAACCACCATTGACCTCCAGGGCTTAAACATGAACCTTGGTGGTTCCAAATATCCAAATTTGAGAAAATAAAAAAATGTGATAGTAGCCCTAACCCTTCCTTGCTATACAATAAAAAAGAAGTTTTATTCATTGCTGTCTGTGTATATGAGTTTCCCATTTTCTGTTAGGGACAGTAAGAGATAGAAACTCATACACATTGGGACAGAGATATCAATAATAATACAGAATAAGTTTTAAACTTTATTCACACTATTGAAAATTAAAATATTTTCCTCAGGGATTATCAGACCATAGAAATGGCTGGTAAATGCTTAGCGAATTTAAAATTGCCTGACCACTTGGGCACACACGCAGGAACTTTTTTGTTTTTGATAGGCTAACACCAGTTAGGCTGGATCCCTGCTCCTCACTACAAATAGCTATGACATCATTGTTGGTGTAAATAAGTTTTTGTGTGTGAAGGAAACCACTATCGCAAAAAAAGTAGGCAGTTACAATCTGACAGAACTAACAGGTTTTGAGCCAGTCCATCTCCTCATGGGGATTTCTTTGTTTTCCACAGCATTTCCTGACAGCAGTATAACTGACAAAATAGTAAGATACCAGCCAGCCTTCCTTCTCACTTGCACACTATTTTGTCAATTGATTTTGTAACTGCTGTTCAGGAAATGCTGTTGGTAAAACAAAGAAACCCTGAGAATCTCCCATGAGGAGGCGAACTGGCCCAAAATCTGTCAATTCTGTCAGATTTTAACTGCCTACTTTTTTCTTGAGATAGTGGTCATTTAATAGGCCATTTCAAAGGTTTTATACAATGCTGGCTATCTTGATAAATATGCATTGTTGTCTCCAAAAGAAAATCTTGCCTCCATTCTATTATCCCATTAAGTACCCCTATTATCTCTGGGTTTTTGCATACTACGTTTTTTTTCTCTCAAGTTATCTTACCAAATAATTTTGTCACTACTATTAAGCCTCATATATGGGTACTTTTGCCCACGGGGATTGGGACTCGGCCCCTTTGGTGACAGTTTGGGGCTGAGTACAGAACAGAAGGCTAGAGGATTGCAAATTTGCAATATGTATGTTGCTCCAGTAGGGAGGACGTACAGCGCGCAGTGTATCTTGGTCTGACTTCTGGCAGGCATGGTGAGTAGAAGAACAGTGCACTTGGTAGTCAGTTGGATGTCACTAAAGATCTATCAGATCATGATGTAACCGGGCAAAGTTCTTTGATTGCTAAAAGAACTGTAAACACATAATAGTCTCATTGTCATCATGAAGCCGGTGTCCACATTATGGGGGAAAACCCAGTCTTCAGGGAGAAGAAGCAAAAAAAATCACATTTATTACAGCTTTAATGCATAAGCCCTGCCCACTTTAAAGACTGATCCGCGGCTGCATATTAATTAGCCATTGAACGTACAGCCTTCTGGGTAGTGACAGTTGTTAGAGGGGGGAAGCTTCCTTCATCACTGCAGGACAGGTCCTCGCGCAGAGGGAAACGTACAGAGACAGCACGAGCTGCCTATGATCCTTGGAGACCTCTTCGTGCTTGGATGGTGAGCAGGAATTTCTCTGTGAGCCATCGGGTCTCCTCCTCTCCCAGCCTCCCCCTGAAGGCTGCATTTTCCTTATGCCTCCATGGCAGCACATTGGGTAGTGGCTCTGCCCCCACTACCTCATAGGACCAGTTAAATATTTAAATGAGTTTGAGAGGAGGTGCCCGCTGTCTTTGTTTTTCATCCTCACCTCATAGGATACAGCTCGGGGCTCAGCTCAGAAATTTTTTTCTCTTTTTTAGGCACCTACCGGACTGTTTCATACAGTCACCACACAAAGACCCCTTGTGTGAAGGTCCCCTTTATGGCCTATAAATTAGGTTCTTGTGGGGCACCCCGTTCTGCTGGCCTTGGGGGTAAAGGTATCTGACTTAATGTACACTAACAGTGTACCTGCAAACTTGATGAAAAAACTGTTACCTGATGCTGATAGACTCTAAATGAGTCTCTGTGTTCCTGCAGCAGTATCCGTTTTCTCCTTCTCTCTATCTCTCCTGTCTCTTGGGTGTCCCTCTCGGGTCTCTCTTCCGCCTCTTCGTGTCGGACTGGCGTACGCTCCACTGCAGAGAGGAGGTGGAGCGCATGTCGTCATCAGTGGCAGCCGCATGCGGACTTCCGGTCGCATAGTATGCGGATGGGAGGAAGGGAGCAACGCTCCCATTCGCTGGGCAGAATGGTGACGGCGGAAGGGGGGCGGAGTCAAGTGAACAGCGCTGCTCGGACCTTGGCCTCCCCTCTCCAGGAGGCAATTCGATTGGACAAAAGCCTCTCAGCTGTGGAGGGGGCGGTGCAGGCAGTCCCTGAACGCGGGGAAACGCTGTTTAAAACTGACATGGCAGCAGAGTCTGCGGCTAACATGTTAGACTATTCTGGCTCCGATGTTCCGGCCTCTTATGCTGATTCTCAGCACTCTCCTTCTGTGGAAATGGAATCTGATCTGCCTCCTATGGAGGGGTGAGTAGGCAGATCCTGTTATTTTACTGTTTTGTTCTTTTTTCTTCATTTGATCTATGCTAATCTCCAGTTCGTTATTTTCAGCCCTGTTCTGTCTTCTGATCCTGTGGATGCTGCTGCTGCGCCTGTCACAGACCAGCAAAATGTTGATAGGTAGGTGCCATTAAAAGGTAAGTATTTTGTGTTATTTTTGGGGTTTTTGCAAATAGAAACAAATAGTCATAATAAGACTATTATTTCTACAGCCTGCAAGAACGTCACCGATCTCAGCCGGAGAGAAAGAAGGCGACTAGGAAGTCCTCACCACCACACTACTACTCCTCAACATCTGGCAGACAGCAATCAAGCAGATCACGTTCCCATCGAAAACATTGTGATGAGGATTACGATTATTACTATTCATCGCATAGACGCGAAAGGTCACCCAGGAGGAACTATGTACCTGAAGGCCATACACACAGAGCCAAGGACTGCTGGGCATGCGGTGATATAGTGTTACCAGGAAAACAAGTATGCGCATCCTGCTTTAATCAAATGGCTGGAGAACCGCAACAGTCCTCTCTGGACGTCTCTGAACTAATTAAAAAAGCGGTGCAAGAGTCAATGCAATCTTATATTGCTAATCTGCCCTCAACGCAAACTGATAGTCAGCAGCCGCAGGCCTCAACCTCTGCTGAAGCTATGATGGAAGATTCATTACAGTGTGGATTCGATTTTGCCTTAGTCCCACCCTTCATAAAATCCGTTAGGGAAGTCATTGAATGGGAGTCTGATGAGGAAGCGGAACAATCTACCTCAAAGCGTAAAGAAAAGAAAAGATATTACGCGCATCTAAATAAAACGAAGGAAACTTTCCCCTTTATGGCGGAAATAGAAGACGTAATGAAGGAGGAATGGCAAAAGATGGAGAAGAAACCACCATTAAACAACAGATTGGCCAAGCTATACCCATTGCCTTCACAAGATTCAAAACCCTTGGATAATGCGCCAGTGACAGACGCCTCAGTGATTAGATTGGCAAAACATGTTACCCTTCCGTTAGATGACTGCATTTCCTTTAGAGACGCACTTTTACGTAAAGCGGATCTGGATCTTAAAAAATCCTATTTAGCAGCAGGAGGTGCATGTAAGCCGGCTGTAGCACTCGCAGCAGTAGGCAAAGCCATTAAAGCATGGACAGACAATATAGAGACAGCGGTAAAGACAGGAGTGGATCAGAATACTATCATATCTGCACTAGAAGATTTGAAACTCTCAGCGGATTTCATTGGAGAGGCGGCGTTTGATGTGGTCAGATGTGCGTCACGTTCCATGCTGTACTCAGTAACAGCAAAGAGATCCTTATGGCTGAAGTCCTGGCTGAAGTCCTGGTCAGCAGACCCAAACTCAAGACTTCAGTGTTAGTCACATGGTGCACAATTATTATTATTATTTAGTATTTATTTAGTATTTATATAGCGCCGACATATTACGCAGCGCAATAGTTAATTACACCGAGCAGCTCTGATAACAGCTGCAGAGTGAAGTAAGGCACAGCACTGGGCAAGGTATACACGGAGTATACAGTATTACACTCTGCAAGCAGGATGGGGACAAGTGCTGCAGCCTTCAGGGGGAGAGGGTGGGTTGTATTTGCTGGCATGAGCTCATTGCTTCCATCAGCAGACAAGATGGGTGCATAACCCACTTACTGGTTTTTGAAGTCAGACTTTAGGTTTAAATCTTGAATCAAATTGTTAAAGAGACTCTGAAGCGAGAATAAATCTCGCTTCAGAGCTCATAGTTAGCAGGGGCACGTGTGCCCCTGCTAAACCGCCGCTATCGCGCCGCTAAACGGGGGTCCCTTCACCCCCAAACCCCCCCTGCAACACTTGGTCGCAGACTTGGTCGCTCCTGGAGGCAGGGCTAACGGCTGCAGCCCTGCCTCCAGTCGCGTCTATCAGCGGCGCATCGCCGCCTCTCCCCCGCCTCTCTCAGTGAAGAAAGACTGAGAGGGGCGGGGGAGAGGCGGAGATACGCGCTGACAGACGCGCGTGGGGCAGGGCTGCAGCGGTTAGTCCTGCCCCAACCAGGACTGAAGGGGCCCCCGTTTAGCGGCGCAATGGCGGCGGTTTAGCAGGGGCACACATGCCCCTGCTATCTATGAGGTCTGAAGCGAGATTTATTCTCGCTTCAGACTCTATTTAAATCGAATGCACTTTTGGCTGTTGATGGAACGGAATTTTGATTTCTGTTTCAGCCCATGGGGATTGACGTCCATTGCAACTCTGAGCGACTAAAAGACGTATTCAATCAATCATTTGGTCAAAATCTGCCCGATATCACTACTAGCATGTGGGGCTTTTATTCATTTGTTTTTTATTGACATAATATTGTTTGACTACTTTTTAAAAAAAATGTGCTTGATCTATCAATCGATCACAACTCATATGTATAGTGACCTAAAACTGCCCCATGTTTTTAAAGGGAAGGTTCGCGCAGGTTATCAAAAACAAATGGCACTTACCTGGGGCTTCTTCCAGGTCCTGGCAGTCGATCAGTGCCCTCGCCGCAGCTCCTGCGTCTCCCGGTGTCCAGCAGTGAAGAAGCCGACCTCGCCAGGTCGACTTCATGTGCGCTCCACGGCGGGGGTCACATGGTGCAGGGACGTCATCGGGTCTCTACGCATTAGAGACCAGATGACGTTACGTACACCACGTGACCCGCGCCGTGGAGCGCACATGAAGCTGACCCGGAAGCCAACCTGGCGAGGTCTGCTTCTTCACCGCTGGACGCCGGGAGGGAGAGGAGCTGCGGCAAGGGCACCGATCGACTGCCAGGAGCTGGAAGAAGCCCCAGGTAAGTGCTGTGTGTTTTTTATAAGATGCGCGGATCTTCCCTTTAACCACACATATGAGCAAGTGATATAAATCTATTTTGCACTAACACAGCCAGGCCCGGATTTACATCACAGGAGCCTATAGGCACAGATGTCCTGGCACCTTACACTTCCCCCTCTATGAAACCTATAAACCCTCGCCCAACCGCACCACAAGTCTGCTGGCTGGCCCAGCTGTCACTTCTCCCTTAGTTCCCTTGCCTGTCATAGGTAGCTACAAGTCTTCCTAATGGTGCCCATACACGGTACAATACAAAACCTTCAATATTTCTGTTTATTCGACCTAAATGATCGAATCGAAAGTAGACAATTTTTTTTTTCAATCAAGAAAAACAAACAATTATCACGTTTTTTTTTTTTCTATAAAAATCTGATCAGTTATGTTGGAAAAATCTTTATATTCGATCTAATGGAATAATCTAATGAAATTATCTAATCGTAAAAAAAATTGTACCATGTGTGGGCATCTTCGGTAACTAGAGATACCCTCAGTTAGAGGTGCCCCTGACTGAAGGGAGATATAGTCAGTGGAATACAGAGAGCAGGGTGAGTAACCTCTCATTTACACTCTACTGTGCACTCTGCCCAGGGAGTAAAGGAAGCACTCGGTGAGGGGAGTGAGACGCCTTTCCATATTCAAGCCTACAGTGCCTTATGGTAAATCCTGCCATGAACACAGCGTATGAAGGCTGCCATATTTATTTCCTTTTAAGCAATCCTCTCCCTCTAATACATTTTCTCCTATAGACCCTGAGGCCAGAAACCTACTAGGAGAGCTTTTCTGAGCGCTTTGTGATTTGATCCCACTTGAGTGATGTGATTTTATAAAAGCTCCCCATAGTATTACATTAGCATGACCTTTTGCACATCACTGGTGCTTAGAAAGCGCTCCTAGTGGGTTTCTGGCCTGAACAAGCATGCAGATTAGATGCTCTGACTGAAGTGTGACTGCATGCTTCTTTCATGTGTGTGATTCAGACACTACTGCAGCCAAAGAGATCAGCAGAGCTCCCGGGGAACTGGTATTGTTTAACAGGAAATAAATATGGCAGCCTCCATATCCCTCTCACTTCAGGTGCCCGTTAAGCGCCAACAGTTCACTCTTCTCCCAGAAAACGAAGAATGCGAGCCCGGGTCTCAGGACAGAAGTTCATACACTGACAGTATAGGATTTCTCTTAATTTTGTTTCTGGGGTCACATCAGCAGAAATTCACAGCTAAACTGCAAGTTACTAGCCGGGCAGACGGTATCTGACATGTGACCTGCCTAATCTCAGGACAGGCCTAAAGCCTCATACACACGAGGCACAAATGCTGGAGACAAGTGACAAAAAAAAAAAAGCAGCAACAGTTTCTTCGCCAGGTCCCTCTGTGCGGCAGCTGTACACACCTTGCACAGAGGGACAGCGATGCGGCAGAAGCTGTCGCCGAAAGTTTCCTCCCCCCCGCCAGCAGCTCCCTTGTGGCTGTGGGTAGCTGTTGCTAGCCCGCATTAGTGTTGGGCGAACAGTGTTCGCCACTGTTCGGGTTCTGCAGAACATCACCCTGTTCGGGTGATGTTCGAGTTCGGCCGAACACCTGACGATGCTCGGCCAAACTGTTCGGCCACATGGCCGAACTAAGAGCGCATGGCCGAACGTTCCCCGAATGTTCGGCTAGCGCTGTGATTGGCCGAACGGGTCACGTGGTTCGGGCCCGAACGCGCTCTGATTGGCCGAACGGTCACGTGGTTCGGGTAAATAAATACCCGAACCACGTCATATCTCCGCCATTTCTCTGTGGGTTTAGCTTTGGGTAGGCAGGCAGGGTAGTTCGCTCTCCAGCCACGCTAGCCAGGGTCCCCCCCAGTCATTGTGTGTCGCTGCTGGGAACAGTAGTACACCGCTCGCTCAGCCACACTATATATAGCATTGTTTACTGCCACTGTGTACCTCGCTCAGCCACGCTATATATAGCATTGTGTTTTCTGACACTCTGTGTACACGGCTTAGCCTGACTAATATAGCATTGTGTGTACTGCCACTGTGCACCTCGCTCAGCCACGCTATATATAGCATTGTGTTTTCTGACACTCTGTGTACACGGCTTAGCCTGACTAATATAGCATTGTGTGTACTGCCACTGTGCACCTCGCTCAGCCACGCTATATATAGCATTGTGTTTTCTGACACTCTGTGTACACGGCTTAGCCTGACTAATATAGCATTGTGTGTACTGCCACTGTGCACCTCGCTCAGCCACGCTATATATAGCATTGTGTTTACTGCCACTCTGTGTACACGGCTTAGCCTGACTAATATAGCATTGTGTGTACTGCCACTGTGCACCTCGCTCAGTGACGCTATATATAGCATTGTGTTTTCTGACACTCTGTGTACACGGCTTAGCCTGGCTATATAGCATTGTGTGTACTGCCACTGTGCACCTCGCTCAGCCACGCTATATATAGCATTGTGTTTTCTGACACTCTGTGTACACGGCTTAGCCTGGCTATATAGCATTGTGTGTACTGCCACTGTGCACCTCGCTCAGCCACGCTATATATAGCATTGTGTTTACTGCCACTCTGTGTACACCGCTCAGCCAGACTATATACCATTTTTTACTGACACTCTGTGTACACCACTCAGCCAGACTATATACCATTGTTTACTGACACTCTGTGTACACCGCTCAGCCTGACTATATAGCATTGTGTGTACTGCCACTGTGCACCTCGCTCAGCCACGCTATATATAGCATTGTGTTTTCTGACACTCTGTGTACACGGCCTAGCCTGACTATATAGCATTGTGTGTACTGCCACTGTGCACCTCGCTCAGCCACGCTATATATAGCATTGTGTTTACTGCCACTCTGTGTACACCGCTCAGCCAGACTATATACCGTTGTTTACTGACACTCTGTGTACACCGCTTAGCCAGACTATATAGCATTGTGTGTACTGCCACTGTGTACCTTGCTCAGCCACGCTATATATAACATTGTTTACTGACACTCTGTGTACACGGCTCAGCCAGACTATATAGCATTGTGTGTACTTCCACTCTGTGTACACCGCTCAGCCAGACTATATAGCATTGTGTGTACTGCCACTCTGTGTACACCGCTCAGCCAGACTATATAGCATTGTGTGTACTGCCACTCTGTGTACACCGCTCAGCCAGACTATATAGCATTGTGTGTACTGCCACTCTGTGTACACGGCTCAGCCAGACTATATAGCATTGTGTGTACTGCCACTCTGTGTACACGGCTCAGCCAGACTATATAGCATTGTGTTTACTTCCACTCTGTGTCTGCTGGGCCTGGGAACAGTAGTACACCGCTCACCCGCCACTGTATAGCATTGTGCTCTGTGTCGCTGCTGGGAATAGTGGTACACCGCTCACCCGCCACTGTATAGCATTGTGCTCTGTGTCGCTGCTGGGAATAGTGGTACTGTATAGCATTTCTGTACTGCCACTGTACTGCTGCCAGTCAGCGTGTACTGTAAGGATAAGTGAAATGAGGAAGAAATCCGGTGAAAGAGGAAGGGGCAAGGGAAGAGGTGTTTCCCCTGACGGTTCACGTACAGGCCACAGGGGAGCACCCAAGAAAACCCACTCAATACCGCCCATGTTGTCCAGGACAACAACCCTCACAGATCCAAAAGAACAGGACCAGATAATTACTTGGATGACCTCTCAAGCGTCCAGCAGTGGGTTAAGCAGCACCAGCACATCACGCATGAGGTCCGAGTCCTCAGCCAGTTACAAGGAGCCAGTGGGCACAAAGCTGACACAACCGGCAGCGACACCACGCACACAACTGCCAGATAACCAGTCCGATGAATTACCTCAGGACACAATGGGGTATTCGCAGGAGCTATTCCCAGCCCAACAAACTTCCACCTTTCAAAGGTCAATGGAGGAACAGCCAGAAATGTTGTGCCCGGATTCACAACCATTAACTGTGGGAAATGCACCGCGCACTGAAATACAAGGCGAGTCCGAGGAGGACTCGGAAACCCAAATCCCAGAGCAAGTTGGGCAGGAGGGGTTGCAATTGCAGGAGGTCGGCCGACAAGATCTGGAAGACGACGTTGGAGTGAGCTGCGCAGAGGTTGTTCTGGGGAGCTCTACTCCACGGCGGCGGCCCCCCACAATGACATATGACGAGTTTGAGGAGATGGAAGAGGAGGGTATGGACAATGTGGACATAGACCCAGAATTTGTTTGTGACCGAGAACATCGCCGTCGTAGCAGCAGCACAGATGAGTCTGTTGAAGAACCCATTGCTGCACGAGTTCGCCTTGTGCCACAAGGTAGGCGGCGCGCAATTTCAGGCACCACAAGCGTGGAAGTTCAAGTGAGAGGCAAAAGAGGAGCAAACAGAAATCGCCAGCAAGGCAGGTGCTCCAAAGTCTGGGCTTTCTTTGAAGACTGCACTGAGGATGTTACCATGGCGATTTGCAAGGTGTGCAAGACCCGCCTGAGCAGGGGGAAAAGTATTAACAACCTCTCCACCACCAGCATGAGCCGCCACATGCTATCCAAACATCCCACTCTGTGGGCAAACTCCGCAGGACAGGGTACCAGCAACACTGCCTCCCTTGGGTTCACCAGACTCACCACCAGACCCGCCTCAGCAGCAGCAGTAGCCCAGCCATTGCGTGGTTCACAACATTCACAAACATCAGACGACGCTGACACTGTCACTTTCCAGAGTAGTGCTCTTGAGGTCTCCCAGTGTTCATCAAACACAACAACCAACAGCCCTTCCGTGTGCAGCGCTACGGTTCAGTTGTCTGTGTCGGAGATGTTTGAGCGCAAGAGGAAATTGCCAGCAAATGACCCCCGGGCCGTGGAACTAACAGCCAGCATAGCCAAGCTTCTGGCCTGCGAAATGCTGCCATATCGAGTGGTGGAGACAAACAGCTTCAAGGGCATGATGTCAGTGGCCATCCCACGTTACGTGGTTCCCAGCCGCTACCACTTTGCGCGCTCTGCAGTGCCTGAGTTGCATGAGCACGTGGTCAGCAAAATAACCCGAAGCTTGAAGAATGCCGTTGCCTGCAAGGTTCACCTCACCACTGACACTTGGACGAGTGCGTTCGGACAGGGTCGATACATCTCCCTTACCGCGCACTGGGTGAACCTTGTGGAGCCTGGCAGCGATTCCTCACCTGTTACGGTGCGGGTGTTGCCCACGCAGCAAACAGCTGCACCGCCGTCCCTCCCACTGGATAACAACAGCAGCACCTACCTCTCTGACTCCTTCTCCTCCAACGCATCTCAAAGCTGTACCTCATCCGGAAACGCTAACCCAGCAGCAGTAGGATCGTGAAAGCAGTGCAGCACAGCTGTTGGCATGCGTCAGCAAGCGTTGCTGAAGCTGATCTTCCTTGGGGATAAGCAGCACACAGGGGAGGAAATTTGGAAGGGAATAAAGGAACAGACGGATTTGTGGCTGGCACCGCTGGACTTGAAACCGGGCATGGTTGTGTGTGATAATGGGAGTAATCTCATTCGCGCTTTAAGGTTGGCTAAGCTGACACACATCCCTTGCCTGGCACACGTGATGAACCCAGTAGTTCAGCGGTTCCTGAGGACATACCCAGGCGTGGCCGATCTTCTGTTGAAGGTGCGTCGAGTGGCCAAACATTGTAGAAATTCCAGTACTGCTTCGGGGGCACTCGCCAAGATGCAGGAGCGCTTCAATCTCCCCCACCATCGCTTGCTGTGTGATGTCCCTACGCGCTGGAATTCTACGCTGCACATGCTAGCACGCTTTTGTGAGCAGAAGAGTGCAGTGGTCCAGTACATGACAGCGCAGTACCGAGGCGCATCCGGACAGCTGCCAAGCTTCTGTGGATCCGATTGGGCCAACATGTTGGACCTCTGCCAAGTCCTCCAAAATTTTGAGCAATCCACGTTGCTTGTGAGCAGTGACAACTCTTCAGTCAGCATTACCATACCACTGCTGTGTTTACTGAAGAGGTCAATGTTGAAAATCAAGGAAACAGCTGTCATGATGCAACTGAGGGAATCTGAAGGAGAAAACGATCAGCGTGATGGTACCAACATCAGGCCATCCGCCTCAGGGAACGCTGGCCCCAGCAGCTATGACGAAGAAGAGGAGGAGGAACAGCTGGAGTTGGAGCAGGAATTTCATGCCACCACTGACGAGGGCCAGAGCGGTGCACGTTGGACTTCCACAATTCAGCGCGAATGGTCAGCAGAAGCAGACCAGGAGGAAGGTGACGACTATGATGCATCACAACAACTATCACAACGCTCACAAGAGGATGATGAGGATTCTGGTAGGACTCTTGCACACATGGCTCAATTCATGCTAGACTGCATTGAACGCGACCCACGCATTGTGCGCATTCTGGACAACACCAATTACTGGGTTTATACCCTTCTGGATCCACGGTACAAACACAATGTTCCAAAACTGCTTGAAGAAAGAGTCAGACAGGTCAAAATGGAAGAATACCAGCAGGCCCTTGTGGAGACTTTAGAGAGGAGATTGACATCCTCCCCCTCCTCTAGCCAGTTGTACGCCGACAGACTGACTTCCGCAAACCCAGGACGACCAGGAGGGCAGCAAACAACGCAAGCCGCAGCTAGTGCCCAAAAGGGAATGGTATCGGCAGTGTCCTTGGAGTGGGAAAATTTTCTGACACCCATGCAGCAGCAGCCCACTGAACAGCAAGCGTGCAGATCCACCTCCAACACCGATCGCCTGGAGAAGATGGTCAAGGACTACATGTCAGATGACGTAGCTGTGTCGAACAATCCATCTGCACCCTTCAACTATTGGGTATCGAAGCTAGACACCTGGCACGAACTGGCAATGTACGCAATAGAGGTGCTGGCTTGCCCGGCAGCCAGCGTTATGTCGGAACGCTGTTTCAGTGCTGCCGGAGGCATCGTCACAGATCGGCGTATCCGCCTCTCCACAGAAAATGCAGACCGTCTGACTCAAATTAAAATGAATCAATCCTGGATTGGAAATGACTACGCAACACTCCAGGACCCCAACCAAGTAACATGACCAATGAACATCTGGGATGGTGTAGCGTTTCCGGTCCCTGTTTATTGAACCTCTCATCTGTATTACATTTATGACTGCATGGCGGCAAAAAGTATTGCTGCTATATCCGCACGCTTTTTGTCCTCATGCAAGGCCTGGGTTGTTGTGTCTCAAAAAGCATGGCCTTCTCCTCCTGCGCCTGCTCCTGTTCCATCACGTGTGCTGCTGCTGCTGCTGGGTTAGCGTTGCCGGTCCCTGTTTATGGAACCTCTTATCTTTATTACATTTATGACTGCATGGCGGTACAAAGCATGCTATCCGCACGCTTCTTGTCCTCATGCAAGGCCTGGGTTGTTGTGTCTCACAAAGCGTGGCCTTCTCCTCCTGCGCCTCCTCCTGTTCCATCACGTCTGCTGCTGCTGGGTTAGCGTTGCCGCGTGGTCCCTGTTTATGGAACCTCTTATCTTTATTACATTTATGACTGCATGGCGGTACAAAGCATGCTATCCGCACGCTTCTTGTCCTCATGCAAGGCCTGGGTTGTTGTGTCTCACAAAGCGTGGCCTTCTCCTCCTGCGCCTCCTCCTGTTCCATCACGTCTGCTGCTGCTGGGTTAGCGTTGCCGCGTGGTCCCTGTTTATTGAACCACTTATCTTTATTACATTTATGACTGCATGGCGGTACCTCATGCAAGGCCTGGGTTGTTGTGTCTCACAAAGCGTGGCCTTCTCCTCCTGCGCCTCCTCCTGTTCCATCACGTCTGCTGCTGCTGGGTTAGCGTTGACGCGTGGTCCCTGTTTATTGAACCACTTATCTTTATTACATTTATGACTGCATGGCGGTACCTCATGCAAGGCCTGGGTTGTTGTGTCTCACAAAGCGTGGCCTTCTCCTCCTGCGCCTCCTCCTGTTCCATCACGTCTGCTGCTGCTGGGTTAGCGTTGCCGCGTGGTCCCTGTTTATTGAACCACTTATCTTTATTACATTTATGACTGCATGGCGGTACAAAGCATGCTATCCGCACGCTTCTTGTCCTCATGCAAGGCCTGGGTTGTTGTGTCTCACAAAGCGTGGCCTTCTCCTCCTGCGCCACCCTCCTCCTGTTCCATCACGTGTGCTGCTGCTGGGTTAGCGTTACCGGTCCCTTTTCCTGGAACCTCTTATATGTATTACATTTATGACTGCATGCCGACAAAAAGCATGTTACCTGTGCAAAGAAAACAGACATTTCCCGCATTTAAAAGACAGTTTTCCCTTTGAAACTTTAAAATCGATTTTCTCAAAAACTATAACCTCTTTTTGCTAATTTTTTTTTCCTCTTGTACCCACTCCCAAGGTGCACATACCCTGTAAATTTGGGGTATGTAGCATGTAAGGAGGCTTTACAAAGCACAAAAGTTCGGGTCCCCATTGACTTCCATTATGTTCGGAGTTCGGGTCGAACACCCGAACATCGCGGCCATGTTCGGCCTGTTCGGCCCGAACCCGAACATCTAGATGTTCGCCCAACACTAGCCCGCATACACACACAGTACGCGTGGCGGACTAGCGACGGTTGCTGCGACAGCTGTTGCCGGCGATTGGCCGCGTCAATCGCCTGGCGACAGCTCTCACTAGCGACAGTTCGGGGGGCGCGCCTCATACACACGGGGGACCTGTCGCCGCAACATGCGCGTGCCACGTGTTTGTGGCGACAGTTGTAGCCCGTGTGTATGGGCCATTACACTGCAGTGGCTCAGGTCAGCAGAGAGTATGGCGGATAAACCATTTATAGAGGGGGAGTGTATTAGGGGTAATCGCAGTCACAGGACATGCAGCATTTTGAGCGCATTTGGTCTCAATTAAAAGTATACAGTATAAGCACTGCATAAATCGCTTATCAAAGCAATTATGCAGCGCTTTGGGGGCTGAGCGATCATGCTTTAAATACTTACCGTTGTCTTGATTTCCTTCTTCCGTTCGTAGCTCCCCTAAAGGAAGAGGTCACAGGCACTTCTCTGTTTGATCCTAGAGAAGCACCTATCACCTCTTCCTTTAGGGGGATGGGGCTACGGATAGAAGAAGGATGCCTGGTAAGTATAATAATGTTTTAGAAAAAAAAAAAAAAGCAAATCGTAAGCACTGTACATATTAATGTACAGCACTTCCAAACGTCAGGTAATCGCAGCCGCAAATGCCCTAGGAGTCATTGTACTCAGCGCTGCAGCGATTCCTATTGGGTTCCAGGCCTAATAGTCACCAATGCAAACTAGTGATCATCGGTGCCTAGGCACTGATGGTGATTATTATTATTTATTTAGAGCCATCTTCCGCAGTGCTTTACCGTACAGAGTAGATATTGTCCTGTCACTTAACTGTCCCTCAAAGGGGCTCACAATCTAATCCCTACCATAGTCTTCTGTCTCTGTATGTATCGTGTTTTGGATGTATCGTAGTCTAGGGCCAATATAGGGGAAGCCTATTAACTTATCAATGTTTTTGGGGTGTGGGTGGAAACTGTAATGCCCGGAGGAAACCCATGCAGACACCAGGAAAACTTACAAACTCCATGTAGATAGTGCCCTGACTGGGATTTGAATCGGGGACCCAGCGCTGCAAGGCGAGAATGCTAACCACTACACGACCATGCTAGTCACAATTTCTACACTACAATTTGCTGCATGTCTGATCTGTTTCAAATTAAGGCAGTGGTCAATTTGCGCAGTACAGGTTTCAATAATGATCCAGTTCTCGATTGAAAGCAGATCAGACAGTTTGGAAATTAAGGAATAGTGTGGAATCTCCTGTTGATCTGAATGATAAATCGTATTGTGTGTACCAGAAAGGTGCACTAAAGGTGGGCATTAACGATTCAATCCCCCTGATAATCGATTGTTCGATTCATTTATTATGATCTATTGGAATCGATCATTTAAGTCTTTTAAATTAGGTGATTTTAATCAATAATCAGATAATTTAATCAATCTGATCAGATTAATGGAGTTAATGTTTATTCACCCGTTAAGTGTTCTCGTTTTTTTTCAGCTAGATAATATAATGAATGAAACAGACAGCAACTACAGGTGGCCATATACCCATCGACTTTCCCTTTGATTTCTTGCAGATTCAATTCATCTGCTGAGAATTCATTATCCAAAATAACATATCAACCAATTTTTTATCGATTTTGTCTAAAACTCGATTGAAAATATGGATCAGACAGAACAGAAAATTTAAAACACTCGTAGGTGGGGTAAGAGCATTGGCAATCTGGTGGCCTAGAGCTTTTCACTGAATCAGACAGTGCAACTTTGCAGTTCGATCAATTTTCAATAGATTCTCTATTGGAAATTAATGTCTAATGTATGGTAAGAATAAATTCCTTTAGAAATCGATTATTTTCACACTGGGTGGAAATCTATAAGTATGTATATGTATGGCCAGCTTTACTCTATGCAACATCTAGGCTGAAACTTGATACTTACTGTATGGTCCAGAAACAGAGCCAATCTGATTTTACTCTGCTCCTCTATTCCCTGTTTACAATATACCAACCTCTTTCTATTCATTTACCCTGCTGCAATTATTATTATTATTATTATTTATTTATAAAGCGCCAACATATTCCGTGGCGCTGTACAATGTTTTATTGTACTAAAACTGCTTTACAACAACTATTCAATTTTGTTTGTCTATAGAAACCACTTAGCCTCCTTCAGCTAGATCTCTAACTGAACTTCTCTCTACACATGCATTGGGCGCCTTCAGATGACATCAGTCAGTAAAAAAAAAAGTGGTTACAGCCTTCACTGTAAAACAGTTAAAACTACTGGAATGAAGAAAAAAAACTGTTACTCTGCCAGGAGTAAAGATGATTCTCCCCATGCTAAGTTAGGCATTTTTACTGTGAATTGCTGAGGGGACAAGAAGCGCTATTTTTAACCTTCTCTTATCTCTTTGTCCTTTATTCATAAATCACTCTTCAGGGTCCATTTTGATTTTCTCTTTACAGTTCCTCTTAAAGAATGCAATGGGCCCTCTCAAAGGGCTTGATTCACAAAGCCGTGCTAACTGTTTAGCACGTGTGTGCTAAACAGTTAGCATGTGAAGTGCCGTTCGCTGACTTTTGCGCGTGCAAATTGCTGCGATTCGCACGAATCGTGGCAATTTGCGCGTGCAAAAGTCCGCGATCGCGCAAATCAAACGGCACTTCAGGTGCTAACTGTTTAGCACACCCGTGCTAAACAGTTAGCACAGCTTTGTGAATCAAGCCCAAAGTCTTCTTTCCTTTTGAGCATCTTGATTGCAGAGTCTTCTGAAGTAATTTCAGAGTGGCAGCCAGTGGGAGTTTCTCAAGACTTGGCTCCATTTGCTTTACAGTCTGCCAGATTTCAATCTTCTGTCCTCAAATCTTTTGGCAGTTCTGTCAGCGAATTATATTTACAAGTGCTTCAGTGTTCATTAGTAAAATTTCAATAACTTAACCTCAGTTCATGTGTAAGTATATGTAGCTGTTAGGATTATGTACAGTATGTTTGCATGGAGAGAGAAAGAAGATGGAGAACCCCTGGTTCTCCATGCATGTGGTGGGGATGTTAGCCTGATAGCTGTATTCTTGGAGCAATTATATAGTATATAAACCCTTCTCTCCTTTACATGGTAATTTAAGTGGCAGGGACCATTATGACAAAACAATATATGATTAATAAGACACGGACAACCGACATGGATTTTAAATGGCCGTAGGCTATATTTATTGCGGTTTTAAAATAAATAAATTAAATTATTATTAATTGTTTATTCAACTGATAAATAAGAATATCAACCATAACATCATAAACAATTTATAACCACAGGTATCAACTGATACTTAAACAACCATACAGTCTTTAGACTAGTATAACTTTGTCCAATAATAGTCCAAAATAAGCTAGCCAACCCACAATCGTGGGCGACTTTAACCGCCAATAAAGTCAATCCGCCTACGACAGTAAAAAGCAAGGCAAGGGGTGGGTGGGTGCTTCCAGCTTGGATGACTGGAGCCTGAAGAGAAATGGGCAGAGCATCACAGGTTAGAGGAGAAACCCTCTGTGACTGGACAGCTGGAAATTGGCTCCAAAAGACAGCTGCCAATCATCTGAGAGAATCCTCTCACCTCTGCTCAGCAACCAAATCACCACACAGACTCTTAGGGACTGCCCAGCATCTGAAAGAGAGAGAGAAAAAACAGCAGCATCAAATGGGAAAAGGCATATCTCATTAAACAACCCATTATGAACTGTATACACCCCAAGAATATTTATGTGTGGGAATCAGTAACCCCTACTAACTGGGATCAATTAAATATATGGAAAGAACTTAAATAAAGGAAGCATCACCCAAACCGTCCCACCACCAAATTACCAAGAGGCCAGCGTTCCATACTCTCACTATGGCCTTACATGGTAATTTAAGTGGCAGGGACCATTATGACAAAACAATATATGATTAATAAGACACGGACAACCGACATGGATTTTAAATGGCCGTAGGCTATATTTATTGCGGTTTTAAAAGAAATAAATTAAATTATTATTAATTGTTTATTCAACTGATAAATAAGAATATCAACCATAACATCATAAACAATTTATAACCACAGGTATCAACTGATACTTAAACAACCATACAGTCTTTAGACTAGTATAACTTTGTCCAATAATAGTCCAAAATCAGCTAGCCAACCCACAATCGTGGGCGACTTTAACCGCCACCCGCCAGGCTAAGGCCTGGCACCCCAGCCCACGGCCCTCTCAACCATGTCCTGTAAACGCAAGTTGAAGATGTCTAAGCCTATGGGGGAGAGGTGTACCAAATCCGGGCGGTACAACCCTGGGATGCCACCCTCCAACTCCGTGTGGCGGAACGTAAAACCGCCAATTTGTGGCATGAACTTGCTTAATGCGAAATTGACCCGCTTACGAATCTTCTCGTGAAACCTCTTAGGGCCACGTATTAACCACAGATAGCGCTGTACGATTTCTGAAAAAAACAGAACTGTACTGGGGAAAGCCTCATGGATCTGGATAAGATCCTGTTGAATTTGAGCCAGGAGCTCTAGGGTTTTTATTTTTCCTAAGTCGTTCCCACCCAAGTGGAAAATCAAGACATCCGGGACTGGCCATGAATCTAAAAGTGAGTACACTTTGGGAAGAAAAGCCCCCCAGCGCATCCCCCTAGAACCCCTCCAATAAATTTGAAATTGATCAACGCTCAAGTCCAGATTCTCAGTATACGGTCTTTCTTTGGCTCTCATCCGCGCCCAAAAGATGTAAGAGTGGCCTAAAATCCAGACCACGTGTTTCAAACCTGTAAAAAATAAGTCATTAGTAGCACGACAAGGCAGGACGAATGTACAGCAAATACCTCCTAGGTTCCCATCTACCGATACGTTTAATCACTGTGTCGGGGAGGCCTAACCTAGCAGCTTCTGTGGCCGCTCCGATTCTAAAAGAGTGACTAGAAAATTTCAGAGCACTCAAACCTAACACACTCAGACATCTGCTTAACACTGATCTGAACTGGAACATGGATAAAGGGTGACCATCAGCATGCGCTAAAAAGGAAAATGATTGTACCCGCACCTGCAAAAATTCAGAAATTATTCGGCAAGGGCAAGAAAATCTACCCTCCAGGCGATACAAAGTCAGCCATGTGCCTCTACCAAACCTGTCTGTTTTTGACCGCTTGATGAAAACTCGCACTGCTTCCTGTGACAGGACCACATCTTGCTGGCCCAGACCCGTATGCATTTTTTTAGATATAGAGACTAACTCCGAAATGCGCAGAGCGCCAAAAAACGCGAGCGAGAATGACGCCCTGAATAAACGAAACTCATAATCAGATAAACAAACGAGAGGCAAAGTATATAATAAGTCCTCCAGTAAACAAAAAGTAATAGGACGTCTACCGTCCGGAGAGGCAGGAGCTGATTTCAAGCCTCTCAATAATTGCTTAACTAGAAAATAATCCGAACACGCGGGGGCGCTATGCAACCGACGAAAAAATGAAACGCCGGCTAATTTACGCTGCAGCACTGAAATTTATAAACCATCTGAGGTCTTTGCACAAATAAATGACAGGAATAACTCAACTTCACTCGCTAAAGGCGACAAAGAGCAAGCATCCGCGAAAGCACACCAGTCAGCCCATGCAGCCGAGTACTCGGCCCATGTTCTGGCTGACAGTGATTGACGAATTGTTGATGCAACTAGCTCCCGATCAAACTCCAGAGATGGGCCGGACAAGGTACACCCTCTTCCTGTGCAGATGGCGCCAGCTCCCTGAATAAGACAAATTGCTGTCGGGATAAAGCATCTGCAGTCAGGTTCAGTTTCCCGGGCAGATTAACTGCTTTTAACCATACATTAAAACGCAGGCACAACAGCACCAATTGTCTCAGAATCTGTAATACAGGCAGCGATTTGGAAGTACCATATTTTTCGGACCATAAGACGCTCCGGACCATAAGACGCACCAGGTTTAGAGGACAAAAATCGGGAAAAAAAAAATATACTAACCCTGGTGCATCCATGGTGCAGGGGCATCTTGTGGATCTTCTCCCCTTAATTTTCCCCCCAATTATTTCCCTCTTGAGTCCTTCTTTGACCATCCTGTGTCCTCCTCTCTCCATTTGTCCTCCTCTGTCTCCTCTGTTCCCATGTCTTTTCTGTTCCCTTGTATCTCTCTTGTCCCCCGGTGTTCTCCTACCCCCCTCCCCATCTTTGATGTCCCCGGTGTCCTCCTTTTCTCTCCCCTGTGTCTCTGATGTCACCCCCCCATCTTCCCTGGTGTCATCCCCCTCCCCCATGTCCCCTGGTGTACTCCCCCCCCCCATCTCTGATGTCCCCTGGTGTCCTTTTCCTTCTCCCCATCTCTGACATGCTCCTGTGATCTGCTGCTTTCCCCCTTCCCCTTGGCTCTGATGTCCCCTGGTGTCCACTTTTCCCCCAGTGGCTCTGATATCCCTCTTTCCCTTCTCCCTTGTGTCTCTGATGTGCCCCGTGTCATCCTGTCCCTATCTCTGATGTCCCGGTGTTCAACTTTCCTCCCTTCCCCATGTCTCTGATGCCCCCCTTTCCCTTCTCCCCCATATCTCTGATGTGCCTGTCATCCTTTCCCTCCCTCCGCCCTCTGATGTCCTGGTTTCCTCCTTTCCTCCCTTCCCCATGTCTCTGATGCCCCCCTTTCCCTTCTCCCCCATATCTCTGATGTGCCTGTCATCCTTTCCCTCCCTCTGCCCTCTGATGTCCTGGTTTCCTCCTTTCCTCCCTTCCCCATGTCTCTGATGCCCCCCTTTCCCTTCTCCCCCATATCTCTGATGTGCCTGTCATCCTTTCCCTCCCTCTGCCCTCTGATGTCCTGGTTTCCTCCTTTCCTCCCTTCCCCATGTCTCTGATGCCCCCCTTTCCCTTCTCCCCCATATCTCTGATGTGCCTGTCATCCTTTCCCTCCCTCTGCCCTCTGATGTCCTGGTTTCCTCCTTTCCTTCCTTCCCCATGTCTCTGATGCCCCCCTTTCCCTTCTCCCCCATATCTCTGATGTGCCTGTCATCCTTTCCCTCCCTCTGCCCTCTGATGTCCTGGTTTCCTCCTTTCCTCCCTTCCCCATGTCTCTGATGCCCCCCTTTCCCTTCTCCCCATGTCTCTGATGTGCCTGTCATCCTTTCCCCCCCCTCCGCCCTCTGATGTCCTGGTTTCCTTCTTTCCTCCCTCCCCCATGTCTCTGATGTCCTCCTTATCCCGATCCCATCTCTGATGTGCCCCCCTGTGGCTTAATTTGCTTCCTCTGTCCCCCTTAAGGTGAGATCGTTACCATCAGCAAGAACGATGTGGAAGATCCTCAGTGCGGACGAGCAGGGATTCGGTCCTCGTTCATTCATGGATCCAGCTTCAAAGTACTTCCTTCAGGTTGCAGGCACCATGCGGCCAATCAGGAGAGGCGCTGCACGGACAACATCCAATCACTGCTGCCGCTGTTCTAACAGGACGTGATGGTCCCGCGGGCGGGACAAGGCTCTGTCATTGAGCCAATCGAGTGCAGTGATTGGATGTTGTCCGTGCAGCGCCTCTCCTGATTGGCCGCATGGTGCCTGCAACCTGAAGGCGCACTTTGAAGCTGGAGCTGCGAATGAAGGAGGACCGAATCCCTGCTCGTCTGCACTCAACATCGATCGCGCTGATGGTAATTATTTCACTTGCAGGGGGACAGAGGCAGCACATTAAGCCAAAGGGGGCACCGATACACGGGGTGGGGGAGGACATCTGGAAACACGGGACATCAGAGATAGGGAGGGAGCTGAGGAAGACAAAGGCACATTAGAGCCCCTGGGGTTGCAAAGGAGGACACCGGGACATCGGAGACAGTTGGAGGGGGGAAAGGAGACAAAGGGGCACATCAGAGACAAAGGACGGCAGCCTCCACAGGACACCTTCGGACTATAAGACGTACTGACTTTTCACCCACGCTTTTGAGGGAGAAAAAGTGCGTCTTATGGTCCGAAAAATACGGTAAGCGTATTTATTGCAAATACTACTCCTTTGTTGTCAGATTGCAACAAAATACGCTTGTTCGCAAATCCGCCTCCCCAAATGACTAAGGAGACTAGAACTGGGAAAAGTTCCAACAAGACAATGTTTTTTGTGTAACCTTGAGTAAACCAGTCTGCAGGCCACCTTTCAGCGCTCCAACAACCTTGCCAGTAAGCCCCATAACCGATAGATCCAGCTACGTCCGTGAAAAGGTCCATATGCTCATCTTTGATAAATTCCTCCTGCCAAATAGACCTCCCATTAAAATTAATCAGGAAATTATACCAGACCAGAAAATCCTCCTTGACCTGCCTTGTCAACCTGACATGCCAAATAGGATTTTTAAGGCCTGATATCAATCGGGCAGTGCGTCTGGAAAAAACCCTCCCCATGGGCATGATTCTGCTCGCAAAAGCCAAATTACCCAGAAGCTGCTGTAATTCTCGAACCGTCGCTTTAGATTTAGTCAATAATGCATTGAGTAAATCCTTTAGCTTCTCGATTTTCTCAATCGGCAGATGGAATTCCATCAGGTGCGTATCGATGGTAATGCCTAGAAAAGTGAGTACTGTTGTGGGTAATATCGACTTTTCTTCCGCTAGGGGAACCCCCAAAAATTCGGAAACGCGACGAAAATGTAAAAATAAATTCCACGCCGCCTCAGAATCAGGTGGACCCACGAAAATGAAATCGTCGAGATAGTGTAGAACGCGACCGACCGGGCACTCAATTTGAACCGCCTATTCCAGAAAAGTGGCAAAAATCTCAAAATAACAGCAGGATACAGAACAGCCCATGGGGAGACATGTCATAGTAGAACTGATCTTCAAATTGGAAACCAAGTGAGTTGTACGCACCCGGCCAAATGGGCAGCAAACGGAAAGCCGACTTAATGTCGGCCTTTGCTAACAACGCTTCCTGACCATATTCCCTGATCACGGACACAGCCTGATCAAATGATAAATATGACACTGAACACAAACTGTCATCAATAGAGTCATTCAGGGAGCCACCTTTAGGGAACGAGAGATGGTGAATCAAACGCCACTCCCCAGGATCCTTCTTAGGCACGATCCCTAAAGGTGACACCCGGAAGTTCTCAAAAGGAAGAGAAGTAAAAGGGCCCGCCACTCTGCCTGCCCGGACCTCCTTAGCAATTTTTTCTCTCACAACATCAGGTTGTTGATTGACAGATTTTAAATTGTTGGCCCAAAAACAGCCCAAACCCTCAAATGGCGGGAGGAAAAAAACGTTCGTAAAACTGTTAGCCAGAAAGGTTCTGATCTCCCGATTTGGGCAATGGATTAGGTACAGCATAAGGTTTCGCCTGTTCACCGGCGTCTGAGCTTCGAAAAAACGATTCCTTTGTGGAACCTTGAACAGCCGTTGATGCTTTTTTGAAGCAACGCGCCGCTGCGTGCGAACCACCGCAAAAAGCGCACTCGTGTCCATACCGACAATTTGACGCAAAGCGACACTGTGATTCATTGAAGGCGTGACATACTCCTTTCTTAAAAGGAATAGCACCCGAGGGACTATTTGCCACAGCTGGTTTGAACTTTTGAGCCTGCTGAGGGATCATCAAGTGTAACCACAGCTCCGCATCTTTTGAGCCCCAGCGCAGTGAAGGGTGGACTGCCATCTTTTGTCTATACTCTTCATTGTACAAAAACCAGGCAATCCCTCCAAACTGACGCTGGGCGTAGAAAACAGAATCTAGATGTTGAATGAGGCCTACGGCTAGGCCAGATTCTTTTTCAAGTAAAACACTCATATAAATCAGGAAAGCCTGTAACTAATTAGAGAAATTCCTGGTTACCGGCCTCCTCCTATCTTCTTCCTCCTTTCTTTCCTTCAAGTAATCCTTCTGGAAAGGAAGTAAAGAAAGAATGTCCACATACTCCCCTCACTGAATTTTTTCTTTTACTGCCTGAGGCAAGTGATACCCTAAAGGAGAAGAAACAACAGGCATAACCTCCCTGTAAGAGGTTTCAGAAACACCAGGTCTAATAACAGGCGGTACAAAAGCAGGAGGGAGAGCAGTGTTAACGGGGACAGATACACTCTGAGTACACGGAGGTACCCAAACTGCAGCAGGGGAGGCCACAGGGGAAGGCCCCGGCATTTTCTCAACAACCTGCTGCAAACAATTCAATAAAACATTAAAGTGGTTAAACAAGCCCTCCCCAGAAAACCCCGCGTTCTCACCCGGGTTAGGAGCTGGAATCCCCTGGGCAGGATCTTCCGCTTCCCCTTCCGATGAGCTGGACTCTGGATCAGCAGCTGGGAAGCCTGCTACCCCTTGGAGTGGAATGCCTGGCTGGCTGTGTGGTGAAGGCTGGTGGTGCTGCAGGATGAGGTCCGGGGCTTGGGCCTGGGCCACCTCAGAAGCCATGGATGGAGAGACGGGTGCTGGTCCGGGAAGGTCCAGGAGAGCAGGGGAGGCCAGCAGAGATGCCGATGAGGAGGAGGAGGAAGGAGCAGCAGCTGGGATGGATGAGGCGCTCCGGGCAGCCGTGTTAATAGGCCGCCCTGGAACGCAAACAGGCCCAGGATCTCCGGAAAGATGGCCGCCGGGAGCACTTCCGCCCATGTGGCCACGCGAACTTCCGCCCTTACTTGCGCGGCCACTTCCTGTGGGCTTGGAGAGCGGTCCCCGGGAATCCGGAGAATAGGGACGCCTGGGCTTCTTGTTCCGCTTCGCCGGCGGCGCCGAAGGACTACCTGCGCCCGTTCCGGCAGAGGAGGTGGAAGGAACCGGCTGCTTGTTCTTCTTGGAGCGGCTCCTGGATGCACGCTCCAGCAGCCCAGATGCAGAGAGGGAAGCGGCAGCAGACAACTCCGGAGGCACAGGCAAGGAAACCAGGTCAGTACGTGAAGCAGAGGGGGTAGATATAGCATCCAGCATCTGCCGCAGACGGTCCTCGCCTCCTTCAGATCTAGCCACAGTTGCTAAACGCAGCAAAATCTGATCCATGGCTGAAGAAGCCAAAGAAAAAAGGAAAGATAGAGAAATGGGGGAAAATTAAATAAAATAAGCAAATAAATAAGAAGAAGAAAGGAACAAAATAGATGGAAATCAATTAAAATGAAAAAACGAAATAAGTAAAGTAATTAAAAGGAGCTAGAATGACAATCAGTGAGAGTCAGGTACAGCAGCTCCTGCTTCCAGCTTGGATGACTGGAGACTGAAGAGAAATGGGCAGAGCATCACAGGTTAGAGGAGAAACCCTCTGACTGGACAGCTGAAAACTGGCTCCAAAAGACAGCTGCCAATCATCTGAGAGAATCCTCTCACCTCTGCTCAGCAACCAAATCACCACACAGACTCTTAGGGACTGCCCAGCATCTGAAAGAGAGAGAGAAAAAACTGCAGCATCAAATGGGAAAAGGCATATCTCATTAAACAACCCATTATGAACTGTATACACCCCAAGAATATTTATGTGTGGGAATCAGTAACCCCTACCAACTGGGACCAATTTAATATATGGAAATAACTTAAATAAAGGAAGCATCACCCAAACCGTCCCACCACCAAATTACCAAGAGGCCAGCGTTCCATACTCTCACTATGGCCTTACAGAGTATTCCCAAATGCCCAATAAATGTCTGAGCAAAGTCCAGAATGAGAAGCACTCCACTAGCAGAGCTACCTGCTTTTATTTTAACCACTTGAGGACCTAGCCTTTACCCCCCCTTAAGGACCAGCGCTGTATTTTCAGATCTGTGCTGGGTGGACTCTACAGCCCCCAGCACAGATCAGCTGGCATGCAGAGCGATCAGATCGCCCCCCTTTTTTCCCCCCTAGGGGGATGATGTGCTGGGGGGGTCTGATCGCTTCTGCGTGCTGTGGGTGTTGCGGGGGGGGGGCACCTCAAAGCCCCCTCCACCGCAGGATTCCCCCCTCCCTCTCCTACCTGCTACCTCTCCTGTGATCGGGGCTGCACAGGACGCTATTCGTCCTGTGCAGCCAGTGACAGGCTGTCCCATGTCACATGGCGGCGGTCCCCGGCCGCTGATTGGCCGGGGATCGCCGATCTGCCTTACGGCGCTGCTGCGCAGCAGCGCCGTACAATGTAAACAAAGCGGATTATTTCCGCTTGTGTTTACATTTAGCCTGCAAGCCGCGATCGGCGGCCCGCAGGCTATTCACGGAGCCCCCCGCCGTGAATTGACAGGAAGCAGCCGCTCGCGCGAGCGGCTGCTTCCTGATTAATTAGCCTGCAGCCGGCGACGCAATACTGCGTCGCTGAATCTGTTAAATGGACGTCATGGTGTCTCTGCAGCTAAGATCTGTACCAAGTGCTGTTTGCCAACTGCTGCTATTGACTGTCAAATGCTGTAGTGTGTATGTAGCTATTATCTGTACCATGTTGATGTTGTTAAGCCAATTGCTGTTGTGTCCACAAAAAATTCCAGGTGCGGCTCCTGCCGTTGGCGAATAAAGTTGATTCTGATTCTGCAGCTGCCACTTTGCTGACGCGCATTATGAGTGCGCGGTCGGCAAGTGGTTAAAGACACAAAGCGCTCCTGGTTAAGAAAAAAACAACCACAAAGTGGTACAGAAGTTCCAAGGACAAGTAAGAGAAAACCTCTCCAGTTTTGCAGGCACGGAGAGCAATAAAAAGATCCTAAAGTACCTATATGCTCAAGCCCTTTACTTTATAAAACTAAAATATGGTTTTCCCCTGGAACTGGGATTCAGCTATGTAGTGTAAACTCTACTATTGATCAAGAACCAAATGTAAATGTGTTTATTGAATACATTTATTAAAAAAGAAGAAGATTATGCAATTCACTAGGTGCAATAGAAACAGTGGCCCATATGCAATTAACTGTTTCACCTGAGTTATCTCCTAGAAGATAATTTTCATCTTCTCTTTAAACTAACTCTTCAGCATTATACAATTGATAAATAACCCAAACGTTGGTGAAAAAGTACTATCAAAATGTATTTTAAGTAAGCTGTAAAAATATCACCTAGGAGAAAACTCAGGAGAAAAAGTGAATTGCATATGGGCCCGGAAGTGAGGAGAGAGGAAGCCTCAGCAGTTTTGTTTTTGATGTTTTTTAGTAATGGAAAGCTAAATTCCACTTAAAAAACACAGACATTATATTACAAATACATTCCTCAGCAGTTCAGGTTTTGAACAGCATAAATATGTTGTAAATTAGTATTTATAATATCTTTTTTTTTTTTTTTTTTTTTTTTTTTTTACAACATAACAAAATTTATAATGACACATTGGTGTAATTGGCTCCTAGCTTGAGGCAACACCTTGAGGGGTGCCTCTGTTTATCTTTTCCTGAGGACAAATGATTATACCTGCAGTCAAGGCCACATGCTATCAAGTATGAGCACTTAACTAATCACATTATGCAATGTATTCACCGGCTATAAATCCACAAAGTGAATTATTTTTACTAGGGTTCCCTTCTGGATTTGTATTCTGATAGAGCTGGAAGTAGAATTTCAGTTGGGAAAATAAATGTTGAGTTCCAAATCATTTGCTTTATAGTAAAAAAAAAGCAAGTGATTTTAGTAGAAATACACTTGTATGTGTATGTTTAGGAAAACTGAAGGACTAGTTGAAAACTGTCAGATTGATTAGGAAAAAAGCTTTTCTGTCCACTGAAAGCTTATATGTGTCATAATGCAGGGAAATTGCGCTTACCTAAAAATTGTCTCGTGGTAACAGAGGATTGTACCATAGACCCCTTATTCAATTCAATTTCCCCCAAAAGTTTTCTGCTAGGTGATATGTTCACACAATATCAATAAAAGCCTTTCAGGCCACGAGCAAGCAAGAAGATAGTCAGAATAATTTTGACAGTATTTTTTTCTCCTATTTTGTGGTACTTTTTTAATTGCAGAGAGTTGCTAAGTTATTTAGACAGAAGATGAAAAAGTGTCTCCTAGAAAAAAACTTTGGAGATAAAGTAAATTGAATCGGGCCAATTAGCCATTAGTTAAAGTCCTCGTCAAACATCCTACTATGCATATGATAATAAACATGTATTATTTAGCAATGCACAAAGTTTTGGGCATTGCACATTTGTTCAGTAAAATTATTAAAATAGTTGACTTACTCCAGTAGATAGATTTCTTTTTGAGTGCAATTTGAGTGCAAGCGCCGCAGTGAAAAAGTGGGTGTGGCCAAGGCATGATGTTGGTAGTACTGCAGTATAGGTAGCCAGGTACATGTGGATGCCCTCAGTGTAGGTAGCGAGCTATATGTACTGATGTATAGGTAGCCAGGTACATGTGGTATCCTCAGAATAGCTAGCGAGCTATATGTACTGATGTATAGGTAGCCAGGTACATGTGGTATCCTCAGAATAGCTAGCGAGCTATAGGTACTGCAGTATAGGTAGCCAGGTACATGTGGGTGCCCTCAGTGTAGGTAGCGAGCTATTGGTACTGCAGTATAGGTAGCCAGGTACATGTGGTGCCCCATTATAGACAGTGATCTATAGGTGCCCAGAATAGGTAGCCAGGTGCATGGGGTGCCCTCTGTATAGATAGAGAGCTATTGGTACTGTAGTATAGGTAGCCAGACAGGTAGATGTGGTGCCCCAGTATAAATAGTGATCTATAGGTGCCCAGTATAGTAGCCAGGTGCATGTGGTTCCCTCAGTATAGATGGCGAGCTATTGGTACTGTAATATAGGTAGCCAGGCAGGACTTACGTAACCCCGTTCCAACATAGACTCCTCTCGCCGGGCTTTCCACCTCTTGCCACACTCCTCTCATCGCCTCACCTCGCCATGAACTATCGCCATGGCTACTTCCGGCGATACCTCTGATGTCATGAGAGGCGCTGCTGGGTAACCATGGAGACATGATGCGATCCCTGCGGTGGAGACAGGAAGAGAGAGCAGGCCCGGCAACGGCAGGAGCCACGTGCGTTACTGTGGACCCCCGGGGCAGCAACGAGCAGATCGGCAGCCACCAGCAACAGAGCAAGGCCCCTCTGCACAGTGAGGCCCAAAGCAAGGGCTTGCCTTGCTTGTACGCTGGTGACACCCCTGCACATTATATTGTGTACTGGTACCTGAAGTGATGGTTTTAAAAAAAATGCACAAATCAGTTAATTATTAATTCCTTTTAACTGACCTAATTAAATGTTTAAAATGAAAATGAATTGATAATTGCTAAGAATACCTGTATACTTTTAGTACGTGTAGGCTAATGCCTTTTTTTAATCAACCAATCTTTTTTAATGGGAAAGTAAATGTGAAAATGTTTGCCTTTTTGAAATGCTGGTTTCAACTTTAAAACCATGTATTTGAAGCCTTTCTGGTTATCTTTCAACACGTTAAAATGAAAATATTTCTGAGAGCAATGGGTCCCCTGAGACAAACAATGCAGTGCTCAATCATGACCCTTATAGAAGGTCATAGTGAACCTGTCTCAACTTTGACCTTCATTTCAGTAATAAGGAGTGTTATTTCAAAGAGATTTCTCTCCTGCTGTGTCAGACAGATGCCCTCTCCCTCTGCGAGTAAAAAGCTTGCCAACAAAGTATTTTCAGCTACATGACCATAGTTGAATTATAGACTGACGATGGTTCAGCAGTTTTTTTCTGTTTCCAGGATAATCATGTTTGTTTACCATTGCCTCACCACTTCCTACCACTTATCTGTTTTAATGCAGATCTCCACATTTAGTTCCATCATAATTTAAGATTGTGACAATTACTTCAGCTTTGTGGGCTTTTCTGCAGATGAAAATAATAGTTAGCCAGGGCAATGAAAGGCTCAAGAACTGAATTTATAATTTTATTGCATTTATTGCAGATGTACATGCCAAGCTTGCTTGTTTGTTTTATTACCATTACCTAGCACCCCCATCTAATATGAAGAAAGGCCCCATCCCTCAAGCTCCTAATCCATATGTCTCTATAAGGATCCTCAACTTTAGGACATTGGTGACATCACCACATCAATGCATTCTCCAGGCCTCCTGCCTCCACAGCTCAGTAATGGAGAAAGGTTAACTATCAAGCTGGCACTGCACACACTTGCAACCCCCAGCACCACATACCCAACATTCTTTCACCACCCAACCATGGCGTACATGTAGCAGAACATCCTAGTGAGTTGAACACTAACACTAACCCAGCCCTTCTAGTGCCCAAAACTAACCCCCCTCCTAAGTTCTGCGCCTCAGTGCTGCATAACTACAATTAACATTCTGGTGCATTACATGGCTACTGAGGCCTAATTTATTATTATTATTATTATTATTATTAAGTATTTATATAGAGCCAACATCTTCCGCAGCACTTTACAGAGTTTATATAGTCTTGGCACTAACTGTCCCTCGGAGGAGCTCTAAATCTAATCCCTACCATAGTCAAATATCTATGTATGGTTCATGTAGTGCATGTATCATAGTCTAGGGACAATTGTAGGGGGAAGTCGATTAACTTGTCTATGTTTTGGGGATGTGGGAGGAGACTGAAGCACCAGAGGAAATCCACACAGACACGGGGAGAACATACAAATTCCTTGCAGATGTCGACCTGCCTAGCATTTGAACCAGGGACCCAACGCTGCAAAGCAAGAGTGCTATCCACGAAGCCCCCGTGCTGCCCAACAAAGCCTCTGTGCTGCCCAACTAAACCACCATGCTGTCCAAATCAACTGCTTCACCAACCACGTCCTCTATCCTCCTAGTGTTTATAACAACTACATTTCCTGAAACAAGGTGGTGAGGGAAAGGAAAGTGTAATGTTCCATGAAGAGGCAGCTGCGGGCACTTCTGCAGCTACCTCAGGTTCCCTGGCGGGTGGTTCACCCGTTCCTCCGGCGTGTAGCACGGCGAGGACGGGAATGTCAGTTGCTCATAAGGTTGCTGTATCGCGCGGGCGCGCGCACAGACAGGACCTTTATGCTGGGAGGAAGCGCGTCAGCTGACCGGACGGTCGACTGACGTCAGAGGAGACTCACGACGCTCCTGATTGGCTGATTGGGGTGGGCACAGCCGTGGGGTCTCCTTTGCTTCTTAAGCCTTCGGGAATCACTCGCAACCTGTCTGCTGTTGCGAATACTCTGTGTGAGCGCTCAGACCTTAGGCAGTATCCGGTATGCTTTGATCCAGGAGGAAACCGGGGATTTCACACAAGACTAGGATTATTGTATTATTATTTATTACTTGATATTCTGTGTATGACTCTGGCTCTCCTCAGACCTATGCTCTTGCTTATCGATTCTGTACTTCTGCCCATCTGATTCTGTTGCTGACTCTGCCTGAATATCACTACCCGTTTGCCTGCCGATTTTGTACTGTCTCTGCCTGTCTGTTGCCGATTCTAGCCTGTCTGACCACTCTACTCACCAGTGAGCCCTTGTCACTGGTGAGGAGCTTCAGATAGTACCCACCAGCTCCTCTGGTGAAGTCTTGTTAAACTATTCAGTACTGTTGCACCAAGCACTATACACTCAGTATGTCTGTTAGCTATACTTGTATTATTGGAGATTCTGCAGATCATTACATAATCAGGTATAGTGTCTGCATTATTGGTGATACTGCAGATCACACAATAATCAGACGGTGGTGTTGCTATACCAATCGTTACAGAACAGCAGACCAAAAATGTCGATGGATGCACTGTGCAGTCATGTTGAATTGTTAATCATGACTGTTAATCATTTGACCCTCACGGTCAAGAGACTCAGATTAGCCAACTGTCTAAGGTGGTGCACACCATTCAAGCACCTGATGCACCAGTGTCATTTCCTCTGGTTTTGGAGCCCAGACTTCCTCTCCTTGAAAGGTTTTCTGGGCATAGGGCCGATTTTCAGAACTTCAAAAATCGGTGCCTTTCATATTTTGAATTATGTCCTACCTCATCAGGGTCTGAGAGTCAGAGAGTCATCTTAATAAAGACATTATTATCTAGAGATTCGCTGTCTTGGGCCTACAGTCTTCCTGATAGTCATGAGGCTCTTGCTTCTGTTCAAGAATTTTTTAAAGCTATGGCAGTTATATATGATGATCCCGATTTAGCTATGGCATCAGAAAGAAAACTTAAAGAGAACCTGTACTGAGTAAAAATATTTAACCACTTAAGCCCGAAGGGTTGAAATTTTTTTACATCTGAGCAACTTTCACCCCCCATTCATTTGCCAATAACTTTATCACTACTCATCACAATTAATTGATCTATATCTTGTTTTTTCCGCCACCAATTAGGCTTTCTGTGGGTGGTACATTTTGCTAAGAGCCACTTTACTGTAAATTAAACTATGTTTAATTGTAAAACTTTTTTTTTTTTAGGTGTAATTTGCTATTTGGCCACAAGATGGCCAGAACCAAAAAGTCCTGGGAGCGATCGATCTCGCTCCCAGGCAGAAGAAAGGAGCCCAGAGCTCAGAAAAGCCGCAGCGTCTGAAGAGACGCTGTCGGCTTTTCTCCGGGGGGGTCCGATCAGCGAAAGGGATTTATAATCCCTTTCACTGATCGGTGGGCTAGCGGGCAGCAGCGGGGGCGCGCACGGGGGGGCCCGCGGGAGCGCGCGCGACCCGCGGGAGTGCGCGCAGCCCAACTGGATGAGAAATCTCGTCCAGTTGGGCTTAAGTGGTTAAAATAAACACATGAGGTAACTTCAAATGAACATTACATAGTTACCTTGCCATCAGTTCCTCTCAGAAGCTCACCATTTTCTTCTGACAATAATCCCTTCCAGTTCTGACAACATTTTGTCAGATCTGAAATATATCAGTTGCTGTCAGTAAAATATCAGTTGCTGTCAGTTATAGCTGAGAGGAAAACTGATGCACCAGGTAATGTCCATGTTTCCCTATGGCTCAAGTGGGCGATGTTACAGTTTAACTGTATGCTGACCAGAAAGCTGTTATGGGTAATGGCCATTTTCAAAATGGAGGACGGAAAATTCCCTTGATCACAGTGAACAAACAGGACACAGGACAGGAGAAAGACACTAAGAAGTAGACTACATGGAAGGTAAGTATGACTTGTGAATGCTTATTTTGACTTTTAAATTTCAGTTTAGGTTTTCTTTAAGACCCTCAGACAAGGGCATAACACTGTTGAAGCAGACTCTGCAGAGTTTAGAAGGTGGGCGGTGTCAGCCAGATGGGGGCAACATGCTTTTCTTGATTGCTTTTTATCAGGGTTATCTGATGCTGTTGCAGATTTGATGCTAGGTCACCCAGAACCTAAGTCTATGGATGAGGCAATCTCTCTAGCTATTAAAATTGATCGTCGAGTCCGATATCAAAAGCAAACTCGGGGTAGAGCCTCAGGGAGACCTTCCCTTATTGCTTTTCCTGTTCCTTCCCCTCCTCAGGATGCACCGATGCAAGTCAGGCAAACCAGGTTCACTGAGGTTGAGAGAAACAGGAAACGTTCTGAGACTCTGTCTATATTGGGCAGAGACGGGGCATATGGTTTAAGATTGTCCCAAAAAAGCGGAAAAACTCACTCAGTTGTAGTTGACCGTACCACTCTAGGCGATCCTGTCTTACCCTTAAGGCATATACGCCTACTCCTCTCGTGTTCTATTACTTGGAAAGACCAAGTCCAGGCTACCCAGGCCTTTATAGACTCGGGCTCCGCCGCCAATTTTATGGATTATGATTTTGCGTTTAAATTTGGTTTTCCTCTCCTTCCTCTCGGACGTCAGCTCATTGTTACCGCAGTGGACGATTCGCCACTACAGGGAAAACGATCTCTCTCTCAGACTCCTGTATTGTTATGTCAGGTAGGGGCTCTACATAAAGAACAAATACAATTCTTTGTTCTCAAAATGGCTACCTCCACTGTGATCCTTGGTATGCCGTGGCTTCAGAAACACTCCACTCAGATTGACTGGATTTCCAGACAATTGTTAAAGCGGACCCAAACCAAACATTTTTTTAATTAAAAATATTTAGTTGCACCACTCTGACACATACAAAGATAAATAAGCACTCCTTTAAACCTATGAGCATTTCAGTGCATGCTTTTCACCCTCCTCTTTTCATAGCTAGGGTTATACTGTGGGCAGCCATTAGCAATTCCTCCATTGCCGGACACCATCTACTCCACCAGTTTGCCGGAAAAATCCCGGCAATTTGAAAGGAAGGGAGGGGTTCCTCCAATAAATGTAAAATATTTTATATTTGTCATCATGCAGCTGAAAAAAGGCTGCTATTTATTATTATAATTTAGAAAATAGATTTTATTTCTGAAATCTTGTATTTTTAATTTGGGTCCACTTTAAGTTGGTCCTCCTTTTGTCATCATCATTGTATGGAGAAAGTCACGGTATGTGCCACCAAGGTCCAAGTGGAGGGGTTGCCTACTCAGTACTCTGACTTTGCAGATGTCTTTTGTCCCAGGGCGGCAGACAAACTTCCACCCCATTGAAGTTTTGACTGCCCCATTGACTTGAGATCAGGTTGTATGCCCCCTAGGGACCATTTGTATAATCTTTCTGGGCCGGAAAAAATTGCCATGCAGGAATATATCAGAGAAAACTTGGCTAAAGGGTTCATTCGTCCATCTAGGTCCCCGGCCGGGGCAGGGTTCTTTTTTGTACAGAAAAAGGATGGTGGCCTTAGGCCAAGTATTGATTACAGAGACTTGAACAAGATTACGGTGAAAAATCGTTACCCTCTCCCCCTGATTGATGACTTATTCTCTCAGATTACTGATGCAGGTGTCTTCACTAAACTTGATCTCAGAGGGGCATAAAACCTGATTCGCATAAGAGAGGGTGACGAGTGGAAGATGGCTTTCAACACACCCGATGGGCACTACGAGTATCTTGTTATGCCCTTCGGGTTGTGCAACGCACCAGCTGTCTTCCAAGAGCTGATCAATGAAGTTTTCAGAGAAGTCCTTGGGCGATTCGTCCTCGTCTATTTGGACGATATACACATTTTTTCACCTAGTCTAGCTGAACACAGGGAACACGTGAGGTATGTTTTGGGAAAGCTACGACAGAATTCTTTGTACGCTTTCCTTTTTTGGGGTACATAATCTCTACCGCAGGATTATCTATGGACCCCAAGAAGGTATCTGCCATCCTGGAGTGGCCGCAACCTTTGGGGTTGAAGGCACTCCAGCGATTCCTTGGTTTTGCCAACTACTACAGAAGGTTCATAAAAGGGTTTTCTTCTGTGGTGTCACCCCTTACTGAGCTTACCAAAAAGGGGGTAGATACCTATAATTGGTCATCAGAGGCACAAACTGCCTTTTCTTCACTTAAACAATTGTTTTGCTCCGCCCCCATTTTGAGACATGTGGATGTTTCTCTTCCTTTTATTGTTGAGGTGGATGCCTCGGAGGTCGGGGTGGGGGCTGTACTGTCTCAACACTCCGGTCTACAGGGCAGATTGCACCCGTGCGCATTTTTCTCTCGGAAATTTTCTCCCGCCGAGAGAATTTATGATATCGGGAATCGAGAACTGTTGGCCATCAAACTTGCGTTTGAGGAATGGCGACATTGGCTCGAGGGGGCTGAACATACTATAACAGTCTATACTGATCACAAGAACTTAGAGTATATTGAAGGAGCTAAACGTCTCAGTCCCAGACAGGTTCGCTGGTCCTTATTTTTCATGAGATTCAGGTTCATTATTACCTACAGACCGGGTAGTAAAAACATTAAACCAGATGCTTTGTCCAGATGTTTTGAGCCTGAGGCAGTAAAGCCCGCTACCCCGGCAGGCATCCTTCCCGAGAAAGTGGTCCTTGCTACTGCTGAAATTTGGGAGGATTGGGCTTCTACTTTAGGCCCGTTTCAACAGAAGGATGGAAGACTGTTTGAGGAATGGGAGGTTGCACCAGGTGACATAGTGTGGGCACTGCCTTCCAGAATGAGAGGGGTTAGATCTTCTCATGTGTCCTGGATAAAGTCTGTTGTGCAGGTGGATTCCTCTGCCTCCCTCCCTGTGATGATTGATGCGGAGGAACCTAAGGTAAAGGTTCATGAAAGACCTGGTAGACCGTGTCCGGAGTCCACGCCTCAAGGGGGGGGGGTACTGTATTGTTCCATGAAGAGGCAGCTGCGGGCACTTCCACAGCTACCTCGGGTTCTCTGGCGGGTGGTTCACCCGTTCCTCCGGCTTGTAGCACGCCAAGGATGGGATTGTCAGTTTCTCATAAGGTTGCTGTATCGCGCGAGCGCGCGCATAGACAGGACCTTTATGCTGGGAGGAGGCGTGTCAGCTGACCGGCCGGTTGGCTGACGTCAGAGGAGACACACGCGCTCCTGATTGGCTGATTGGAGTGGGCGCGGCCGTGGGGTCTCCTCTGCTTCTTAAGCCTTCGGGAATGACTCGCAACCTGTCTGCTGTTGCGAATACTCTGTGTGAGCGCTCAGACCTTAGGCAGTATCCGGTGTACTTTGATCCGGGAGGAAACCGGGGGTTTCACACAAGACTAGGATTATTGTATTATTGTTTATTACTTGATATTCTGTATATGACTCTGGCTCTCCTCTGACCTTTGCTCTTGCTTATCGATTCTGTACATCTGCCCATCTGATTCTGTTGCTGACTCTGCCTGAATATCACTACCCGTTTGCCTGCCAATTTTGTACTGTCTCTGCCTGTCTGTTGCCGATCCTAGCCTGTCTGACCACTCTACTCACCAGTGAGCCCTTGTCACTGGTGAGGTGCTTCTGATAGTACCCACCAGCTCCTCTGGTGAGGTCTTGTTAAACTATTCAGTACTGTTGCACAAAGCACTATACACTCAGTATTTCTGTTAGCTATACTTGTATTATTGGTGATTCTGCAGATTATCACATAATCAGGTATAGTGTCTGCATTATTGGTGATACTGCAGATCACACAATAATCAGACGTCTGTGTTGCTACACCAATAATTACAGAAAGCATGCAATATGCTTCCTCCCAGAAGGCGCTGTGTGAGGCTAGGCTATGGTGGGCCACTTAAACAACTCCCTCGGGACCAGACAAAAACAAGATTTAAGATCATTAGGAAGCTCTGAAAGCCATTTTGTTATTTTCTGGGTTTGCTATTTTGCATGCTTTGGACAAGGAAAATGTAAATACGAAACACAGAAAATAACAAAATAGCTGCCAAAGCTTCCATAATGATCTTTAATCTTGTCCTGAACTTTAAGCAATTCAACCACACTTAAAGAGAAACCGTAACCAAGAATTTAACTTCATCCCAATCAGTAGCTGATACTCCCTTTCCCATGAGAAATCTTTTCCTTCTCACAAACAGATCATCAGGGGGATCTGTATGGCTGATATTGTGGTGAAACCCCTCCCACAGTGGGATGTCATGAGAGTTTGAAGCTGTAGGGGAAATGTGAGGATTGCTGCTGGAGCCAGTAGAGGTAACTATTATAGGCTTGCTTCCAATGTGTACTCTGCAGTACATACCCACTCTGCATGGGGGCTATGGAGAGGCATTGGGCTTAGTGGTGGGTCACACCTTTTGCCCATTCATTTTTGGATAAAGTGGGGGGTGGGTTTATCTGTGGGCCAACCTAAGGTTCCCATTCAGTGGAAGCATTCACCGGCGTAACCACCGGGGATGCGACCCCCTCAGACGCAGGGGGGCCCGCCAGCCATGTGCGGGGGGGGGGAGCGCTGCCGCCTGCCCGGTTCTAGGACCCCCCAGCCAGGTGTGGAACTGGCCGCAGCGTCTAATAGATGCCGGGCCAGTTCATTCCCCGCAGCCGCAGTCTCGCAGGAAGCAGAGCAGGGCTATGGCAAGATGGCTGCCAAAGCCCTGCTCTGGAGACTATTTGTGTCTCCAGTACAGGGCTTCAGGAGCCATCTTGCCGTAGCCCTGCACTCTGCCTGTCAGCGCGGGAGATGTGCAGGAGGATCATTGGGGGATCTGAGGCCAGGAGAGGAGACATCTGCCAGGCAGGTGAGTGAATTGTTTTTTTGTTTTTTGTTTTTACAGGTCCTGCTCACTGTACTATTTTCTGTTGACTGCTGTCCACATTGCGATTTTCTGGTGCCTGCTGTCCACATTGGGATTTTCTGGTGACTGCTGCCCACATTGTGATTTTCTGGTGCCTGCTGCCCATATTGCAATTTTCTGGTGACTGCTGCCCACATTGCGATTTTCTGGTGACTGCTGCCCATATTGCGATTTTTCTGGTGACTGCTGCCCACTGTACGATTTTCTGGTGCCTGCTGCCCACATTGCAATTTTCTGGTGACTGCTGACCACATTGCGATTTTTCTGGTGACTGCTGCCCACTGTACGATTTTCTGGTGACTGCTGCCCACATTGCGATTTTTCTGGTGACTGCTGCCCACTGTACGATTTTCTGGTGCCTGCTGCCCACATTGCAATTTTCTGGTGACTGCTGCCCACATTGCGATTTTTCTGGTGACTGCTGCCCACTGTACGATTTTCTGGTTACTGCTGCCCACATTGCGATTTTTCTGGTGACTGCAGCACACTGTACGATTTTCTGGTGACTGCTGCCCACATTACGATTTTCTGGTGACTGCTGCCCACTGTACGATTTTCTGTTGAACGCTGCCCACATTGCGATTTTCTGTTGACTGCTGCCCACTGTACAATTTTCTGGTGAACGCTGCCCACATTGCGATTTTCTGGATACTGCTGCTTACTATATTATTTTCTGGTGCCTGCTGCCCACTGTACAATTTTCTGGTGAATGCTGCCCACTGTATGATTTTCTGGTGAACGCTGCCCACTGTACGATTTTCTGGTGAACACTGCCCACTGTATGATTTTCTGGTGAACACTGCTCACATTGTGATTTTCTGGTGACTGCTGCCCATTGTACGATGTTCTAGTGAATGCTGCCCACTGTACTATGTTCTAGTGAATGCTGCCCACATTGCGATTTTCTGATGACTGCTGCCCACTGTACAATTTTCTGGTGAACGCTGCCCACATTGCGATTTTCCGGTGACTGCTGCCCACTTTACGATTAGTTTATGGTGAAATGTTGCCCACTTTACGATTATTTTATGGCGAAATGCTGCCCACTTTACGATTATTTTATGGTGAAATGCTGCCCACTTTACCCACTTAGCGATTAATTTCTGGTGAAATGCTGCCCACTTTACAATTATTTTATGATGAAATCCTGCCCACTTTACGATTATTTTACGGTGAAATGCTGCCCACTTTACGATTAATTTCTGGTGCCTTACAATTATTTTATGGTGAAACACTGCCCCATTATAATCATTTGGTTCCTATGAGGGGGCCCCATCTAAATTTTCGCAGGGGGCCCAGTGATTTCTAGTTACGCCCCTGGGAGCATTGGAGCAATAACGCATTAATTAGGAGGCCCTAGCAGAAGCATCTTTAAATCTTCCCCTAAGCCTCCCATTTGGTCAATTAATTTAACTAATGGAAGTTTTCAGCAGAAAATATTCTCATTAATCCAGATCAATGGACCAATTGCAAGCCTCAATGTGATTTTTTTTTTTTTTTTTGCCATGTATCTATTATTCAGTACCGCAACAGAAATAAAAGCATGGTCTAGAACTGATAGGTCTTATCTCAAGTGTTCAAAAAGCCCCCTGAGACATGTAGATTGTGATTGTAATCGTAGAAAATTGGTTAAAAAAAGGCTTTAAGCCGCATCTACACGCGTAGATGCGGCCGCGATGCTCCTTATCAATCAAGCCGCTGATGCGGCTCAATTGATAAGATCCGACAGGATGTATCTTGCTTCCACCGATTCCCTGCTCGCTCCCCGCGAGGGGACAATGGCAGGGAATCGAGTGGAAGATAAGTGGCGCGGCGCAGGGACGAGCGGGAATCGAGCGGGTATTGATGCCGGGGGACGCGGCGGGCACGCGGAAGAGGCGATCCAGCGGCTAATCGAGCCGCCGGATCGCTGCAATGTCCCATAGTGTAGATGGGGCTTTAGAGACACTCACATGTGCAAATAGATCAACACAGCATCACAAAGATTTAACATTAAATAAGCTGTACTAAAAATAAGAAAATGTTTTATTTTTTTACAATATTACTTTATAAATGATTAGTCAGTGTTTGCCCATTATAAAATCTTTCCTCATTTTTCCTTAACCTGATTATGAAATTTATCACAGGTGGTGACATCTTTAGTGCAGTCTGGTGCATTCCTGTGGAATGTCTGTTTACTCTGTGTTCTGGAGCCAGTAGAAATACTACCTGTTATCATTATTATTATGTTTTATTCATGTAGCCTTGTACATAGTACAAACAAATATTGGGGGACATAGATACATGAGAAGTTCTATACACTGTACAATCATGACATCCAGATATACAAGAACAAAAACATTCACAGGTGATTATTATTATTGATGTATAAAGCACCAACATGTTCCATGATGCTGTATAAAGCAAGAAACAAATACTGGGTACAAAATAATGTGACAATACATACAGAGTTGTTACAAAATACAGAATCAGTACAAAACACAAAATTGGTAATTACAGTGACCAAATTAATATGAATAAATGTGTAACAAATTCCAAGACACAAAAGGGTAAGAGCCCTGCCCTTGCAAGCTTTTAGTTGATGTGTGGTTTGAGACATCACTAAATTTGGTACACGGACATATGATAAGTTACAGAAAAATAAGAAGCAATAGGAGGAGGTTCATGCCCTTGCAATCTTATAATCTGTAGGATAGTGGGGTTGAAACACTAGAGAAGAAGACACAGAAGTTGAAGCAGTGAGCCTCCATTGCGACCTACAGCACATTTTAAGCTTGTCTGAAAAGGTGTGTTTTGAGCGTACTTTTGAAGGTTTCCAGGCTCAGAACATGACAAACAGGCTGTAGGAGAGAGTTCTAAAGGAAAGGGGATGCTCTTGAGAAGTCCTGGATGTGGAAGTGAGAGGAAGTGATCAAGCTAGCTGTGCTCTGGGAGGAGAAAGCTGCATAGCTAAACCGCCTTGGCTGTGAAATGAAAGGGCAGGGCTACATACCAATATACAGCAATATATAAAGCTATAGGAAGTGTTTCTGATACTGAAACAGTATAATTAACGTAAAAGTAAAGCTGCATTAGTATTCATAAAGCTGCATAAATATCAAAGGCTCATTAGCCTAAATGCTCCAACATTGATAAGACTTAAAGAGAACCCGAGGTGGTTCGTGAGGGAGGGCAGATGGGACACAGAGGCATGTTCTCTGCCTCATGACATGCCTCTCCCCCAACCGCCACTCTCTGCTCACCCACCACTGTGCTATAGCCCCCCTGAGATTAGCGACAATATTTGTGGCTAACTCAGAGGTAGACAGATAAATGACAGCACTCAAGGCTGCACCTGCAATGTAAGCCTACAGAGGCAATGCAAAGCCTCACTGAGCTAAATACATGCCTTGAATGCAAAGCAGATGCAAATTATGCACGAATTCTAATCTAAAAATGTTGAAAGTAAATTTGAAGCAATGAATGCAGCTAGCCACTAGTTTACTTACGTTCAATTTGCACAGCAGGAGAGATGGCAGCTAACTCAGAGGTAAACACAGAGGAGAGGATTTCCCTGTTCAAAACGCCCACCAAGGGCGTTCCTGCAGGGTTTCCTGAGCTGCCATTGGGCAGCTTTCTCTCCCTGGCTATGCCCCCTGCCGCTCCCCCACCTCCCTGAATGCTATAAGTGACACACAGTCTCTCAGTGCAGCGTTTTGACATGTAGGTCATGAAAGTGGAAGTGGGCCATTGCGGCCCACGGGAGCGGCAGGGAGCGGCATTTTTGCGGCTGCCTGATCTGCTCAGCCGGATCAGGTAGCCTATTTTTTTTTCATTTGTTGAGCCCACCTCGGGCTCTCTTTAATTACTTTAAACTGGTTGCATGAGTTGCAGTAAAGACTTATCAAAGGCTTGAGCAATGCCAAGCCTAAGATTGTTAGTGGGTTATATTATTATAGCTGTCCTGATCTAATATGCCATTGTTTGTGTTATTTTGCTGAGCACAGGGTGGCGGATCTCCATGTTCAGGTGTGATAGAAAGACTACAGCATGCCAGCATCCTCAGTCAATTGCAGAGAATAGAGGAACAGTCCCAAGTGATTAATCAAGCTCTGGCAGAACTAGCAACTATCCCATATCTGCAGGAGATCAGTCAACAAGATGCTGAACTGGTAAGCATTCTTTAAATCATTTGCGGCTTATGCAAGCAGTGAGCATAACTGAAAACAGAGCAATACGCTTCAGGTCTTTTGGGACGTAAATCCCCTTATTAACTGTCCTTCTAAAACTGTTCTGTAATGGATTAAAGCCACAGTATGCTGTGTATACAATTACACTGGGGTTTTTTTTTTCACATTTCCTGATGCAAGTTTATTTCTGAATAATGAGTGTATTGGCTTCTAGGTTAATTTACTTTTAACTGGATAGCCTAAATATTTTGCATTATTGATGATAACTATGTAAATGAAATGTTGCCATCATTTTGTTTTTGAAATTACATGCCTAATTTTAAAACTCTAGGCAAATGTGGAATGAAAGAGTCTTTTTACATTGCCATATGTACGCGAGTATAAGCCGACCCGAGTATAAGCCGACCCCCCAACTTTTACCTTAAAAACCTGGAAAAAAATGACTGACGCGAGTATAAGCCGGGGGTAAGGAATGCAGCAGCTACTGGTGAGGCTTAATAGTCAAAATGAATGTCAAAAGAATAAGCACAAAGTGTACCAACCCGTACTTGCCAGCTGCTGTTTACAGTCGTGTGGGTGGTATCCATCCAGAGGCAGAGCTGCATGTATAAGTAAAGGCCTGCCCCATCCTTCCCAGCATATACAGAGTAGATTAATAAATATGTGAAGCTTTAATAACTGAAACTGTACATGACCTGTGATGACGTGTACCAATAAAAGTTAAACAGTGATGGAGACACGCTGATTGCAGAAGTAAGCTGAAAGTAAACCTGAACTCATGCGCAGGACAGAAGGAAAACAGACTGCAGACTTATTGAGTGATTTGTATCAGCTGTAACAAAGAAATGTTTTTCTTTAAAGGTTATTATGCTGTTGTGTATCTTTTAGAGCAGAGAGGACATTCTGAGTTCAGGTCCGCTTTCTGATTGGCAGCACACTGCGTGTAATGAGGTGCACCCCCACCTGGAGCTGAGCGGTAAAGGCTTTTGTGAGTAAAGATTGATTTTCTGTGTGCTGCCGTCCCGTCCGATCCAAGCAGAGCAGCATGTACAGTTTGCTAGGGTGAGCAGCCGGCGGCATGTACTGAGCTGAAGATTCCTTGCCACGTGCTGTGTGACCCAAGCTCCAAGGCGCTGACAGCGGGGGAGAGCAGCATGAAGGGACAGAGGAATAGCAGAGACACTCAGGAGAAAGCAGCCACCATACAAAGGCCCGGGCAGCAGACAGCAGGTGAGAGCAATGCGGCTAGGCTTCAGCTCAGTACATGCCTCCGGCTGCTCACCCTAGCAAACTATACATGCGCTCTTCTCTGCTTGGACGGGATGGGACGGCTTCACACAGAAAATCAATCTTTACTCACAAAAGCCGTCACCGCTCAGCTCCGATGAGCCTGTGGCAGGTGGGGGTGCACTTTGGGGGTTGCTATTTGTTAGTGACTCGAGTATAGCCGAGACCCCCACTTTTGGGCCACTTTTTTGGTCCCAAAACTCGGCTTATACTCGAGTATATACAGTATCTGAACAAGCCAAATTGTTATCAGTTTAACGTTTTCATTAAGCTGGGCAAAAGATAAGCATGTGATGACATAATTCAATTCAAGTCATAGAGGGTGACTTTCTAAGCTGATGGAATGCACACTGCAGTTCCTCCGCTCAGTGCTGCCAATAATAAGAATGAAAATATACTGTACATCTAAGGAAAATTAAATAATAAAATATACTCAAAGACGTGCCTAAGGAGCAGAAGAGATAAAATAAGAGTAGAAAAGATAGTTACCCAAATACAATGAACAAAAAAGTTCTATGAAAACAAACTAATAAAACCAATCAAAAAACATCAGCAGAAGCATGGATGATGTAATACTGGGAAAGATGGAAAGATGGAAAAAAAAAATTCTTCTACAAAAGAAATCTAATAAGTTGGAGAAGGCAGTTATTATGGAAAGCACATTGGGTACAAAATACCCTGTGTAATATACAAACAGATCAAAATAAGAGGCTCACATCATAACGGAATAACTGAATTTGCCTTTAGACTTCTTTGTGTCCCATTCATTACTCCAATATCAATGAATATGAACAACCCAAATACACAGTATATTATTAAAAAAAAAAGTTTTGCGTGTGAAAGTCTCCCCTTCTTCAGTTACATACATTACAATGATTTTAGCCAACTTAACGATGGCAATGTACCTCTTTCTGTAGTGTTCTGTGTGCATGCTTCCTCCTTACCAGTACAAATGGAATACTCACTGCAAAAAAACGGAACATTTTTGGAATGGATGTTAAAAAATATTGCTGGTTCTTGAGGTAATCACACATGAAACTACACTAAATGAGAACTTGTAGTTGATTGATGTGCAAAATGTCTATTACGTATTGTTATCCTTTTTGTTGTTGCTGTTTACAAAAGTAAAATTACGCTTTAATTGAAAAAATATATTGTATGTATATTATACAATCCACCCTCATAAGTGATCAGCACACATTGTAATAACAAAACAGGCTTATTGTAGGCAGTTCAAGCAGTACTTCTAATTAATCTGAGTCTATAAATAATATCTGTATTCTACAGTTACAGATACAGACACTAGCACCAGATGTATTGGCCTGTTTCAATGAACACATGCAATGGATTACAAATGGGATGAAATTTAAAAGGTAAAAAAAAATCATTTGCATTACATTTTCTGCAAACACAGACATTCATCACGACTGACTAACTCATTGGTTGGCTGATTGATTTATCAGATGCTTAAGCACTATTGCATTATTTAGTTTGTTTTTTTAAAAAGGACACAGTTAAATAAGGTAATGATCAGGTAATGATCAGGTAAAAATGAACAAATAAACATGACATGAACCATGCTTGAGAGACAGATACTAATTTACCTTATTGGTATCCACTAATTATTGAACGTAATACTAGGAAAATGGGTCTTTTGAAGCCTGACATTTTGTAGTAAGGGTCATCCACTTCAACACTAACAATTACAATGGGTAAGGCATACGGGAAAATGTATGGAAGAAAAAAGGCAAAGTTGGCTAGAACTTGGGAGGCTAAGTCAAGGGGCAGATCTAAAAGGAATAAGGCAAAAAAAGATGGAAGGCATGGACCACAAATAAAGAGAAGATAAGAGACAGAGTAGTTACTGAGAGGGGATCAGGAGACCTACCGCACCACCTGTCCTGTTCTCTGGAGAAGCAGACTGTTAGGTCACAGAATGTGTGAGGCATCAAGGGTCACGGTTACACCTCAGACATTGTGCTGCAGCGGCTACAGCACGGTGGCGTAGTGGTTAGTGCTCTCGCCTTGCAGTGCTGGGTATCTGGTTCATATCCCAACCAGGTCAACGCAACTGAACAGAGAGGTAATAATCCAAAGATTGTGATGGCTGAAAGATGTATGAAGCCTCATCTCCTCTGCAATGGGAAATTTGACCAGGGTCGCAGTGGGATATGTCCAGTACAGCAGTGTGCCAAAGCGGATCAGTGTAGGAAGACCCCACTGAGTGCTGGGCAGTAAGTGAGGACTTCTGGACGGCGTCTCATGGAGGTACAGTGTGGGTTTCCTCCAGGCACCCCGGTTTCCTCATACATCCTAAAAGCATGCAGATAAGTGAATTGGATTCCCCCCAAATTGGCCTTAGACTACGATACATACACTACACAATACATACATAGACATATGACTATGGTAGGAATTCGATTGCGAGCTCCGCCGAGGGACAGTTAGTGACAAGATTATATACTGTATACTCTGTAAAGCGCTGCAGAAGATGTCAGTGCTATATAAATACTAAATAATAATAATTCCCTGAGGTACTTCTATTTGTGGCTTGGTCATGGGCATAGTTGATTGTGATACATATGGTAATACTAGATTCGAACCTGTGTTTGCACATCTATAATTACTGGTCCTTTTACAGATAGATTATATTTAATAGTGACCATTGAAATTCCTGTATCTCACTCTCTGATTATTTTAATTGATTTTAGTTTCAGAGACACGCCCCCAATAAATATTGCTTCTACCGTATATGGACTATGTGGTGTTGTAATATTTTCTGAGCCTTACATGGATGCTTTTCTTGAGCTTCCTGTCTTGTGGTCACTGCACACTTCCATGAGAGAATTCAGCAGAAGAACTGGAGTCAGAGGATTAACCTCCTTAACGGTCTGGACGAGCTCAGCTCGTCCATTACCGCCGGAGGGTGCCGCTCAGGCCCTGCTGGGCCGATTTGTTTCAAATAAAAAGGAGCACACGCAGCTGGCACTTTGCCAGCCGCGTGTGCTAACTGATCGCCGCCGCGTGCAGCGGCGAAAGAGGGTCCCCCCGGCCGCTCGAGCCCAGCGCAGCCAGAACAAACAGTTCCGGCCAGCGCTAAGGGCTGGATCGGAGGCGGCTGACGTCAGGACGTCGGCTGACGTCCATGATGTCACTCCGCTCAGCGAAACAAGGAAGGCTGCTCATTGCGGCCTTCTTTGTTACTTCTGATCACCCTCTAGGGGGCTTTCATGCAGCCAATGTAATAGTTTTTTTCTTATTAAAAAAAAACCCTCCCGCAGCCGCCCTGCCGATCTTAATAGAACGCCAGGGAGGTTAAAGTCTGGTTTCAGTGAGAACCAAGGACTGTGTGAAGGGTGCATAAAGTTAAATTCACATATCTTTTGTTTGCAACAGAGCTCTTAGGATCAGGTATGCTTTAACACCTTCCAGCTACTGGCAAGAAAAAGCATGTTCCTGAAAGACATTCTCTCTGCTACCTTGAAAGAAAGGGGGAGAACCGAGAGCCCGATATGGTGTAGTATGTTAATAAGATCTGATGCAAACACACACAATGGTTATACTCACAAGGACGGGTCGCCTCCAAGGCAACCACTAGATAAGCAGGCGGGAGAATTGTAACCTGACCCCACTCAGGGTTAAGAAGTCCCTCTGTGTAGATAGATTGAAATGGGGATACACCCTTCCACCCAGGGTGGACTCTTATGCAGACAACGGGCAGGTTACCCGTGAAACGCGTTGCACTTTTGGAGCTCATAATAAATGTTACTTTAAACTTGAAGTAACATGCCCGTTGTCTGGCCATTTTTTCAGAAGGAAGGTGAGTCCACCCACTTCCCCCTTTTTAACAATTTTAACTAATTTTACTCTGCTTGGCGCCTCTGTTGTGTAACACATAATTCTCTTTGCTACAGCAATGTTAATTTACTGTTGCTATTTTGTACCAGTGTGCACTTTTGTATGTACAGCTATCTCAAGTGCCTCAATGCCAGTCAAAACCTCAGCACTCAGAGAACGACTAGAAACCAATCAGTGTTTTACCACTACAACGTGTCAATCATGGTGATTGAAGTAAAAGTTTGTTTTACAAAACAAAACTTCCCAGGTCATGTAAATTTTAACAATGTGCAGCAGGAAAGGATTGAACAAATACTGAGACAATCAGCGGGAGCTAAACAGGAATTTATTATTACTAGCATATATAGTCTATACCTTTTTACTTCTACTTAAGGTGATACTTAGTATGTGGTACGAATTGTATGCATAGTACAGATAATTAATTGAACATTAGTAGCAAAGAAAAGAGTCTCATATGTTTATTTTCAGTTATATAGCTTTTTTTTTTATAACATTGCATCATTCTCTAATATTTGCAATTTACAAACCACACTTTGTATTTTAATCTATAAAACAGAGCAGAGCAAACGACCCATTAAACTTCCATGCAGTAAAACCTTAAAACTCTAAATCTCTCTCACTGCTTCAGAAAACAGCACTGTAGCCATCCCAAGTTGGGTCGGAGAGCTCAGAGAAGCTCTTTTGCATAGATAACAGAAGTTTCTCAGCTCTTCCTGTACTGGAAAATAATATGAGAATCATTTCTTTGCTGTTGCTATAATGCTCTATTTCTTAGCTGTACTACACATACAATTCATTATATCAAAAGTTTATTTTTGCTTCAGGTTTGCTTTAAGATATTAAGCTGCGTTTGTTGTCAGTGTTATGCCTTAGCATCAATGTAAATGCTTCCAATGTGGGGTACTGTAAATATGATCAGCGATGACAGCCTACTGGATAATATATGAGCAACCCTTACTCGTGGCAGGTAGGCACTTTATTTTCCATTGCACTCTTACTGTGAAACATGTAGTAGTAGCAGTAGCAGTCACCACAGAGTAAAAACAAAAAAAAAACAAAGATGGGGTTGAGCAGAAATCTAACACTGCTATATTTGAGCCTTGAGAATTAAATCAAAACTCTCAGACTTTCCGAGATTACTACTCTAATCTTTATAAAGAACCACCTTTAAAATTCCCAATTAAATATTGCTTGGTTCTCTTCACCTACCGCAATCTATCAAAGATGGCTTCCAAATTACTTAAAGGCACTCCGAGGCGTGCCCGAATGTAAACGAATACACTTACCTGGGGCTTCTTCCAGCTCAGGGTAGGCGGCGAGGTCCCGCGGTGTCCTCCCGGCTCCTCTCCTTCAGCCTCCGCCGGCGTCACCTGGCGACACCTGGACCTGGTGTCGGCCGGCTCTTCCTGGTTAATGACGCAATGCAGGTTTTCCGCGCATGCGCAGACCTGTCACGCCAGCCAGCGTGATGACACGAAGCGGTGGCGTGATGACGCATTACGTCATTAACCAGGAAGAGCCAGCTGACACCAGGCCCAGGTGTCGCCGGGTGACGCTGGCAGAGGCTGAAGGAGAGGAGCCAGGAGGACGCCGCAGGACCTCACCGCCTACCCTGAGCTGGAAGAAGCCCCAGGTAAGTGTATTTGTTTAAATTCGGCCACTCATCGGAGTCCCTTTAATGAGAAACACTTTCCAATCTACTGTATGAGAGTTGTATTCATTTGGCTTAATAAAGTTACAGTTCTTAAAGAGAACCCGAGGTGGGTTTGAAGAATATTATCTGCATACAGAGGCTGGATCTGCCTATACAGCCCAGCCTCTGTTGCTATCCCAAACCCCTCTAAGGTCCCCCTGCACTCTGCAATCCCTCATAAATCGCAGCCACGCTGCTGACAAACAGCTTGTCAGAGCTGGCTGTGTTTATCTCTATAGTGTCAGTCTGCTGCTCTCCCCACCTCCTGCAGAACTCCAGTCCCCGCCTGCATCCCTTCCCTCCCTGCTGATTGGAGGGAAGGGACGGGGGCAGGGACCGGAGCTACGCAGGAGGCGGGGGCGCAGCTGAGACTGACACTACAGATGTAAACACAGCCTCACAGCACGGCTGTGATTTATGAGGGATTGCAGAGTGCAGGGGGACCTTAGTGGGGTTTAGCATAGCAACAGAGGCTGGGCTGTATAGGCAGATCCAGCCTCTGTATGCAGATAACATTCTTTAAACACACCTCGGGTTCTCTTTAAAGAGACTCTGTACCAAAAATTACAATGTTTTTTCTACCATCCTACAAGTTCCTAAAGCTGTTCTAATGTGCTCTGCCTTACTGCAGCACTTTCTACTATCACTGTCTCTGTAATAAATCAATGTATCTTTCCCCCGTCAGACTTGTCGGCCTGTGTCTGGAAGGCTGCCAACTCTTCAGTGCTGGTCTGTTTATGCACAGTCTCCAGGCCCTTCTATGCACACTCCAGTGTGTGTGTGTATTTACATAAGCCAGCAGCGTCTCTGCTATCTTATCAGTGATAGAAGAGAGCTGGATAAAAATCCTCCTCTGTTAGGCTGTGAAAGTAGCTGGCTGACACATACTGACACATACCGAGGAATTACAAACACAGGCACAGGCAGAGCTGTCTGCAGCCTGTCACTAGTATTCAGTGGATTAGAGCTGCAGGGAGACAGAAGGTAAACACACAAATGATCTTTTGAGATTCAAAAGGAAAGCTGTATACAGCCTGCTTGTGTATGGATGTATTTTCTATGTGTGGACATACTGTACATCAATCTACTTCCTGTTTTGGTGGCCATTTTGTTTGTTTATAAACAAACTTTTTAAAACTGTTTTTGACTACTTTTAATGCGGCGGGGAGCGGCGAAATTGTGACAGAGGGTAATAGGAGATGTCCCCTAACACACTGGTATGTTTACTTTTGTGCGATTCTCTTTAACCTCACCATGGAGTTTTTTCTTTCCATGGAAGTAAGTTTACCTTTATTTCCTCTATCTTTAAATTGTTTTTAATCTTTTTTTATTTCACTTTAGCACCTCTGAACCACATACATAATCATACCAACTTGTGTGGCGGGTATATCCCTTAGTTTTTTTGTCTATACCTGCGACTTTTTAACCCGCGTGGGGTTTGTTTTGTCCACCACCAGCCTTCTGTTGTGCCCCTGCTGTGGCACACAAATATGAGCAGAATTATGTATGTTGTCTTAATCCCTGTGTCAGAATCTTTCTATACCATATCGGCTCTTGATTTCCTCCCACATTCCCCCCACCCATGGATTTGTGATTAGTAATTCCCACTAACAGTTAGAAGTTTTTTTCTAAAAAGCATGTTACGTCTTTATTCTGGATGGGTTCATGCAGTGTATGCACTATGTTAAGAACCATATGGACATTCTCACAGGGGGATATTTATCAAGAGTATCTGAGACAAAATATTGGTAGATTTTTAGAAATCCATGCAGAACTGTCTCGGGCATCTTAAGAAATCATTTGATAGCGCAGATTCCTTCTAAAACTGTTGTAAAACAGGAGGAGCTAGGAAGGTCTGTCAGACAGTGCAGTGTGTGAGGGGAATTGCTGTTGCTGAGGTAACCAATACATCTGTTGTATTGATAGCAGCAGGCTCTGAGGAGGAATTCCGCAGGGGGAGGAGCCTTTCACAAATCACATCTAGCCTGCACTATCTGTAGAACTGCTATCAAGCACTTCTTAATCTGCAGCACTTTAGGGATGGCTTTGCACTTTTATTAACTCTAGTGCAGCTCTAGAAATTCACGCTGAACTGCCACTATTACATAGGATTTAAGAAGGTTCTTATTATCACGCAGAACTGTTCTCCCTGCTAGTTAGAACAGATTAAGAAGAAAAAGCCGTTGGTAATGCATTGATAAATCTCCCCCACAGTGAGTAACTCAGCATTTCTGGTAGCACCAGCTTAGGGCCTGTTTCCACTACACGCAGATTGGATGCAGAATGGATGCAGATAAAATGACTCCAATGAATGCGTATGGGGAAATCTGCATCAGAAAAATCGCGTTTAGTGGAAACAGGCCAATAGACGTTCATTGGAGTCAGTTTTTCTGCATCCAATCTGTGTGTAGTGGAAACAGGCCCTTATATAGGGGACAAGGGGCTACAAGCGGTTTGGGAGGGGGTGCTACAATGTTTTGTTTCCTCTTTTTCTTTAATAAAAATGTAAATAATAAGAAAATAATTAAATTAAACCCTTCAGTGCAAAAAAGGCACCTTTTTGATTGTGCTCATCTGTCCTGTTTTGTGACATTAAAGAATACTTACCTCGTCAACCATCACTAATTGAATCAAGCGAAAAGAACATTGGGGCAGTAAAAAAAGACATTTATTTCACACAAGTGAGTCTTTTAACACCTGGCAATGCTTTTTACCTGGGCCTTTTGCTTAATGAAGTTATCCCTACATATACTCACGTGTGTTGGACTAAGGTTAGCTTTTAACGCCAGCATTAGTTGCAGCTGAATCAGGTCCGGGGAGAGATAACTCACAAGAAAAGTTTAGTGCATCATGGTTTAGGTGTGAAATTGCTGCTTTTAAAATGTACCTCTCTGATTCTGCATTGAATAATATTTTAACACCTACAATTATATAAATGGAGAGGTTGTTGTATTTAAATCAGTTCTCTACTTTGTATGCCATTGACAAATAGGGTGAATTATGTTATATGAATTGTTTGTGTAAAGAACTTTTGAAAGATGTCTATAATTGTTATAGTACACTATGTAGCATTTAAAAAATGTGTTAAAATATTAAAACATGACATAATGCTTTATATTACAAAAAAAATTGAATTTCTTGAAATCTTTTATTTCATTTATAAGAACAGTAGTAGATTTGCAATAGCTGCTTTAGACATCTTAGCACCGTGTCAGACTTTTATGCACCACCTTATAATGCAACACCAAGTCATATAACAAAGTCATTCCAGAACTGAGCCAATAACAATGCTGGTTACAAGATACATTCACAAATTGTCTTGTAATTAAGTAATTTCTGTGCAAACAAAGTAAAGAAAGCCATCATCACCCAACCTGGACACAGCAAAAGCTTTTCTGCATTGTTTGCTTAGCTTAGTATACTTTGAGTCAATCTAATAATTTTCGTACAGCAATGGCAATTTTATCAGTTAGCTTCTGTAAGAGTCTGCGGAAAAGCCGCTGCGCGGACTGACGGCGTGGCGGCTGGTTCCGCGTCCAGCGTGCGTCTGAGGTGGCTGGGTCTGTTAGTGCACACAGATTGAGGAATACGCGCGCGCGCTGAGAGGCAGAACCTTTATGGCAAACGAGGAGAGATCAGCTGACCAGGTTGGTCAGCTGATCTCAGAGCGAGTAGCTATTGGTTGATCAGTGATGGGTGGCGCTGGTGAGCGCTGCTCTATATATAGTTACTGCTGATCAGTCTCAAGTTGTCTGCCGTTGCGAACACTTACGTGAAAGCACTCAGACCATAGTCAGATCCCACAGTGTGTTTGAACCAGGAGGACCTGGGAATTCACACTGAGCCAGATTACTACTGTGTTACTATTGTGTTATACTTCAGACTAGTTCCAGGGTGTTGAGACCACGGACCTCACATCCAAGACTAGGAATACTGTGTTACTATTGTGTTATACTTCAGACTAGTTCCAGGGTGTTGAGACCACGGACCTCACATCCAAGACTAGGAATACTGTGTTACTATTGTGTTATACTTCAGACTAGTTCCAGGGTGTTTAGACCACGGACCTCACATCCAAGACTAGGGAAACTGTGTTACCATCGTGTTATAATTCAGACTAGTTCCAGGGTGTTGAGACCACGGACCTCACACCCAAGACTAGGGATACTGAGTATTCTTCAGACTCGTTCCAGGGTGTTGAGACCTCGGACCTCACACCCAAGACTAGACATTGTTGATATATGTTACGACCTATTGCATCCCTGACTATCCTTCTGCTTTCTGATTCGGTACCTTCACCTATCTGATTACCTGTTGCCAACCCTGCCTGTCCCTGGATACCGAATCAGCCTTTTGTCTCTGTACCTTATCTGTCCGTGTGTTGCCGACCCAGCCTGCCCGACCTTGCGAGCTATCCCTCTCCATTGAGAGATTAGTCTCCAGTCCTGCTTGTGACGCCCACCTTCTAGGTGTCACTCAGCCACAAGGCCTTACAGCTATTCAGCCTGGGGCTCCACCCCTTTGGAAGTCTCAGGCTGTTGGAAGGTCTTCACACTTCCCAGAGGGAGGTATTTCTCATACGGCTAAGGACCACCTACTCCTCGGGTGGTCCCACTCAAAGTCATTACTGTTGCACCAAACACTCACACTACAGAGGTGTCCAGAGGTTAGTTATACTTGTATTATTGGTGATTCTGCAGATCATCAATCAGGTATATATATCTGTATTCTTGGTGATACTGCAGATCACCAATGATCAGATTCTCTCTGTGTACTGACACCGATCGTTACAGCTTCTGAGTAAAGTAGAATTTTCAGTATTAATCTCCCTGGCGGTATGGTTATTTCCAGATTTTATTGTCTAAAAGCAGTGCACTTTATTCACACAATTTTAGACTCTAAAAATCATGGCGCTAGATTGATCTGAAGTAGTCCTGCACATTACACACCACCCCAGGATCCAGCTCAGGGTTACAGATTTCCATCCCGAGCCTGACTCAGGGTTACTGCTAAGAAGGTTAAAGCACACCTGAAGTGAGAGGGATATGGAGGCTCACAGATTTATCTCCTTTTAAACAAGGCAAATTGCCTGGCTGTCCTGCTGATCATGTGCATCTAACATTCTTAGTCATGGAGCCTTAAAGGGACACTTAAGCCTACAAAAAAATGAGATTTACTCACCTGGGGCTTCCCTCAGCCCCCTGCAGCTGATCGGTGCCCTTGCAGCCCCGCTACGATGCTCCTGGACCCGCCGACGAGCACTTCCGGTTTCGCCGTCACCGGCCGACAGGCAAGGCAACGCGAGTGATTCTTCGTGTTCCCAACCACAATTGCGCCCCCTATACTGCTATTGCAGCCTTCTTGCCGCAATAGCAGCATAGTGGGTGCTATTGTGGCTGGGAACGCGAAGAATCACTCGCGTTCCCATGCCTGTCGGGCGGTGAAGGCGAAACCGGAAGTTGTCGCCGGCGGGTCCAGGAGCATCGAAGCGGGGCTGCGAGGGTACCGATCAGCTGCAGGGGTCTGAGGGAGGCCGCAGGTGAGTAAATCTCATTTTTTTTAGTAGGCTTAAGGTTCACTTTAACAAGCATGCAGATCCGATGTTTCTGACTGAAGTCTGACCAGATTGGTCACATGCTTGTTCCAGTCATGTGATTCAGACACTACTGCAGCCAAAGAGAGCAGCATAAAAGGAAATTGGCAATATGGCAACCACCACATGCCTCTCACTTCAGGTTTACTTTAACTAGTTGAACATTGAGGGGTTTTTCCCCTTAAAGGACTTCCAATGCGACAAATATAAAACAGATTTTACTCACCTGTGGCTTCTTCCAGCCCCTGGCAGCAGTCTCAGTCAGTGGGACAACATGGAGGACCGGGGCTGCGGCGAGGGATTGAGACTGCTGCTAGGGGCTGGAAGAAGGCCCATGTAAGTAAAATCTGTTTAATAGTTGTCGCATCGGAAGTACTTTAAGCACCAGAGCAATTCTCACCTTTCAGCGCTCTTCCCTTTCATTTGCCAATAACTTAATCACTACTTATCACAACAAAATGATCTATATCTTGTTTTTTTCACCACCAATTAGGCTTTCTTTGGGTGGTACATTATGCTAAGAATTATTTTATTCTAAATGCATTTTAATGGGAAATATAAAAAAAATTGAAAAAAAAATATTTCTCAGTTTTCGGCCATTATAGGCAGACAAATGACAGTGCTTAAGGCTGCACCTGAAATGAAAACCAACAGAGGCATGCAGAGCCCCTCTGGGGCTAAATACATGTCTAGAGTGCAAAACAGATGCAATTATGTACTAATTCTAATCTAAAAGATTTTGAATACAGATTGAAGCAATGAATGTAGCTAGCCACAGGTATACTTACATTCAATTTGTACAGCGGGAGACATGGCAGCGCTTTAATACAGAGGCTGTACCCAAATGATTTATCTGCATGGATGTGCAGAGCTCCAAAAACTGGACAACATTACACAACTAGCACTCAAACTGGTATAACAAAGGAGGATGTTCACTTCAGTAAATAATTTGTGCACAGATTATTCCCTATTTGACTTCCCCACGGTGATGACGGACCCTCACGGTGAAGACCTAACACTAGTCTAACTTTAAAAACATAATTTTTCCTTCTGCTGCTGATCATAAATGGTATACCCATTTCATCAAGCAGGCAGACAAATGACAGCGCTCAAGGCTGCACCTGAAATGAAAACCAACACAGGCATGCAGAGCCCCTCTGGGGCTAACTACATGCCTTGAATGCAAAACAGATGCAATTATGTACTAATTCTAATCTAAAAGATTTTGAATACAGATTGAAGCAATGAATACAGTTAAGCCATTATAGTTTTAAAATAAAACGTTCTATTGTAGATAAAACCCACACATTTGATTTGCCCATTTGTCCCGGTTAATGCAATGTTTGAAATATTTCCCTAGTACAATGTATGGCGTCAATATTTTATTTAGAAATAAAAGTGCATTTTTTCAGTTTTGCGTCCACTACTATTTAAAAGCCCATATTTTCAAAAGTTTTTTTTGGGTAGCTATGGGAGAGTGTGGGAGGTAAGCGGTTAATCTTAAATGTAAGTGTAGGTCTTTTTTATTAAAAAAAATGTATGTGGGTGTAATTTTACTATTTGGCCACAAGATGTCCTCATGCATTACTTTCCTGTGCGTACTATTAGTACATTAACAGGAAGTAATGCAAGGATGTGTCACTTTTGTAATTACAATGACCACAGGCATCTCATTGATGCTGGCGATTTTTGACACAGGGACTTAGATTTATGAGTGGGAACTGTATTCTCATTTATTCATCTCCCCTCTAACGATCGGTAGGGGGGGAGAACGTGTGCAGGAGTGCACAGCGCCAATTGACTAATATATCTACGTCCCTGGGACTTCAAATTAGGTCCTGCAGGGCGTAGATATACTGCACACTGTGCCGTAAGTAGTTAACCTTTCCAGTAACTTGGAAACAATTTATATCTTTTTTGCTATTCGTTTTATGTTGTGACCATAGATGAGATTTGAGTTTCATTTCACTTTAAGGCAAACCTGATGGGAAACTACCACATTCAGTCGAGTGGCCACCCATGCAGGAATTACCAACCCCTATTGCAAACAGACACAGTCATCAGGGCCGGTTTAAGCAACAATGGGGCCCCAGGGTAAAATAAACCTGGGGGGCCCACCAACAGATAGGCCGGAACAAAAATCGGCATTAAGGGACCTTTCTTGCAGCTGGTATAGTCAGGGTGTGAAGCCCCAATCGGTCGGAGCTCCACATTCTGGCTACCCCAGCCTGCATGGGGGACAAGGGGTTAAAAAGTTTCAAGAGGGGGGACCCCACATAATTTTTAAAAAAAAAATTCCCACACTCTAAACATAAAAAAAAAATTCGGAAAATAGGAAAAAATGCCAGGAATCTTCATGCAGCCATATTGCGGCTGTATAGCGATCCCTGGCCAAAGCGATGCGGCTGCGTATGGACCCCCTGGAAACCCTGCCAGGAAATGTAATGCTCTTTCTTTTGATGCATGTAAAATTACACTACCGTTAGGTTTGCTACTAAAAGTGACATTTACCGCATTTAAAGAGACACTGAAGCGAAAAAAAAATATGATATAATGAATTGGTTGTGTACTATGAATAATTACTAGAAGATTAGCAACAAAGAAAATATTCTCATATTTTTATTTTCAGGTATATAGTGTGTTTTCTAACATTGCATCATTCTCTAATATGTATAGATTACACAACACTATGCATTCAAAATGATTCTTTCAGAGCAGTCTGTGAACCAATGACCTCTCCTCTGGCAGATAAAAAGAAAACTGTTCACTTACAGTTGAGATAATAAAAGTCAGAAGACAGCTCTCTCCACGACTTTGAAAGTCGTAGAGATTAATGGCTTTTTTGCATAGAGATAACAACTGGAGTTTCTTAACTCTTCCTGTACTGGAAACAATTACACTGATGTATCTGACCTTAATGGTTTATTTCTTAGCTGTGCTACACATACAAATCATAATATCATAATTTTTTTTTCGCTTCAGCGTCTCTTTAAAAGTATACTTTTTTTCCTTTGAAACTTTAAAATCGATTTTCTCAAAAACTATAAGGTCTTTTTGAAAAATTGTTTTTTTCCACGTATTCCCAATGATCTCCTTAACATATCCTGCAAATTTAGGGTTTCTAGCATTTAAGGTGGATTTGCTATTAACCATTAAAGTCGGCAGGTTTTTAAATGTGTATTTTTTTCCTTTGAAACTTTAAAATCGATTTTCTCAAAAACTATAAGGTCGATTTGCATTTTTTTTCCTCTTGTAGCCACTGGGGGCCCCTAAAAGCTCTGGGGCCCTGGGGCAATTGCCCTCTTTGCCTCTATGGTAGCGCCGGCCCTGACAGTCATAGCACTTACATCCAAATTGTGTGGTTACCTCCCTCTTTAGTGACTTTACCCCTTGTAAACCCCCTGGCTCTCCATGAACAGACAATATATAGTATAGTCTCAAAGAAATAATAATAATAAGGGCCACGTAGTGCATATATGGCCACTTGAGATTTCTCTTCGTTCCCAGTATTTTACCCGAGCAGTTATACAATGTCTTTATTAAATTATTTACACGTGTGCCAGTTTTAGAGCAAGTGTCCACATGTTTAACCACTTTACCCCCGCGCGTACGTATTTCTCCGCCCCTTTTTCCATCCTTTAAAAACCAGGGATGGAGAAACACGTACTTTCCGCGTTCCCGACGCTGCCCGCGCTCCCGCTCGTAAACACGCCGCCCGCCGCTAGTAAAACCGCCGCCGCCCGCTCGCCCAGAGATCAATGAACGGGAAAATCCATTCCCGTTCGTTGATCTAAGCCCGGCAATGATCAGCTGCTCTCCTATGGGCAGCGCGATCATTGTGAGAAAAAACTCACGTGTCCAGCCTCCTTATTCTTCCTCCAAGCTTCCGGAAGGAAGCTTGGAGGTCGCATTAAAACAAAAAGTTACTGTGGCCATCTTGTGGCCAAATAGTAAACTACACCCTACACATTTTTCACATACAAATAAATGACTTTTACACATAAAATTAACTCATTACCTCCCACACTCCCCATTTTTTTTTTTTTTGTAATTAAAAAAAAAATTAAAAAATTTACAATTAAAAAAAATACATAAATAGTTACCTTAGGGACTGAACTTTTTAAATATTTATGTCAAGAGGGTATAACACTGTTACTTTATAAACTATGGGCTTGTAATTAGGGATGGACGCAAAACTGAAAAAAATGCACCTTTATTTCCAAATAAAATATTGGCGCCAAACATTGTGATAGGGACATAATTTAAATGGTTTTATAACCGGGACAAAAGGGCAAATACGTTTCATGGGTTTTAATTACAGTAGCATGCATTATTTAAAAACTATAATGGCCGAAAACTGAAAAATAATTATTTTTTTCCCCACATTTTTCCTATTTTCCCATTAAAACACATTTAGAAAAAAATAATTCTTGGCATAATGTCCCACCTAAAGAAAGCCTAATTGGTGGCGAAAAAAACAAGATATAGTTCATTTCATTGCGATAAGTAATAATAAAGTTATAGACGAATGAATGGAAGGAGCGCTGAAAGGTGAAAAATGCTCTGGTGCTCAGGGGGTTAAACCCCTCAGTGGTGAAGTGGTTAAATATAATAGACTGCTTTAATGCAGTTCAAATTATAAGATTTATATGGATTTACTCCCTGTAGATCCGATCATCTGCCTCCAAACCTTTTTTTAAACAAGACACAAGAAAAACAATTCAAAGCTTATTGTAGATGTGTACTGCAGCTTTAAGACATTCCGCTTTCTCAGTTTTCTGAAATCCCTTTAAGTCTTTCTAGGCTTGCTGCTCTTTATTTTTATGATTTCCCTTTAGACCAGTGTACTGGGAATTAGCCTCACCTTCACAGGGAAAGCAAAAGAAGAAAATAAGATAATTATCATTTCACATGTTTAGCCCTAGAATACTGTTGACCTCCGTATAACACTGCATTTCCAATGAGACACTAGAGGATGGTTGTAATCCTTGTAAAGATACGCTTGGAGGTATAGAAGACTCACTTTACCAAACCTGAGCCTAGGTGCTCTTTAAACAGGTGTTACAAAAAAAAGGAAAAACTTGCTTGAAGATATGAATGTATGTATATGAAGGTGTTATACAAAATGTTACTCTATCCAAAATTCACTTTTGGTTTGAGGTTGATAATCACAGACTAAATAAGTGCACCTTAATTTTATTAAATTGTTTTACCTTATAAGAAAGAAGTTTCTTTTACTGACGCCTAACATGGTACAATACTCTACCTTTCCATTATAAAGAAGACAGATTTTAAAGTAGCCCATATTATGGGGAATTACCCCTATCACAAGTATTTCTACCGTCTAATTTTGCAAACATTTTAAAAAAAAAACTTATATTACTAAAATGTTTCCCCAAACAATTAAATGCCTTCAGACAGTATTTATGTATATAATATAAAGTGTTTCAATGTTTTCTGGGCTTAGCAATTAAACAACAAAAGAGTTATAGACAACTTAGTTCATGCCTAATTGATCTGCAAGTGTAAAATCATTATCACACAGCTGTCTGCCCATATAGCAGATAATTCAGGTCACTGATCCCTCTGGGAAAGAGGAGGTGCAGCAATGCAAAAGAGGGAGGGGCGAAGCTTCTCCACCAGCTTTCTGTGTGCTTCTGAAGAACACTGTCAGAAAAGACAGAAGCGTATCCTTCAGATCCAAATAAGCGGCTTTGGTTTCATCATATGCACTATAATGGTTTTATGACCTATTTAGATGTTATTAAAGAAAGCCTAAGGGGGATAGGAGGGAAACAGAAAATGTAGGCACCAGAGGTGGCGCAGAAGATTCGGCGCACCACAGGTGTCCATATAAATTGCAGCTATGAGGGTAAATTTCTGTGCTGCTATTTGTAGCTGCAGTTTCTATAGTTATTTTATGAAACACCTCCTGTGCCCCAATTTCCCCTAATAGCCACAATTAACATGGGTACCTAAGGGGTGTCCAAACTTCCGTGTCGTCTGGTATTTTATGTTTTCTTGCAGCATTATTGTGGCAAAGGCAGTGCAGGTATCAGGGAATTTGCGGTGAGGGACAGTGTGGTAAGGCACGGGGGGTCGAATAGGGTTAGGCATCGGTGTAAAGGATCGGTTAGGGTGATGCATCATGGAAAGGGTGGCAGTGAGGGTTAGGAATCGGTGGGGGATTGGTTAGGGTGTGGTGTAATGGGGGCAGTTAGGGTTAGGCATTGGTGGGGGATTGGTTAAGGTGAAGTATCATGGGAAGGGTGGCAGTTAGGGTTAGGAATCGGTGGGGGATCGTTTAGGGTGAGGCGTCGTGGGGGTGGCAGTTAGGGTAAGGCATTGGTGGGGATCGGTTAAGGTGAGGTATCATGGGAAGGGTGGCAGTTAGGGTTAGAAATCAGTGGGGGATTGGTTAGGGTGAGGTGTAATGGGGGCAGTTAGGGTAAGGCATCGGTGGAGGATCGGTTAGGGTGAGGTATCATGGGAAGGGTGGCAGTTAGGGTTAGAAATCAGTGGGGGATCGGTTAGGGTGAGATGTAATGGGGGCAGTTAGGGTTAGGCATCGGTGGGGGATCGGTTAGGGTGAGGTATCATGTGAAGGGTTGCAGTTAGGGTTAGGCATCAATGGGAGGATCGGTTAGGGTGAGGAGTCGTGGGGGGGCATTTAGGGTTAGGCATCGGTGGGGTCATTCAGGGTTAGGCATCAGTAGATGGAGGGCTCATGTGAGATTAAAGTTGGGTTTAGTAAAGAGCAGACATGTTGATTTGTAACCAGAAGTCTTGTAAGATTTTGAGAAACTAAGCACAGAAACTGCTTCATGCCTGAAGAAATGCACATGAACACTGTGATAGATGGACATAATATTGTACATTTACTTAGCTAAAAGGACACTGGGCTTGATTCAATTGTACACATAACAAGTACTAAACAGGTGCATATGGAGTTTGATTGGAAATACAGTTATCCAGAACCAATTGTAAAAAAAAATGTCTGTATGGAAGATGAATAAACATTTAAAAATCGAAGTTTAAATTCTCACTGTCTCAGGCACATAAAGGTAATTTTTAAACTGTAACACCAAAATAAGACTGTAAAATACCAGGAAAGTACTATTTAGGATTAGGACTATAGATACAATTATTTATGTTAGCTGCTGAGTTCCACTTCAGGTTTGCTTTAAATGTAAACTTTTGGAGGATGAGAAAAGAGTCCTTTCTGTCTGGTATGATGAATTTCTTCATGCACAGATTAGAACCAGGAGGTAGTATTCAATTATTGGACATGCCACATTAACTCCAGGAGAGTTGTGCCCCCCCCCCCCTCAAAAATGAAGTAAAATGTATGGATTTGGAAACAGAAGTGTTGTGTATATACAGTAATCTTACATTCCTATTAGTATATAGCAATTTAAAACAAGCATTAAATGAAGAATCTATGATTCCCTAATAGTACTATCTAAGAAAAGGGCATGCATGGCTACCTCAATACTACTATCTGGGGGGAACACCTAACTACATAATAGTACTGTCTGGCAAAAACACATACCTGGCTATACAATAATGCCATCTAGGTGAACGGCATACCTGGTTATACAGTACTACTATCTGGGAGAAGAGGAACCATGGCACTCATTGCTGTTTTCCATCACCTGCAGAACTGGCCCTGTATGGTATTGATCTGGCTCTGCTAGGAAAATGCAGATCATTCACATATGAATATGAAGCTTGTATGAGATCTAACAAGTAGAGGTATATTATTATCTTTATGCACTTATATAACGCTAACAATTTCCACAGTGCTTATCAGAGTATAGTAACTATGTCATAATCTCACAATCTAATCCTTACGTACTAGTCTGAAGTTTTTAACATAGTATAAAGCTAGTTTTGTGGACAGCCAATTAACCTATCAGTATGTTTTTGGGTTGTGGAGTAAACTGTACTGTTCATCCTATATTATATGGTAATAATTAAGCAAAATGAGTGTGTAATCTGTACAGTATTATTTCATTATTTTGCACAATCTGAACTGTGTCTGATCACAGTAACTGAGATGCTGAGGCGTATCTAGGTAATATGGTGCCTATGGCAAACACCTCCAGATAAAATATTTAAGCAACCAGGTGCCTCAAGATAAACAAATTAAATAGCCTGGTGTATCAAAATAAAATAATTAAGTAGCCAAGTCCATCCTATATACATAAATTAAGTAGTCATGCTCACCAGATAACAGAATTAAGTAGCCAATTGCCCCAATTTAGCAGTATTAGGTAGCCAGAAGTGCCCCTAGATATTAGGTATCCATAGTTGTCCCTGAATTAGCAGTTATCCTCTGACTCCCCTAATTAGCAGTATTAGGTAGACAGATGTACCCATCATATAGTATTAGGTCACTAAAATTACCCTCAAAAGTATTTTGTACACAGGCCCACCAATACCCATAGGTAGTCAGGTGTGATCCATCAGTATTATGTAGCTAGAGGTGTCCCCAGTAGACGCCGTCCATCCCCTGTTTAGGCAGTTACAGGTGCTTCCCCAGGTTAAGTAGAGACAGGGCCAGCCAGTTTAGGCAGTGACAGGTGCCTACCCACCTTAAGTAGTGACAGGGGCCCATCAGTTTAGGTAGTGACAGGTGACCCCCCCCCCAGGTTAGGTAGTGACAGGGATGCCCAGTTTAGGCAGTGATAAGTGGCTCCCCAGGTTAAATAGTGACAGGGACCCCCTAGTTTAGGTAGTGACAGGTGCCCCCAGGTTAAGTAGGGACAGGTGCCTCCCCAAGTCTGGTAGTCATGGGGACCACCCTGTTTTAAGTAGGGACAGGTGCCTCCCCAGGTGATGTAGTGACATAAACCCCTGGTTAGATAGTGGCAGGTACCCCCAGGTAAGGTAGTGGCAGGGACCTCCAGGTTAGGCGGTGACAGGGACCACCAAGGTTAGGTAGTGACAGGGACCACCAAGGTTAGGTAGTGACAGGGATCATCCAGGTAAGCTAGTGACAGGAACCCCCTAGGTTAGGTAGTGACAGAAACCCCCTAGGTTTGGTGGTGACAGTGACCCCCTAGGTTAGGTAGTGACAGGGCCCCCTAGGTTATGTAGTGACAGGGACCCTCTAGGTTAGGTAGTGACAGGGACCCCCATGTTAGGTAGTGACAGGGACCCCCTAGGATAGGTAGTGACAGGGACCCCAAGATTAGGTAGTGACAGGGACCCCCTAGGTTAGGTAGTGACAGGGACCCCCTAGGTTAGGTAGTGACAGGGACCCCCTAGGTTTGGTAGTGACAGTGACATGGACCCCCTAGGTTAGGTAGTCACAGGGACCCCAAGATTAGGAAGTTACAGGGACCCCAAGATTAGGTAGTGACAGGGACCTTCTAGGTTTGGTAGTGACAGGAACTCCCTAGGTTAGGTAGTGACAGGGACCCCCTAGGTTTGGTAGTGACAGGGACCCCCTAGGTTTGGTAGTGACAGGGACACCTAGATTAGGTAGTGACAGTGACATGGACCCCCTAGGTTAGGTAGTGACAGGGACCCCCTAAGTTAGGTAGTGACAGGAACCCCCTAGGTTTGGTAGTGACAGGAACCCCCTAGGTTAGGTAGTTACAGGGACCCCCATGTTAGGTAGTGACAGGAACCCCCTAGGATAGGTAGTGACAAGGACCCCAAGATTAGGTAGTGACAGGGACCCCCTAGGATAGGTGTTGTGAGGAGTGGTGCGGTGCCCCCTACTCACAGTACTAAGTAACTAAGTGCCGCCGCCGCCTCCGTCATCAACCGCCACCCGTCCATGCTGCCTTGATGTTATCTGAATTAATCAGACGTCCGATAGGCAGCGAAGTAAGGACTGAGGAGAGGACGTGTGGTGCACATAGTTCGCACACACTCGGCTGTGCTCCACATACAGGAAATTATTAAGGACATCACTTCCGCAAGTGCAGTCAGTGCTTTGTTTGCATGCCATGTGCCCTCTCCTCACTTCGCCGCTGATGATCGGAGGTCTGACGGAAGGCAGCGGGACGGGATGGGACGGACGGGCAGAGACTGCAATGGTGGTGGGCGCAAGAGGAAACAGCGGCACAGGATGGGTGCAGGCATGGCGCCCATGGGTGCTATGGTGCACATGGCTCTAGCCATGCCTACACCCCTTAAGATACGCATCTGCTGAAATGTCAACTATGGCATATCACCTCCCCAAGAACTGTACAGCCTGTTCACACTTGCGTTTCTGTAAAGAACGGACCGGATGACCAGACCGGATCCGGATCGGAACCGTACGGTTCCGATCCAGATCCGATCCAGATCCGGTCCGTTTGCATATGTATTGATACGGCTGCGATCCGGATCCATTTGGTAAAAGAGATAACAAACTATATAAATATTGTTGGGGTCTGGGAGGTCAGCAGAAGGTGCACATGTAGAATCAGGTCCTCCGCTGTGTAGGGCCTCAACTCCACGTCCGACATACTGCCAAACAGCTCCAGCACAAAGTCACTGCTGGTCCACTCCAGAAATGCTGGGCCCATGTGTCCCCATCCAAAATGGCCGCTAGAAAACGCATAGGAAGTGGGGTAGAACGTCAGGTTTTTATAGGCAGTGTGTTCTGTGCTTTCCGTTTCCCATTGGTTTCTATGCATGGATGGTGCAGTCAGGCTCCGGTCCGGGTGCGTCGGCCGGATGATCCGGACCCAAAAATAGAGCATGTTGGAAAAATGTCCGGAGTCAGGATCCGATCCGGCTCCGTTCCGTACGGAACGGACGCGTGTGAACGGCCACATAGACTTTGCATTGCTATGCGGAACGTCCGTTCCGTTTGTACAGTATACGGTCCAGATCCGATCAGGCGAATCCGGACAGCGAACGCTAATGTGAACCGGGCCTAAATGTCATAGGTTATGTTTAATGATCAAGACACATACTTTCAGTTGTGGCATTTACAGCAGAGAACTCAATAACCTGAGAGTTCAACAATTCCTTATACCTGCACATAAGCCCACCTACAGGAGCTAACATTGCCCTCCACCTTTAGTGTTTCTTCAGATGAAAGCCCACACTGTATTATATACTTTTTAAAGTGCTAGTGTATTCATGTTGATTAAATGTCTTTTTTATGTCCATTATTATTATTATTATTATAATATGTTGTCATCGTTATGAAAGTAATGATAAGTGATATCTTTGTGCAAGCAGTCTGAGTAGCTTGCTAGTATATTAAAACAGAGCTAAAATTGGTAATACAAGAATACTACATTACTAATCAGAACATCATTTTAATATAAGTACTGTAGCAGTTATTGGGGAAGAGAGTCTGGAAAAACTGGATCATTGATATAAATGTATGTCCCAGATTTCTCTCATCTGCACTGTTCGGTATGAAGCTAGCACCCAGGAGAGAGAGTTGGTTGATGTGCCCCTGACTCCCAATATCTCCACACTCCGATATTCCAGTCACCAATCCACAGTGGAGTCGGCACCATCAAATGTATTAAAGCTCTTTATTTAAAGCAGCATGATAAGCAATCTGTAACAGCGACAGCCCTGCTGTTTCGGTCTATGCGACCTTTCTCAAGCCGTTCAGCATCACATCTACTGACAACTAAAATCATTCCTCCTTATATACTCCACCACCTTTAAAACACCAATCAATTCAAAGATCCTTCAGCCAATCAGGAGTTGCAGAGGTGTCCACGGACCTGATAGAGAACTGCAACACCTAACATGCTAATTCAGTACCTCCCATAGCGCTGTCACTCAAGCCCTTCTATCTTACAGACTTCCCTCCCCCGCATGCAATATGCCTGGGAACCTCTCCATTAAACAAACATCTGTGTATAAGGCTTCCTTACCCAATCACCATGACGCAAGGAGCAGCCGTATGTTCTCCGCCCCCAGCCGCCTCTCCTTCCGTCCATCTCACTACGGTGTTAGCATGCGTGTGTAGTCATGTGACTAACCAGTCACATGACCTCCAACATCATCGTCGAGCAAGCGTGCAATAGTCACACCCCCATCTCCATAGCGACGTTTGTATGTGTAATTCCGGCATCCATGCCAACATAATCACGCATCTTACTCATTAAACTTCGCTATCATGCTTTCATATAAATATAAGTAAGCGGCTTTGAGGGAAAAGACTCACCAACTGCCCCCCGCTGCACGGTAATGGTACTACACCTTCGCTTGGGATACCAATTTCTCTATGGGACAACCAATGTAATCCTTCAAGCTTCTGGATCTCTTGATAATGTGCAAACTGCAAAATATAAATACAATATTATATTACAATCTTATGTATTCACAAGTAAATCAGCAGCAAGAGCCTTTTCATCAAACCCCCTTATATGCAAGGTAATAAGTCATATTCCTTATTTAATCCCCCCCTCCCCAAAGTACCCAATCTCCGTATCCATCCTGCCTCCTTAATCAGTAACATTTTGTTTCTATCGCCCCTTCTCATATTAAAGGGGACATGATCTATTACCTGTACCCTCAATTGTGCAACTGAGTGTCCAAATTGTTTAAAATGTAGGGAGACCGCTTGATCCTCATCCCCTCCCCTTATAGCAGTTTTATGCGACGAGATCCTATCTTTTAGTGGTTGGGTGCTTTGGAAAGGGGAATTATTGACCATGAGTGTTCTCGTTTTTTGATTAAGTCATGCCCTAGAACTCCAATACTGTACACTCTATCAAAGATTCACAAAAGTTTAGAGGCTCCCCCGGTAGACCTATAGTCTCCGGGGTGGACTCTGTCTTTGTACCCCTTGCGCAATTTGTGGACAGACTTTTACAGCCATTGGTTCGATCCATTGATTCCTATCTGAGAGATACCAATATGTTCATAGAGAAATTAAATGATTTATCTGCATTGACAATGGACTCATTGTTGGTGACATTGGATGTAGAGAGCCTCTACACCTCCATCCCACATGATGGAGGTGTAGAGGCTGTGGAGTGGTACCTTATGGTATATACGGATCTCTCTGAACCCCAGAGGAAATTTGTGGTCTCACTCTTGCGGATCATCCTGCAGGATAATTACTTTCTTTTTGAGGGACAATTCTATGTGCAACGCCGTGGCACGGCGATGGGGTCGAACGTGGCTCCTTCCTACGCAAATTTGGTTTTGGGCCAATACGAAGAGGCTTTTGTATATAATAGTGCCATATTTAAAAAGTATGCAAAATGTTGGCTTAGATTTATTGATGACATATTTTGCGTGTGGGCGGGGCCGCGTTCGACCCTAGATGATTTTATAGCTGAGTTGAAAATAAAGTGTCCATGTATCGGACTGACTGTAGAAGAGAATGTGTAGCACTTCCTCTTAGTATTAGATTAGTCTGACGTGCCAGGCCAAGATCCAGCAGCACTCCGGATCACACTGCATGAAATGGAGAGACAGCCGGCACCATCCAAGTCAATAATGCTCTTTTATTGAGATAAAAACATCTCAGCAGGTCACAGCGACGTTTCGAGGAAATCACCTCTTTATCAAGCTCATGCTGAGGACAAGTCACAAATGAACAATACAAGTTGGCGCTTATATATCAAACATGGAAATGCAGCAGCCAATCACATACACTTTACATAATGCCCAATCATAATAGTCCGTAAGTTGCCGGACCTGATGGGGAACTTAGAGGCTGCTGCCTCATAGGTACATTCAAATGGGGTCCCTCCCATCCCCCGACACCCACCTTGGTAAACCGCCGCGGCCCCTTCCGCTCGTCAATCACCACAATCTCCTTCCATCCATCCGCCCATGGCGGACCTGACAGGGGACTAAGTGGGATGGACGCCTGTGTGTCCGCGCTCATGCGCAGACACTCTGCATCCAGACGGGCGGATGGTGACGTAGGCGGCTAGAAAAGCCGCCATGCGTCACACGCTGGTAGGGCGGGGCAGCGGTGGCGACCAATAGGAGCGCTCAAAATTCAATGCATAGTGCAATACGTGTCCATGGCGTACACGGCGCATTAGCATATGTAAACAGTCATACTGTAAGGCACAGTGCATAATATATATGTAGCAAAAGAACATACATAGGGCACTAAGATCCATATACATATAAGCACTATCGTAGAGTCACATGCTCTCCCTACTAAGTACATGCCCAGGGTGAAGAGAATGCAATAACGTTATATGAGCCCAATAAAAATGGTATGGACATATGGAGAAAGATCAAACAGGGGAAAACAGGGGGGCATAAGGGAGGGGGAAGGGGGGGGGGGAAGAAAAAGGAAAGAATAACCCAACAATACTAAATTGTAGAGACAATCAGATGCTAGCATTGGGCAGGACACAATGGAGCCTCATGAAAGCTTTTCATGAGGCTCCATTGTGTCCTGCCCAATGCTAGCATCTGATTGTCTCTACAATTTAGTATTGTTGGGTTATTCTTTCCTTTTTCTTCCCCCCCCCCTTCCCCCTCCCTTATGCCCCCCTGTTTTCCCCTGTTTGATCTTTCTCCATATGTCCATACCATTTTTATTGGGCTCATATAACGTTATTGCATTCTCTTCACCCTGGGCATGTACTTAGTAGGGAGAGCATGTGACTCTACGATAGTGCTTATATGTATATGGATCTTAGTGCCCTATGTATGTTCTTTTGCTACATATATATTATGCACTGTGCCTTACAGTATGACTGTTTACATATGCTAATGCGCCGTGTACGCCATGGACACGTATTGCACTATGCATTGAATTTTGAGCGCTCCTATTGGTCGCCACCGCTGCCCCGCCCTACCAGCGTGTGACGCATGGCGGCTTTTCTAGCCGCCTACGTCACCATCCGCCCGTCTGGATGCAGAGTGTCTGCGCATGAGCGCGGACACACAGGCGTCCATCCCACTTAGTCCCCTGTCAGGTCCGCCATGGGCGGATGGATGGGAGGAGATTGTGGTGATTGACGGGCGGAAGGGGCCGCGGCGGTTTACCAAGGTGGGTGTCGGGGGATGGGAGGGACCCCATTTGAATGTACCTATGAGGCAGCAGCCTCTAAGTTCCCCATCAGGTCAGGCAACTTACGGACTATTATGATTGGGCATTATGTAAAGTGTATGTGATTGGCTGCTGCATTTCCATGTTTGATATATAAGCGCCAACTTGTATTGTTCACTTGTGACTTGTCCTCAGCATGAGCTTGATAAAGAGGTGATTTCCTCGAAACGTCGCTGTGACCTGCTGAGATGTTTTTATCTCAATAAAAGAGCATTATTGACTTGGATGGTGCCGGCTGTCTCTCCATTTCATGTATCGGTCTGACTGCGCATGTGGCATTGGACGAAATATCCTTTTTGGATACTTTGGTGTACAGGTCTGGTGATAGGTTACTCACGGACCTGTACACCAAGCCTACAGATCGAAATTCTATTTTGGAATACGGTAGTTTCCACCCTAGGCATGTTAAGGATAGTATCCCTAGTAGTCAGATTAGGAGAGTGGAAAGGTTGGTGGTGGATCCTGAGAAGCGTACAACCAGAATAGAACAGATGCAAGAAAAATTTCAGAGGAGAGGCTATCCAAGGGAGATTTGCTTAGGAAAGAGGAAGCAGAGAAGTGGGGGGCCTAGTGGTCCAAGAATTCCATTTGTAACAACTTTTAACAGTTTAAGCCCACAAATAGGGATAGCGATTAAAAAACATTGGAAAATATTACAAAATGCCTTCCCCCATATTGAGGAGTTTAGACAACCACCATTAATGTCCTTTAAACGGCCACCATCAATAAAAGACAAAATAGTGCATACTTATGAACAGCCAAAAATAAGAAGTAATAGGAAGGGTACATACCCCTGTCTTAATTGCCACATGTGCAGTCAGGTTTCAAAAGGAGATTGCTTTACTCACCCCTCTAGCGGACGGAAGTTCTATATAGAGGGCAATTATCACTGTGAATCAACATATGTGGTATATCTAATCAAATGCCCATGTGGGTTAGGATATGTGGGAAAAACCACCCAACCACTAAAAGATAGGATCTCGTCGCATAAAACTGCTATAAGGGGAGGGGATGAGGATCAAGCGGTCTCCCTACATTTTAAACAATTTGGACACTCAGTTGCACAATTGAGGGTACAGGTAATAGATCATGTCCCCTTTAATATGAGAAGGGGTGATAGAAACAAAATGTTACTGATTAAGGAGGCAGGATGGATACGGAGATTGGGTACTTTGGGGAGGGGGGGGATTAAATAAGGAATATGACTTATTACCTTGCATATAAGGGGGTTTGATGAAAAGGCTCTTGCTGCTGATTTACTTGTGAATACATAAGATTGTAATATAATATTGTATTTATATTTTGCAGTTTGCACATTATCAAGAGATCCAGAAGCTGGAAGGATTACATTGGTTGTCCCATAGAGAAATTGGTATCCCAAGCGAAGGTGTAGTACCATTACCATGCAGCGGGGGGCAGTTGGTGAGTCTTTTCCCTCAAAGCCGCTTACTTATATTTATATGAAAGCATGATAGCGAAGTTTAATGAGTAAGATGCGTGATTATGTTGGCATGGATGCCGGAATTACGCATACAAACGTCGCTATGGAGATGGGGGCGTGACTATTGCACGCTTGCTCGGCGATGATGTTGGAGGTCATGTGACTGGTTAGTCACATGACTACACACGCATGCTAACACCGTAGTGAGATGGACGGAAGGAGAGGCGGCTGGGGGCGGAGAACATACGGCTGCTCCTTGCGTCATGGTGATTGGGTAAGGAAGCCTTATACACAGATGTTTGTTTAATGGAGAGGTTCCCAGGCATATTGCATGCGGGGGAGGGAAGTCTGTAAGATAGAAGGGCTTGAGTGACAGCGCTATGGGAGGTACTGAATTAGCATGTTAGGTGTTGCAGTTCTCTATCAGGTCCGTGGACACCTCTGCAACTCCTGATTGGCTGAAGGATCTTTGAATTGATTGGTGTTTTAAAGGTGGTGGAGTATATAAGGAGGAATGATTTTAGATGTCAGTAGATGTGATGCTGAACGGCTTGAGAAAGGTCGCATAGACCGAAACAGCAGGGCTGTCGCTGTTACAGATTGCTTATCATGCTGCTTTAAATAAAGAGCTTTAATACATTTGATGGTGCCGACTCCACTGTGGATTTCTCATCTGCACTGTCATTTTGATCCACTTTCAAAGTTAAAGGACCACTATCGTGAAAAACTAAAATTTAAAATACATGTAACTATATACAAATAAGAAGTATGTTTTTTCCAGAGTAAAATGAGCCATAAATTACTTATTCTTTATAAAGACATTCCCTGAAAAGGATTTATACAATGATGCTGGCAAGCTTCTCTGCACGCTACACACTTTTTTGGCAGTTGGACAGAGCAACTGCCATCCACTAAGTGCTTTTGAAACTAAACAATACCCTGAGAATCCCCCAAGATGAGATGGGCTAGTCCAAAACCTGTTGGTTCTGTCAGATTTCTACTACCTACTGTAAGAGACAGTAACAATTTTACGATTTTCAAGATAGTGGTGCTTTAATGTTCTCCTCAAGTGAGGAAAAAGATTCACACTAGGATTTGCTGTTCTCCCTGATCAATTACATCAGGTGGGAAATATAAGGCTGATTAGCTCAGTATGGAAGCAGCCTGATCTGGGAAAGCACATGCCAAGTGCTAGGCTGATAAACTTGCAAGTTTATGTTGGTAAAGACGACTGTTTTCTAAAGTTGCTTGTTCAGGGCAAGCATTGGGCTTGTTGTACCTTGTAGAGAGGAGTTCTCAACTAGCAAATCGTTTGTATAGTACAAATAAAGATTGGTATTAGTTAATCTTGAAGACTGTATGCAATGGTGCAAATTCCAGAAAGCAAGAAGCAAATGCTACCTATTTCCCTGTGTTTCAGCATAGGAACGAGATATTTTAGATACAGAATGTACTGTGTAAAGGTATGATGGGCACTGTTTTTCTCTTTTTAACAGAGTAAGAGATTGATCTGCAATTGCTGCTGTAAACAGAGATACCATGCAACCAGGAAACCTATACATTGATTCCTGGCCATATCTAAGGAGATTTATGCTCTAAGCGATGGTAGCAGTGATCACCAAAAATACTCTAGAAATATCAAAGATAAAACTATTTATACCCAGAACCAATCTCTGCATGATTAATGCCATACATTAGATCTCGTGCATAGGTTAAACAATCACTTCCTGCAAACAAGAACATACCTCACTTGATGCTACTGAAGTCACTGAAATGCATGGTGAATTACATATACCATTCATTCTTGCAGATGCAATTAATCACTTATAATTTATACAATGCAATAAATTAGAGGCAGTGTATAATTGACAGATTATTTCTCAATTATTCAGCTAAAAATCCCAGATGTAGCAGCTCTCATTTTAACCTAGGTAATCCAATCAAAATGATCAATCTGACAAGACTGAAATTTTGTGATTGAGCAATTAAAAATCACTCACGTAGCCTTAGGGTGAATATCTAAAGAAACTATAGCTGCGAAAATTTTCCTTATTTTAGGGCTACTGGGGCCTTTTTTAATTGTTCAGTTATGTGAGTTTAATCTCATGAGATCAATAATTTTGCTTGGACCCCATTGCTTAAAATGAGAGCTAGTTCTTGTGCAATTTTCAGTCTCAAAGTTGGCTGACTTTCGCCCTTGATTGAACACAAGTATTCGAGTATGTTCTAATAAATAATAATAATCACTTAAGCCCTTTTTAAAAAAATAAAATAATTATATATAGAGAGAGAGGCCATTCTCATCAAATGAATGAGCCACAAGGCCTTAAAGTAATATAATTGATAAATAAAATAAAAAATAATTAAAATAAATTATTAAGATAAAAATAAAAAAATAACATAATTGATAAATTGCTGATTTTTTAATATTAATGTATAAATTATTTAGTCAGTGTTTGCGCATTGCAAAATCTTTTCTTCTTCTGATTTACATTCTTAAATTTATCAGTGATGCCAGCAATTTAACTGCAGGCAAGATAAATCACTGTGGGATTTTTTTTCCTCCTCTTTCTGCATAGTAAGCAAGAACATCAGTTGATCTCCCAGAGCGCACTGGTGGAGAAGGCAGCATGACATCATAGCCTAGGCCCGTGATCTGCAAACTTGGCTCTCCAGCTGTTAGGGAACTACAAGTCCAACAATGCATTGCGGGAGTCTGACAGCCACAGTCATGATTCATAAAGGCAAATGCATTGTGGGACTTGTAGTTCCTTAACAGCTGGAGAGCCAAGTTTGCAGATCACTGGCCTAGGCTAAGCATTACTGGGAGGGGAGGGCTACATACCAATATAGAGCAATACAGTATATACTGTAGGTAAAAGAAGAATTTCTAAATGCTGAGACCAGGATAATTCATTGTGAATATGGATATGCTTATTATGTCATGTTCTGCTTACAGGTTCTCCTTTACCCTTTCTCTTTGGAAAACAGTAATTAATGGCAATGTCTTCTATGAGAAAATAATATACAAAAAGCAAGTTTCCACCACATTACACAAAATATGTGAAGGATTAATTTCAACAAACTGTATAAATGCTGTAAAGTTCCATAATAACCTATTCATGGTTTACCACTTATAATCCTAGCAACCAAGCTGTGTAATGATCATGTCACTGTGTTTACAATGTATTATGCTTATTGTTGGGTAACTTACCAATAAATAAAAAGTTAAAAAAATAATATTTTAATCCCAAATGGATAACATCTAGACAGTAGACACCCATTTCTACCGACAAATTTCAACATCCAAAACTTCTCATGCACAATATTATACTGGGACGGTATTCGTGTCGGTCGAAGCTAAGAGTTATTTACTGTTCATCAAAAAGAAACTAGAGATGTTCAATTACTCCTGCATGTGAAACCATGCAGGATAAAAAGTGAAGGTGACACATGATTATATGATCGATTTGAGAGTCACTCGTTTTCTGTCACCATGATGAGTAAGGGAAAATCTTCCCAGTGAGAACATAAACAGCAATAAAAGCCAGACAGATGTTTTAGATCTTCTCCATTCTACCAAAACAAATATTTAGCTGGGGATAGACTTGGAGGCACCTCTTACAAATAAATCAGGCTGGATTGAAGTATTTTCCATTTAGAAACTGAAATCTTTTCTCCTGAACGAAACAGACAATGTATGAGTCAAGACATCCAACTTTTGGCAGCAAGTTATCACGCTTGTCAAAACTACTGAGTGTAATTTTCATTTACAGGGATTTTCTGAGAAGCGTGACACTGGCATTCTTGCCTGCCATGTTCTGTTGATATTTTCTATTAAGTGACACTTTTTGTGTTATCACCCAATGTAAACAAGTCATTACATTAATTATCATGTGCTAAAAATGCAAACAACAGCATTTGTGAAGATGGACCAATGAAAGGGAGAGATATAAAAGGAGTAAGTGTCCATCGATTTTTGTTTGTACTGTTTTCATCCTCCGCTACAAAAAGGTGCTTCAGTGTTACTAATACTAAACACATTAGAAGGCAATCAAGTGAAGCTGGTACTTTGGTGCTAATTTGTCACAGAAAAAGCCAAACTTAAGGCAATAAAAGAAAAACTCTAACATTCTTATCCCCATACCCATACTTGAGGCGTAAAATATAAAGAAAAAAAACATTCTGAACTCCTAAAGTTCTGAACATGTTCTTTGTATTTCCCTCTTAATGAATAATTCTAACATTTGTATAGCACTTCTCTCCTGTCAAACTTAAAGCCCGTAAAGTCAATGGGAAGCTTTAAAAAAAAAAGCCAGATACTTACTAGGGAGAGGGAATGTCATTTGGCTGCTGGTAGTGGCCTAATCTATTTATTAAGCTACCTTGATATGTGTAATATGTGATGTTTTATAATGTATATACTTTAGCACTTTAGGCACTCTAGGCACTTAGCACTTTGGTTACCCCTGACGAAGTTTCCAATTAAGGTAACAAAACATATAGGGTTGTGTGTGGGGTTGTTAATAAACACGCCTTGTGAGTTTGGACAAGAGTCTGACAGACAAATGACCTTTATCCCCAAACCCAATGTATCGCTTTTTGCACTAAGGGGTAGTATAATCTGTCTGAATTATCTATTTTAACCCAACTTTATTAAAATTTACATTTCATTAACATTAACCAATCTCTGAATACGTTTTATCTAGTGTTTTTTCGTACTGCAAATCAGGTGTGTTTTTTCTTGTTGAATAGCAAGAGCCAAGATTCAAATCCTGGTCTCCTAAGCCAGAGGCTGTCCCCTCAACCAGTACACTATCCAGTAATTAGGTAACTTAATATTTATAAATATACACTCTCTCAACCAACCATTCCATTGCAACTAACAATAAATTTAAATGATATCCCCAAAACTTCAGCACCCCATCATGCTGCTATAGAGTCATTTTTGACTATTGTAAACTTCTCTTTTGTGGTTTAAAATCTTATAGACTGGTACAACTGCAGTCTACACTAAACTCAGCTGCAATATGTATCCACATTTAATGTGCCCAGTTTGCATCAAGTGGTTAAGAAAAAATGTGTTTTTTCGCATGCATGCTCATGAATTTTTGCGTACATACTAATTGGTGAGAAAATGTGTTCTCTTCTGCCCATAGACTTTATTGCATTTGGTGAAAATGTGTTTTCTTTTTTTATTTATTTATTTATTTATTTTTTGCAAATATTCTCATTTGTATGAAAATGTGACAATTACGTGAAAATTATGGTGAAAGGACAATTGCCAATATTTACTCATTACTAATGCTTAGCATTAGCTGTGTCACAAATGCTGAGTTAGAAGCAGGAAAGGAGGAGGTTCTGAACAGCTTTCTAACTTTTATTTAAACACATCAAAACACATATTTTATGTTATTCATCCTCTGCAATTAATTTTAAAATCAATTGTTTAGTTATGTGAAGTGCTCCACTTTTCTCACTACATAAAAAAAGATAATAATAATGTACACTGTTACGAACAATTACCAGCTAACAGCAGACAGTTAATTTGTTGCAGAAAATCATTCAAAATAGATTAGGGTTTAAATTTCCCACGCACAGAAATTAGCGTGCAAAAAGTGCCAGTTTGCTTTCAGAAAATGTTTGCATATGCAAGAGTGTTTTACGCAAAGCAAAATATACAACCGGACGGAGGCTGAGACTTATTCATGGTGTACCAATTGCTTCTGATCTTTTCTTTCTTTTTTTTTCTTTTCTTTTTTTTTTGAATCCCAAAACTGTTTATGTTTATGTATTGAAGTTAAAAAAAAAATAGCCAGACAGTCATTGTACAGTGAAAGTTTAGAAATGCAAAACTTTGGCTGGTTTTGAAGATGAGAAAGACAAAAAAATAAACTTTGTGATGCTGAAGGCAAAATTCCTTATTGAAAATACTTAAAATACTTAAAGGACTTCCGAGGCCAAAGAGATGAAAAATACACAATACCTTTTATATATATGGATCCACGGAGGACGTCCAGCGCGTCCTCCTCACCGTAGCGCCGTCATTGCTGCCTTTTCCTATCACCCCCGGCTCGGCCCGACCCCACTGAACGGGTCGCATAGGGTGCCACTACTAAGATGGCCGCCGCCTTGAGCCGCGGCTGCGCAGTACGCTTTGCCCTTAGTGCGACTGCGCAGCCTTCAGCCCGCCTCCCGCAGCGTACGGATTCCGCAATGCTGCCCCAGCGTATGTCGGGCGCGCTCACATCACTGCGAGCAGTGCATGTGAGGACGCGCCCCCTTCACAGTACAGTATACGGAGACACGCTGGGGGAGCGAGCATTGCATTATACTATTGCTAGCGTGGAGAAAGTAAGTTATTAGCCTTGTCAAAGTTTGATTTGTGGGGTCTGATTTTTATTTTACTTCCATAAAAATGCCTAAAATCATGTTTTTATTTTAAAAATGTAAAGGCAAAAATTTGAGAATATTTTTAAAGGGCCCATACCCAATTCACTGTAATCATACTGATAGCTGCCTTTCTATATATACATACACATATGTGTGTATATATATATATATATATATATATATATATATATATATATATATATATATATATATATACACACATATGTGTATGTATATATAGAAAGGCAGCTATCAGTATGATTACAGTGAATTGGGTATGGGCCCTTTAAAAATATTCTCAAATTTTTGCCTTTACATTTTTAAAATAAAAACATGATTTTAGGCATTTTTATGGAAGTAAAATAAAAATCAGACCCCACAAATCAAACTTTGACAAGGCTAATAACTTACTTTCTCCACGCTAGCAATAGTATAATGCAATGCTCGCTCCCCCAGCGTGTCTCCGTATACTATACTGTGAAGGGGGCGCGTCCTCACATGCACTGCTCGCAATGATGTGAGCGCGCCCGACATACGCTGGGGCAGCATTGCGGAATCCGTACGCTGCGGGAGGCGGGCTGAAGGCTGCGCAGTCGCACTAAGGGCAAAGCGTACTGCGCAGCCGCGGCTCAAGGCGGCGGCCATCTTAGTAGTGGCACCCTATGCGACCCGTTCAGTGGGGTCGGGCCGAGCCGGGGGTGATAGGAAAAGGCAGCAATGACGGCGCTACGGTGAGGAGGACGCGCTGGACGTCCTCCGTGGATCCATATATATAAAAGGTATTGTGTATTTTTCATCTCTTTGGCCTCGGAAGTCCTTTAATGTATGAGAGTATGACTAATCCCAACCGGTTTCTGCTCTCCTCTTGGTTAATTGGGCCATCAAGGCTTAGTTACTTTGAAATTACATTTTGACCTAATTAACTAATAGGATGGGTGTGATAAGGAAGATTTAAAAGGCCATTTTCTGGTTTCTTAGCAGGTTTTGTTCAGTCACCTGAAAAGAAACCTCTCTACACAGATGTTTAATATATTTTCTTTTGCTAGCCTCAAGCTTTTCCTAAGGGAGAACCCTGCACTTATTACTCTGGAACATAGACAACATTACCCAAGATAGACACAATCTGCTGGGCGTCTCTTGTCACTAAAAGAGCCAAACCATACCGGGACAGAGAAAAAGATGTATGAGGTCATGTTTCTCGAACCTGACCTTAAACATCACTCCCTCTGAGGTGGGGAAATAGTATCACCTGCTGTTACAGCTGCTGATCCAGGAGAGATTTAACCTATTTTTTTTTCTTGCGATGCTATATTTTACATGCTCCTCTCAGTTAAACAAACATTACACTGCATAATTTGTATTTTGCGAAAGAAAGTGCATTTAATTGGCTAGGTAAAAGAAAATAAGTACAAACACAGAACATTTGTATCGTGCTTTTCCACTAGCAGACTCAAAGCGCCAGAGCTGCAGCCACTAGGACATGCTCTATAGTCAGTAGCAGTGTTAGGGAGGCTTGCCCAAGGTCTCCTACTGAATAGGTGCTGGCTTACTGAACAAGTAGTTTGGAGTTTTAGAGTGGATCCTGAAGATGTCTAGGTAACCACCAAAGAATATATAACTGAAGAGAGTACTTTTTGTACTATTCATTATTATATTTTTATTTAGTATTTATATAGCTTTGACATCTTCCACAGCGCTTTACAGAGTCTTGTCACGAACTGTATCTCAGAGGAGCTCACCCTCTAATCCCTTTCATAGTCATATGTGCATTGTAGTCTAGGGCTAATTTAGGGGGAAGCCGATTAACTTATCTGTATGTTTTTGTGTGTCTGTTTTTCATGAATGTTTTTTATAAAGATTGGATGGGCATATAGCAAATGCCTAACTACAGCTTTACATAAGAGTAACAATGGCGTCATTTAGATGTGCTTGCTATTGAAGCCAATAGGATTGCAGGAAAACTTGAGCAAACATAAGCCACACCCACCCAAGGGGCTGTCCTGCAGTCAGCCACAAACCACCAATTTCTGTTTGGTCAGCCAGAAGATATGATATTTTAACTATTGTAAAACCCAAATGAGCCAAGTAGAGGCCGAAAGGAGAGGGAAGAACAGTGTTGCAAAGTGCAGAATTATTATTTCCTATCACAAATACCCTACAATCTTTTATAAGTAGGTCCAAACGTATATACCACACTGCTTTAATGAGTAGTGATCTTGTACAGTCATAGGGATTAACATTGCTAAAATCATTAGGAAAAAAATTCTAGTGTATTTTTCTCGAATTCTCATACCTCAGTTTCATTATCAAACGATATTTATCGTTTTAAACGTTAAAAAATGCTGCAGACTTTTTTGCCCTGCCTGAACGTTATTTATCGTTTTAAGCCCTGATTTGCTGCCGTTTGAAAATATGTCTGCCCGCCGACTTAAACATTTAACAGCAAAGCCCCCTTAAAATCTAGAAACACCAAATTTGCAGGTTATGTTAAGAAGAACAGTCGGTACAAGAGGAAAAAAACATTTTCAAAAAGACCTTATACTTTTTGAGAAAATCTGTTTTAAAGTTTCAAAGGAAAAAAGTTACATTTAAATGCAGTAAATGACAGTTCCTAGGGAACCAATTCCCGGCGAATTTAGTAGTTAATAGCAAAGGCCCCTTACATCCTAGCAACACCAAACTTGCCACCAAATTAACCTTTAAAATGATAAATATCGTTTTAAACAAATATCGGGTGGAAGCGTGCGCCATTATTTCACCAACGCCATTTTTCACTGGATGCCTAGAGGGGGCCTGCATCTACCACTGTGTGAGTACAGAGCTGCAAGGAGAAGGGAAGATGGCTGCCCAGCCAGAACGAGAAGAGAGTGAAGCCTGGACCTCTAGCAGCAAGAACAAAGCTGCAAGGGAAAATGGAAAGATGGCTGCTAGAGGTTCAGGCTTCACTGTCTTCTAATTCCAGGCAGTCATCTTCCCGTCTCCCATGCAGCTCTGTACTGGCTGCTAGAGGTCCAGGCTTTACTGTCTTCTCATTCTGGGCAGCCATCTTCCCGTCTCCCATGCAGCTCTGTACTTGCCGCTTGAGGTCCAGGGCTTTACTGTCATGTGACTGCAGTGTAGCCTGGACCTCTAGCAGCAAGTACAGAGCTGCAAGGGAGAGGGGAAGATGGCTGCCCGGAATGAGAAGACAGTGAAGCCTGGACCTCTAGCAGCAAGTACAGAGCTGCAAGGGAGAAGGGAAGATGGCTGCCCGGAATGAGAAGATAGTGAAGCCTGGACCTCTAGCAGCAAGTACAGAGCTGCAAGGGAAAAGGGAAGATGGCTGCCCGGAATGAGAAGACAGTGAAGCCTGGACATCTAGCAGCCAGTGCAGAGCTGCATAGAAGAAGGGGAGACGGCTGTCTGGAATGAGAAGACCGTGAAGCCTGGACATCTAGCTGTCAATACAGAGCTGCAAGGGAGAAGGGAAGATGGCTGCCCAGAATGAGAAGACAGGGATGCTTGGACCTCTAGCATCAAGTACAGACAGAGCTGCAAGGGAGAAGGGAAGATGGCTGCCCAGAATGAGAAGACAGTAAAGCCTGGACCTCTAGCAGCCAGTACAGAGCTGCAAGGGAGAAGGGAAGATGGCTGCCTGGAATGAGAAGACAGTGAAACCTGGACCTCTAGCAGCAAGTACAGAGCTGCAAGGGAGAAGGGAAGATGGCTGCCTGGAATGAGAAGACAGTGAAGCCTGGACATCTAGCAGCCAGTACAGAGCTGCAAGGGAGAAGGGAAGATGGCTGCCTGGACTGAGAAGACAGGGAAGCCTGGACCTCTAGCAGCAAGTACAGAGCTGCAAGGGGGAAGGGAAGATGGCTGCCTGGACTGAGAAGACAGTGAAGCCTGGACCTCTAGCAGCAAGTACAGAGCTGCAAGGGAGAAGGGAAGATGGCTGCCTGGAATGAGAAGACAGTGAAGCCTGTACCTCTAGCAGCAAGTACAGAGCTGCAAGGGAGAAGGGAAGATGGCTGCCTGGAATGAGAAGACAGTGAAACCTGGACCTCTAGCAGCAAGTACAGAGCTGCAAGGGAGAAGGGAAGATGGCTGCCTGGAATGAGAAGACAGTGAAGCCTGGACATCTAGCAGCCAGTACAGAGCTGCAAGGGAGAAGGGAAGATGGCTGCCTGGACTGAGAAGACAGTGAAGCCTGGACCTCTAGCAGCAAGTACAGAGCTGCAAGGGGGAAGGGAAGATGGCTGCCTGGACTGAGAAGACAGTGAAGCCTGGACCTCTAGCAGCAAGTACAGAGCTGCAAGGGAGAAGGGAAGATGGCTGCCTGGAATGAGAAGACAGTGAAGCCTGTACCTCTAGCAGCAAGTACAGAGCTGCAAGGGAGAAGGGAAGATGGCTGCCTGGAATGAGAAGACCGTGAAGCCTGGACATCTAGCAGTCAATACAGAGCTGCAAGGGAGAAGGGAAGATGGCTGCCCAGAATGAGAAGACAGGGAAGCCTGGACCTCTAGCAGCAAGTACAGAGCTGATGGTTGGAAAGACGATAAGACGGCTGCCAGGAAAGAGAAAGAACTATAGATACAAGCATGCTTCCAATGCACACTCTGCATCACTAACCGGGGGGGGGGGGGGGAGGGAGAGAAATTGGTGGTTCCGCTTACAATAGGGTCGCACATATTTTTTCGGTTTTTTTTTATGGGCAAAATACTCAGGATGCTTAAACTTCAGTTGTTTTGGAGGGTATAGCAATTGCACTTTATTAATTGTTGCATGACATTTTGTAATATAATTTATTGTGTTCAATAATTATCCTGTTTACATGCAACTCTGTAATTAAATATTACTTATGGCACATAGGAATTAGGGTGCAACCCCCTATATTTTTTTAACCATTTTATAGGTTGGTTCTGTCTTTCTTCTATTTTTTTTTTTTTTGTATACAGCAACAATAACTATTGTGTTTTTCACGCACATTATAAGAAGCATTTTATAGAGATGTTCACATGTATCCCCTGAAGATAAACAACTTCTATTTTATTAACCTCCTTGGCTGTAACCCCGAGTCAGGCTTGGGTGGAAAAAAGAAGCCAGGAGCAGTAATCCCGAGAACGATGGGAGGTATGGGGAGATAGCGCAGCTTTGGTGGTGTTTCTTACTCACCTACCCTGGGATCCAGACGCTGGCAGCCATTCTTCTTTCGGTCCTCGAAGGCTCTCAATCCCATTGGTGATATTGCCATTTGTCGTTGTGACAACAGATGTGACCACACTCTAGGTTTACAGCTCCACCCAGAGGACGGAGGGAGAATTGCAGCGCTGGATCCCAGGGAGGCGAGTCTGTGCAGGGGTTGCCGCAGATCTCACTGCGGTATGATTTTTTCTTTCCTGCTTTTAGGGTCTAAAAGCTTGTGAAAAAATTGTACTCCCTAAAATCCAAAAATAATCATACCATCAGGGTGGTTAATCCACCTCGCCTGTTTTTGCAATAAAATGATACCACATTTAGACACAAGCAGGGCAGGATTTACCAAAAGGCACTGTAGGCACGTGCCTACAGGAGCCTGATGTTGGAAAGGTGGCTCACTCTGCTCCTCGAGTGCCTCACTCACTCCCTCCCTCCTAACCTATGCAGAGTCCTGAGCAGAGTAAATGAGAGGTCACTCACACTGCTCTCTGCATTCCACTGATGAGATCTCCCTTCAGTCAGGGGCAACTAAATACTGAGGGTACCTCTGGCTATCTAATACTAAGAGGCACCCGTAGCTACCTATGACGGGCAAAGGAGGTAAGGGAAAGGTGACAGCTGGAACAGCCAGCACACTTGCAGCAGAGTTTGTAGGTTCATAAGCGTGAAGTCTAGGGTACCAGGACATCTGTGCCTATAGGCTCCTGTGATGTAAATCCGGGCCTGGATACGTGGATTTTTTGTCTTCTAATGTCACAGTGACGGCAAGCTAGTAATACTATTTCTGGCTCTATAAAGTATTCCGATCAATGTTTGCATTGCGCACTGCTTTAAACGTTTCATCTCTCATTTGCTATTTGAAAGAAGATTCCCAAACATAATCTAAATATTGAGTGGCCAAAACTTAAATAAGCAGCTGTCTTTTTTCCCTTGGTTGCTACTTTAAGACTTTTCAGAGAAGTAGCATCAAATTCATCTTTATTCTCAGAAAGATTGAAAGTATAAGATGATGACACAAATAATGTCTTAATCATACAAACAATTGTCCTAATGAGTGCTTATGATAGATAACTGTGTATCTGAACACTGCAATCAAGCGCTTTCTGTTCTCTTCTCTGTTGCAACCAAAATAACAGAGGTTTGAAAATTTGCTGTACACCTGAAATCAGTGAGATTGTTGCAGTACTGTGATGGATTTTTATTTTCCATGCTGTGACCAATGTATGACTCATCTTAGATTTAAAGAGAACCTGTTGCTATGGCAGATATATTTTCCAAGAAGTGCTTGATTCTGCCTTTGAGTAATGTGAATTGGTTGTGATTTTATATTGGTAGACCGACTTTAAAGGGAACCTGAAGTGAGTTGACTATGGAGGCTGTCATGTTTATTTCCTTTTAACCTCTTGCCGCCCGCGTCACGCCAATGGGCGTGGCCGCGGCGGCAGCCCCAGGACCGCCTAACGCCGATTGGCATAAAGTCCTGGGGCTCTGTTTTGCAGGAGATTGCGTGCAGGCTGCGCGCGCATCTCCTGCTTGAGGGGCGGAGTTCCGCCCCGCTTTCAGTCTCCGAGCGGCTATCGCCGCTCGGGAGACTGTTAGACGCCGTGATCGCCGTCTGTTTAGCCTGTGCAGCGCTGCGATCAGCAGCAGCGCTGCACTGGGGACAGCCGTGTGACACGGCTGTCCCCCTGGGGGACAAGAGAGTGATCGGCTCTCATAGGCAGAAGCCTATGACAGTCGATCGCCGTAATTGGCTGGCTGTGGGGAGGGAGGGAGGGAGGGAGGGAGGGATGGGGTTTAAAGAAACAGACTTTAAAAAAAAAAAAAACACAAACGAAAATATTGATGGAAAAAAAAATAAACATGGGGGAGCGATCAGACCCCACCAACAGGGAGCTCTGTTGGTGGGGAGAAAAGGGGGGGGGGAGATCACTTGTGTGCAGTGTTGTGCGGCCCTGCAGCTTGGCCTTAAAGCTGCAGTGGCCAATATTACTCAAAATGGCCTGGTCACTAGGGGGGTTTAGCCCTGCAGTCCTCAAGAGGTTAAACAATACCAGTTAACCGTAAGCCCTGCTGATCTACCTGGCTGCAGTATTGCCTGAATATCACCAGAAACAAGCATGCAGCTAATCTTGTCAGACAGTCAGTAAAGTATTAGGGGCAGAGGATCAGTAGGGTAGCCAGGCAACTGGTATTGCTTAAAAGGAAATAAATATGGTTGCCTCCATATCTCTCTCACTTCAGGTGTCCTTTATAGCACATCCGAGGTGAAAATAAACTGATGAGAAAAACAATTGTATTTATCCTTCTTCTCCTAATTTTTTTTTTAGATATCCCACAGTTTTATTTTATAATTAAATCTAGTTTTTAAGGTTTTACTGTTTCAGTTCTCTGCTCAATGACACCATTGAAGTATGCCAGAGCTCAAATCTATGAATTATTGACCCTTTTTTATCTCTTTTCTGCTCTCAGAAGCCATTTAATGACAGGAAAGTGTTTTATGGCTGTAATTACTTACCAGTGAGGCTATAGTCTGACTCAGTCCAACCAGGTCCCGACCCGGACAGAAACTGTCACTTGTAGCAGGAAACAGAGGCGCCAACAGGATAAAAATCACTAAAAACTTTAAAATTGCTTAGGAGGAAGTGGTGGACTTACCTCCAAGAAGCTGACACAGTAACTGTCCATTTTGAACAAACATGAATTTATTGTATACTCCCAAAAAGCTGCAATGTGTTTTGCAGGTATAACCTGCTTCTTCAGGCAATAAACAGGGGTATAAACAGTCAGCGGTCGTTATCACACAAAGCGCCTCTGTAGACAAGCTCTCAATCTCACTCAATCCCTGAAAAGTAAATAGAACACAGAACACTTGTAACTAACTAAACAAGAACTGCTGATAACAGGACAGTGATGAAGAAGAACTGAAGAGTTCATTATTTCTCTTTGATGGGAGCAGGACCGGCGCTGCCTGCCACTGAGGCAAAGGGAGTAGTTTCCTCAGAGCCCTGACTGGTCCAGAGGCCCCCACACCACTGGACCTCCCAGGTGGTCTACCCTGACTGTTTCCCATGGCTCCCGCATGGTCTGTAGCTCAACTGCCTTGTAATTACTCACCTGTCCTGGCAGCTGCTCCGTCCCGATCTCTGCCTTCAGCCACACTGCTTGTGTCTTCTGTATGCCTGGCACAGGCAATGGGGCTGAAGACTGAGATCAGAGCGGACAGGGGAGTTATTAGAAGGCAGCTGAGCTATAGTAGTAGCAGTTAGTGAGAGACAACCTGGAAGGTCCGGTGGCATTGGGGGAGCTGACTTTACTGGCTGGAGGGCCCAAGTTACTTTTGCCCTGGGTCCCTGATGTGGCTTAAACTGGCCCTGGATGGGAGCGGAATAAACCAGATTTCATGTCACATTGCTATATTATATATGTATACATTTCAGAGTTAAAATTGCAGACCTTACTTTCATATGAAGAAGATTCTATTTTCCATTAGTACGGCACATATAAATAATTATCTATTACATTTTTTTATTTTTTTTTGAGATTTGCATAGAGCCTTGGTTTTCTGAGCAGAGTAGAAAACAAATTCTATAGTGGGCTCAACTTAAATAAGTTGCTGTTTCAGTGTCCTGGGCTGAGAGCTTCTGGGGACACTCTTCCAGTGCTCTGCCAGCTATATGAACATGCCTGTAAGTACATCTAGGTGTCTGCATGTCACAGATGCGGACAAGTTAGGCAGCACGAAGGGAACACAGATCCACTTTTAAGTGACTTATTACAGCATAGCTACCAGCACAGGGTGCAGAGACATAATATAACAAATGAGCAGACATCATTTTCAGCTGTTGCTAGTATTAGCTTAGCCGGTGTTTGTTATTTATACTGACAGGTCCCCCAAAACAGGCCATAGATCCCAATTCTCAGTGTGAGAGCGAGGGCTCTAGCAACGGGAAACTGCTGGCTGGAGTGTAAACAAGAATGGATTTACGTAAGATAAGAGGATTTAAATTAGAGGGAAAAGAAAGATGAGGAAGCGAGAGCAGCAGTAGAGTGCAGTGACAAGAAAGCAGCAGGGGACTATAAAAAGTGCTCTGTATCAGAGCTCTGGTAAACTGATCACAGTGCTGTGCATGAGTTCCCACAGTGAGATGGCTTAATCCAGCTATTGTGAAGCGTTTTGTTCAACGTATTACTTGCTTGTTACAGATGACAGCTATGCCTTATCAATTCTATATATGACTATCAATTATCAAAGGTAATTTCATATATCTTGGTGAAACAATATTACTGCATTTTCAGTGTTACGAATACTGAATAGGAAAATGAACAAAATTGTGCTGTAATGAAAAATCTCTCATCCCTAAGAAGTTGTATCCTCACAGCTTGCTTTCTAGGACTTAAAGTGAACCCTGGGTGAAAATAAACTGATGAGATAAACAATTGCATCTATCCTCCTACTCCAAAAAAATTACTTCTTTTTTTTGTTTTTTTGAGATTCCATGTTTTTATTTTATGTTTGAACATTTACAAAGTAATTTTAATGTTTTATTGTAGCTGCTCAATTAAAGTCTCTCAAGAGTCTCAGAGCTAACGATATGAAGTATAACTTTTTTATCTATCCCCTGCTCTGTGATCCTTTATGCTAAAATCCGACAAGGTACAAACAATAGAGAAGCTGTCACTTGCATGCCTGAAACTCTTTCCGGCAGTAAATAAAAAAAAGGGACCACGGCCTAGTTATTAATATGCTTGGCACTGTACATACGCATGTTAATCTCATGTCACACCTCAGGTCCACTTTAAAAATTATTGTTTATGTTGTACCTCACTGTCTGAAGATCCACCCATTAAGCTGCGTAGTGAAGCTAACTTGAACTATTGGTTGCAGTTTACAGATGGTCAGGCATGTCTGTTGGATAAAAATAAAATCTCCTATAACAAGTTTTAAAGACTTAATTATAATTCAAAAAGGAAGTTTCCGTCCAAAGTCAAAGGGCCTGATTGTTTAGATCTGTTATCAGCAAATTCCAATCTCAGATTTACTAAGTGAAACAGAATACATACATTACCTCTTTCAAGTTACATGGGCCTCACAACAGCCCAGCAGAAATTCTATGTTATTTTTGGTCACCACAAATGAAGCAGGACTATTCACTTTTAAAGAGAATCTGTATTGTTAAAATCGCACAAAAGTAAACATACCAGTGTGTTAGGGGACATCTCCTATTACCCTCTGTCACAATTTCGCCGCTCCTCGCCGCATTAAAAGTGGTTAAAAACAGTTTCAAAAAGTTTGTTTATAAACAAACAAAATGGCCACCAAAACAGGAAGTACCGTATTTTTCGGACTATAAGACGCTCTGGACTATAAGACGCACCCAGGTTTAGAAGACAAAAATCAGGGGAAAAAAAATTCTACTAAACCTGGTGCCTCCATGGTCCAGGGGCGTCTTATGTTTAAGCCCTGGGTAACGTGCATAGTGTGTGGAAGCCAGTTATTACTCCACAGTTTCAGCTGACTGGGATGGAAATGGGAAAGTAGGAAAGGGAGACCCACAGCACAGAAGGATTAGTTGAAAAGCATACTAATCAGCATATCAGCTGATCAGCATATCAGCATAGTATACAGTATGACTGAGTGATCAAATACTATATATATATATATATATATATATATATATATATATATATATATATATATATATATATAGTAAAGCCCTACAAATCATGTTCAAAGATGCTGCAGTATAACAAATGAAAATACAGTGCACATAATAGAATTGAAAGTATCCAGTAAAAGTGGTAGGGTGTACTGTGCAGTGTGAGAGTCACCCAGCCAGTCCTAATTGCACTTGTTTGCCATTATTATTGCTATAAAAAATGTACGGTAAGTGTAGCAAAGGTGAGGTGGGGAAAGAGGACAGGATCCTTTTGTTACTCACAGCTTCCCAGATTATTCTGGCGGTGGAGTGCGCCGCGGATCACGTGGTGTGGGTCCGTTAAGGAATCGGCATGACCATCGGCTTATTTCCTTCATCCCCCTGTGTCCTGCTCCCGGTGTCTATGGGTCCCCCTTCCTGTGTCGTGCTGCTCTCGGTCCCCATGTCCGCGTATATACAGTATACACGCTGCAGCCATGCGGCCATCAATAGCAACAAGCCACGCATGTTTGGGTGCCATCTTCCAATCAGGTGCGGGGGCGCTGCCCCAGACCGCCAATCACACAGCTCATTGTTCCCTTCTTCCGGCCCGCTGGTCTCGAAGGCAGGACCACAGGTCCATCATTGCGGCGAATCACTGTACAGTGAAGGGAGCAATGAGCTGTGTGATTGGCGGTCTGGGGCAGCCAGAGAGAAGAGAGAAGCTGCCCTAATCTAAATAATACACAGGCAGTGTGCATAGAGGGGCCTGGAAGGGGGAGTTCACAGCAGAACCAGAACACTGAAGAACTTGGCAGCCTTCCAGACACAGACGCATAGCTTTTGGAACTTGTAGGATGATAAAAAACAGGATGCAATTTTTGTTACGGAGTCTCTTTAACATTCAAAGCCAGATGCCCAAAGAGATTGGCTGTTGTGCAAGGTCTGAGGGCTGCATTAATTACAGGTGCATGCTATTGGCACCATCATGAAAAGCACCTTAGAATTTGTTGTTGTAGCAGATCATATTGGATCATCAAGCCAAATGTGATTGTCAAATGTTTGGAAGATGATTAGGAGGGTTGGGATTAGGAGGTTAAGTGTTTGGGAAGTGGTTTACGTTAAGAGGAAGGTAAAGAACAGGCATCAGGAAGGGTTTAACATAAAATGGTGAGTTTAAGAAAAGATGCCAAGAAGAGATTAATATTAAGGAAAAAGGTTATGGTTAAGGTGGCCACTAATGATCCAATCTTTTTCAAATTTTGAATAGATACCAAATCTATGTTGTATAGGGTAAAGTGAGTGAATATATTGAATGGATAATTTAGGCAGTCCTTTATATTACATAAAAATGAAAAAGATTGGATCATTAGTGAGCACCATAAAGGCTGGTTTACACTAAACCAGTTATAACTGTATGGACAACTAATGTGCAGACCAGATTAAGTAAATGTCAACGGTTCAATTCACATCTATGCATTTTTATTAAAAGTTTTTTCACAATGCACTGGTGCAGAACAACTGATCAGTTACAATGTATAAGTTTTACAGCCTATGATATAGACTCTGTTGAATTATATGGCAATGGGAAATTCAAATATATTCCTAGTATCTGCACCTTTTTTTTATGGACATAGTAGGTATACCTATTGGTAACGTATAGGCAAAAACCATTGCTATAATGGGGGGAAAAGATTGCTTAGAGGTAGACTTCAATTTCTCCCTAGTTCCTTATCATAATTTTTACCATAGCAAGTCAATGCTTGTTAAATACATATTTTTCATACATTGAATGACTATATTTGGTCCTCATTTGTGCACCAATTTAAGTATTGAGAACATCAAAATATTTTAAAATAAATCCATATTTTTTCTTCTAAATAATTTCAATGCTCAAAAAAACATTAGCAAGAAGTTCACAGTAAATAAAGTCTAGGAATTTACATTTCCTTTTCATATTTATAGCAGTCTTTTCAGCTGTTCCGAGTTGTTTTAAGTGAATGACTTATATTAATATCATTAGACATGATTAAAAAGATCAACTACATAAGGTGTACACGACACTGGCTTTTTGCTGCTTTTCATTAGTAAATATTTACTGTTTGTTCTGCATTAGCAGTGCTAAGAACAGAACAAAGATTTGTTTTTAGGTCACGCCATCAAATGTAATGATGCCTTTAAGACATCCTTAATTACCCAATTACCCTTACTCGACATCCTTAATTACCCAAGATACCCTTTCTGAGATCCTTGGTTGCACAAACGACAACACAAGAGAAATGGAATGGCAAAAACATATTTAATTGCAGTTATTGAATTTACTGCAGGACTTGAATATCTCATTATTTGCAGGTGCTGACTCTGCCTGCTGGGCTAACATATCACCACTGATATTTTAGTTTTAATAATTGTAATTTTCTTTTTTTTTTTCAAGTTTGACTGTGAAAAATACACATTTATATATTTAGTAAAATATTTATATGTACCACATAATAATATCATCCTCATTTCTGAATTTACATGGCCATACCCTGCTCTCATTCAGCCATGTGAGATACTTTTTGGTCAATTATTTAAAAATAAGCCTACATTGTTCATAGAAAATACAATCCACTGTCAAGAGAGGGCCACCTGTTGGAACAGTTTGTGAAATAATCACCATCCCGACTTTTCTTTTTTACAGAGTTGGTAAGATTCCTATAATAAAACCTGGTCTAATTTTAACACACCGCCCGTGGTTATGGCTGATCCAACACGTATTTTTTTCTGCAGGCGTTTTTCTTTTTCTTTGGGATGGGTATTTGTTCCCTTTCTATATATGCTGATGACATGTTTTCCATTCACTATTATATCAGATCATTATATTATACTGTAAACAGATTTTTGTATGCAAAAGAAAAAGATGTTCCGCTGCACCGTGGGTTGGGTATAAAGCAATCTTCAGTTTATTGACACATCAGTAGATACACATAGGGCTCACGCGTATCGGAGCTCACACTGGCTCCTTAATCATAGCCATTAAGGGCTATGATTAAGGAGCCAGTGTGAGCTCCGATACGCGTGAGCCATATGTGTATCTACTGATGTGTCAATAAACTGAAGATTGCTTTATACCCAACCCACGGTGCAGCGGAACATCTTTTTCTTTTGTTTGCATTGAGACCCGGTATTCCTGCTCCCCTGGGACATGCACCGGTGGTGCCAGCATCTCCATTCTTTGTCTATTATCCAGATTTTTGTATGGTTAGTTTTTGTATGGTTAGTTGTGTTAACTGTGTAAAGATGTTTCTGCCATACTTTTATTTCAGTTCCATGAAATGTTCATTTAATTAAAAAAAAAAACGTATATTTGGGTGGGGGCAGAGAAAATACAGTCCATAAAACATTTGTGTAAACGTAACCAGGGAAGATAAACAAACTCCCACTTACTACTTATCTATATTCTGTAGCTATATGTATATTTTTTATTTTTGTTCAGTTAAATGAAAAAAGGAAAAAAAAGAAAGTGCAGTCATAGGCAGATAGCTTATGTTGATGGTTCCCCAGGCTTCTCAATGACAAAGGGAGACTAGGAGCCCAATGGTGCAGAATTGTGTAAGATTCAGGAAAAACAAAATGCTACGAATGTATATACTCACAAAGGTGGGCTGCAAATCCTTGCAACCACCGTCAGAGCAAGCAGGAAATGAACCATCCCCGCTCGGTTTTCCGGGTCTGTGACAGGAACTAGGTGGTCGCACTCCGGAAGTTCTTTAGGACAACTAAAACAGACAAGACAAGACACTTAAAACAGGGGTGGAGGCGTCCAATGCATAAAAGATAGGCTAAAAAAAATTGTTGGTCTTATAAACAGAGATCTGTTTACTTACTTATGCTGTCTTTTGACACCACCATGCATTTCACCTCTGTAAGACTGGAATAACCTGCACAGAAGAATAGCTCTGTTTTACTGCCTGACTACAATATTTTAGTTTTTTCCCTTGCTCTACATATTTGATACGTATCAAAGTCTTTACTTTTCTATTTTAGATATACAGGACATCTAAAATAGAAAAGTAAAGACTTTGATATGTACAACAAGGGAAGAAAGTAAAATATTGGAGACAGGCAGTAAAACAGAGCTCATCTTCTGTGTGGGTTATTCCAGTCTTAAGGCCCATACACACGTCGGATTTTTGCGAACGACCCGTCGTTTGAACGTTCCGTCGTTCAGTCGTTCGCACGTCAAATCCGACGTGTGTACAGACTATCGTTCGGGTGATAAGACTGGTTTCCAGCGATCCGCCGGGCGGATCGCTGGAAACCAGTCTTATCACGCGAACGATAGTCCGTACACACGTCTGATTCCGCGTGCGAACGACTGAACGACGGAACGTTCAAACGACCCGTCGTTCGCAAAAATCCGACGTGTGTATGGGCCTTTACAGAGGGGAAATGTATGGTGGTGTCAAAAGACAGCATAATTAAGTAACAGGACAGAGATCTGTTTCAAGAGTTGGTAACTGTTGTATTTGCAATGTCAGAATAAAATTGATTATTATAAAAGCCTGTTTCTGATTTATTCCTTTGCGTTCATGTAAATAGGTTTTAGCATTCAGTCGGATACCAGTCTCTGATACTTTTGCTAAACTAACAAATGTCATGTTGTTAAAATACTACGTACAACACCCCTGCCTATGCCTGGGCATAAAAACATAAAACCGTTCTTTTATTTGAGCACATAAAATTGACAACACGTTTAACAGGTGCTGCTTTTAAAAAAAAAACTCAGACACAGAAAGTTTTTTGGTTTCTGGATCCAGAGTCAGTATGTGGTGGGGGAGTATGCCCCTTTAAAAACGTTTTTATGAAAAGGTCCCTTAGCAAGCCATTTCTACAAGTGGTTTTCAAAGCCTGTGGAACGTGAAAAAATGAAAGTGTTTCCTAATTTTCACAACTTTTTAGGAGAACAATGGGATCATGAATAATCAGGAAGAGAACCAAAAACACAACTAAAGAAGATGACAGATTTTAAAATGTCCTCTCATATTGTCTGTGATTATGTTGCATTTTGAATAAAATCCTGATTCAAATATGTTGCTTTGCTCATTTGTCATTTTCTAACCAGGAAAGAGTTTTGAACATGTGAAAATCAATTCCAAATTGTCTCTTGTATAATCTAGCAACACAGCTTGTGGTAAAACTCTTTAAGGTCAGAAACTAACAGCGAACTGCGCAAGTATATTGTATTAAATAAAATAATTTGAATTCACTCAAACACTGCTGAAGAAGATTTCTCCGCTGTTACTTCTGTCCTCACACATACTCATTTTAATACCTGTTTACTTCGATTACACAGACTCTTTGGCCTCAATTCACTAAGCTTATCTCCTGTCTTTAATAGCTCTTCTAGAGTTGTTACCATGGTGATAAGGCATGTAGTATCCAGGAAACATTTTACCTCAGGCAAGCCTAAAGTTAACTCTTCTGTCTTTAAGTTAACTCTCCAATCCTTAAAATAACTCCAAAGTTAAAGACAGGCTGTTAATTAACTGCATGTGAAAAACTACAGAGGGGGTAAATTAACTACAGAGGAGGTAAATTAACTACAGAGGAGGTAACTTAAGGAATGAAGAGATAAGATAACTCTCTCACTGTGTGGAGGTAAGTTTTCTCTTGCCTTATTATCTCCAGCATGAGCTTAGTGAATTGAGGCCATTGTCCCAGTTAATTAGGTATGGTAACAGAACCATAATTCTTTGAAAGTAAAATGTACACTGGCCCATGCCAGTTTGATTGAGTTTAATGATTATGTCCAGACAGGATCACGTCTGAAAGAAAGGGTTATTGTTCATTTATGTTTTACAACAGTAATATGCTTTGCAATTTTTTAAATGTGTTTTTTGGTTAGGTTTAGAGATTTGTTTTTGTTTTTCTATACAGGTTTATAAATTGTTTATATATATATGTATATATATATATATATATATATATATATATATATATATATATATACAGTAGATATATAGAAAAGCACACACAGACACGTACAGATAGATAGATATACATGCAATCTTTAAAGGACAAGAATATGGATGCTGCCATATTTATTTCCTTTTAAACAATACCAGTTGCCTGGCAGTCCTGCTGATCTATTTGGCTGCAGTAGTGTCTGAATCACACACGAAACAAGCATGCAGCTAATCTTGTCAGATGTGACAATAATGTCAGAAACACCTGATATGCTGCATGCTTGTTCAGGGTCTTTGGCTAAAAGTATTAGAAGTAGAGGATCAGCAGGAGAGCAGGGCAACTGCTATTGTTTAAAAGGAAATAAATATGCCAGCCTCCATATCCCTCGTTACAGTTATCCTTTAAGCAACAGTAATGGCGGATAGCATTCTTTCCCTTCTCACCTGCCAGAAGCCGCAACATCATATCCCACTCCTCCCTTCAGCAACAGTAGGCATCACTCAGCTGTAACAGAGGGAAGCATCCCTGTGAGCACATGGCAGTTATAGTGTGTGACCGCACCTTTACACTACTGGTCAGTGATGGGCAGATATTTTCCGTGATCAGGGAATAGCAGTGATTCACAAGCATTTTTTCACTATTCGGCTTTGGTATTTGACGCTGTGATCGATTCTGGATCACGGAAATCGGCCACGGAAATTCCGTGATTACAAATATTCGGAATGCAATCACAGTGGTGATCGCGGAGATCACGGTAAAAATGAATTTGTGATTATCTCCCACCGAATTTAGCAGTTAATAGCAAAGCCCCCTCACATGGTAGGATCACCAAATTTGCCAGATATGTTAAGAACAGTGGGAACAAGAGGTAAAACATTTTTTCCAAAAAGACCTTATAGTTTTTGAAAAAATCGATTTTAAAATTTCAAAGGAAACAAAGAATACATTTAAATGCAGCAAATGACAGTTCTTAGTGAAACAATTCCTGCAGACTTTAGCAGTTAATAGCAAAGGCCTCTGCGCGGTGAGCAGCGCTGTGTGTCGGCGGGGGCGCTTCTTTGATCTTCAATCAAGATGAAGCTCGCAAGAGAGAGGATACTGGTGTGGGACCTTTTTGAGGATATTGGCGTGGGAACTTTTTCTTAAAGGTACAGGCAAGTATTTATGTTAATTAAGATTAATAAAGGAATTTTCTCGTCATTGTGTTTTTATTTCACTTAACCCTTTGTGGAAATGGGTAAGGAGTACTTCATTCCTCCTGGGAGGGGGATGGGCATCTGGGGTCCCCTTTTTAAAGGGAACTCCCAGATGCCACCATGAACCCCCCCAGGGAGTCATCACCCCACCTCCTCCTGGGGCACCAGAGGTGGGGAAGAGCCCCTTGCCCATGGATTGGACAAGGACTCCGGAGGAGAGGGGAAGGCTTGGCCGCCCCTCTCCCCCCCATACCATGGACCATACAGGCTGGTATAGCTCAGGGTGCGAAGCCCCAGTTGGCCGGGGCTCTGGATTCTGGCTATCCCAGCCTGCATGGGGACAAGGGGTTATGAGGCTCGGGAGAGGGGACCCCACGTCATTTTTTTATTTATTTACCACTATCAGCACAAAAAAATGTTTTTCTTGTTTAAAAAAAAATATTGTTTCCCACTATCATTTTAACATATCCTGCAAATTTGGTGTTGCTAGGATGTAAGGGGCCTGTGCTTTTAACTGCTAAAGTCTGCGGGAATTGTTTCACTAAGAACTGTCATTTGCCGCCAGTGGTGCTCAACAGAGCTCGAATATTCGAGTAGCTCGAATATTCGAGCTCTTTTTCAGCTATTCGAGCTCGGTATTCGAGCTCCGAATAGCTGGAGATATTTGAATGGGCTATTCGAGTGAACTCGAATAGCACATTCACTATTCGCGCTATTCGAGCTAACAGCGCTATTCGAGCTCGAATACCGAGCTCGAATAGCGTCATAGCCCAGATTGATGTCCTCAGAGCCAATCAGAGGGCTCCCAGGCCCTCTGACGGCAGCCAATCACTGAGGGGGACCCTGGCCAGCCCCTACCCTATAAATAGCGGCCGCCATATTAGGTTTTTCCGTCCTTGCCTGACTTTGTACAGAGAGAGATCTGCTCCTTTGTGCTTTGGCTTAGCAAGAGCTTTATTGTGGTCATTCACCTAGCGTTTTTGCTCACATACACCACCTATATACACCTATATTGTTGTTAGTTAGATAGACATTGTATTTTAGTTAGTAGCTTGTGTGTTACTAGAGAGCCAGCTGCTGCAGGCCTGCCTCATTGACTGCCTGCTGCCACACAATCATCCTCCTCCTCCTGCTGCTGAATTTACCTCCTGCTGTCGGTGTGTTTCCACTGCCAGGGAGCACATACAATGGCGCTTCCAACATGCGTGCGCCACCAGCTATTTATTACGCTCAAAAATAGCTGCATTTCTAAAAAAAAAAAAATATAAAAGAGAAATAAGTGAAGAAGAAGAAGACGATATAGAAAAAGAAGGAGAAGAAGAAGAAGAAGAAGAAGGAGGAGAAGAAGAAGGAGAAGAAGAAGAAGATGAAGATGAAGAAGAAGATAAAGAAGAAGAAGAAGATGAAGAAGAAGAAGAAGAAGATGAAGAAGAAGAAGATGAAGAAGAAGAAGATGAAGAAGATGATGAAGAAGAAGAAGATGAAGAAGATGAAGAAGAAGATAAAGAAGATGAAGAAGATGAAGATGAAGAAGAAGATGAAGAAGAAGATGAAGAAGAAGAAGATGATGAAGAAGAAGAAGATGAAGAAGATGAAGAAGAAGATGAAGAAGAAGAAGATGAAGAAGAAGAAGAAGATGAAGAAGAAGAAGAAGAAGATGAAGAAGATGAAGATGAAGAAGAAGAAGATGAAGAAGATGAAGAAGATGAAGATGAAGAAGATGAAGATGAAGAAGATGGAGAAGAAGAAGAAGATGAAGAAGAAGATGATGATGAAGAAGATGAAGATGAAGAAGAAGATGATGATGAAGAAGATGAAGATGAAGAAGAAGATGATGATGAAGAAGATGATGATGATAAGAAGAAGATGATGATGAAGAAGATGATGATGAAGAAGATGATGATGATGAAGAAGAAGAAGATGAAGAAGATGATGAAGAAGAAGAAGAAGAAGAAGAAGAAGAAGAAGAAGAAGATATGGAAGAAGAAGAAGAAGATATAGAAGATAAAGAAGAAGAAGTATATACAGTACTGAACAACATTTTGGACACAACTTCTCTTTCCACCTTTTTTTTTTTAAAGGAACATCCCCACATACTCACTTGCTGTTGTTACTTGGAAAAAAAGATGTTTCTTGCATCATTCACCCTCAAAACAAGTGTTGGAAGCTATTTAAGGCCAATTCGAATAGTCAGCTCGAATAATGAGCTCGAATGCCGACTCGAATAGTGAGCTCAAAGTCCGAGGTCGAATCGAATAGTAAAAAAAATTCGATTTGAATATTCAACCGAACGCGAATAATTTACTATTCGAATTCGACCAAACTCGAATAATAAAAAGGGGTATCCGAGCATCACTATTTGCCGCATTTAAATGTATACTATTTTTCCTTTCAAATTTTAAAATCGATTTTCTCAAAAACTATAAGGTCTTTTTGGAAAAAAAAACCCTCTTGTTCCCACTGTTCTTATTAACATATTCTGCAATTTTGGTGTTACTACCATGTAAGGGGGCTTTGCTATTAACTGCTAAAGTCGGCAGGTTTTGGCGGCTTTTTAATCACGAATATTTTTTTGTTTGAAAATTTTAAATTGATTTTCTCAAAAACTAAAAGTTATAGCCACATCTCACCTTTATAATCCATGCAATTTTGGTGATTGTAGCATGTATGGGGGCTTTGCTATTACATAAACCGCTTTTCCATGATTGCCTCATTCATGGTAAAAAATCTGGGTCGAATTCATGAGTCCGTTTTAAATTCGGAAATTAATCACGCCATTTCCGGATTTTTTTTCAACCACGGCTGAATAGTCGAATCCGTGATTGGGGGGTATCCGAGCATCACTGCTACTGGTATGCTTAGCAATTCACGATTGCATATGTCATGCAAGAACATGTTCAGCATTACATTGCAAGATGCGGGAAGGCACTGCTGTATGTGGATCACACACCAGGCATGATTTACTAAACCGTGATTACTTAAATATCACACCTTATCAAAGATATCACACCTTATCAAAGTTAACATGCCTTATCAGAGTAGCATAGCGAGCGCTACAAACTTATGCCTGCTAATTGGCAATGACACTCGTCCTACCCTGAGCCCCTGCAGGTTCGTAGTGCTCGCTATGCTACTCTGATAAGGCGTGTTAACTTTGATAAGGTGTGATATCTTTTCATAAGGTGTGATATCTTTTCATAAGGTGTGATATTTTTTCATAAGGTGTGATATATTTGATAAGGTGTGATATTTGAGTTATCACAGTTTAGTGAATCAAGCCCACTATGTTCAGCGAACCAGCTAATTTTAGCACAGCGCTGTGCAGATTGTTTTAGCACAGCGCTGTATGTCTGATTTAAATGCCTGGAGTTTCAGCCGGGCACCGCACATATTAGTAAAAAAGTAGTTTGGCTACTAGCAATGGCCAGTGCCTGAATTACGTGCCATACGAGTTGCTACAACTCAGAGCGGGAATAGTAATCAGCACAGGCGCAGAGTTTCTGCATGAGCAGGGCGAGCCATTTTTCAGCTTCACCCTGCACCAAGATGGCCCGCGCTGAGAATAAATAGACCCATCTAGGGTGTGTCATGACTGACAGCACCGCCCATAGAGCTTGATTCACTAAACCGTGATAACCCAAATATCACACCTAACCAAAGATATCACACCTTATCAAAGTTAACATACCTTATCAGTGTAGAATAGCGAGCTCTACGAACCCGCAGGGGCTCAGGGCAGGACGAGTGCCATTGCCAATTAGCAGGCATAAGTTCTTCACTGTGCTACTCTGATAAGGTGTGTTAACTTTGCAAAGGTGTGATATCTTTGATAAGGTGTGATTTGAGTTATCATGGTTTAGTGAATCAAGCCCATAGTGTGAGTGAGCCCTAAAAAGGTAATGCTGGACTTTGCAGTAGTTTTAGTAACGTATCTATGGTTTCCTTTTAGCCTATTACACAAAATGTTGGTGGTTCTCTACAGCAGAAATTAACGAATGCCCTGTTTGGCTAGTGATTCAATGCTAAACATCCACAAAAATGTATTCACCAGTATGTATGTGGCATACACAGTACAGTACGGTGATGTCCAAAGGTAAAAGACAGAGACATATTTTATTATATTATATAATTTGCATCTTAATTACTATAGAAAGAAATTACCTTTTTATTTATTTTTAGATAGTTATCAGAATTTGTATTATTTCATAGTCCTGGTGGTTCCCGAGATAGGATTTGGTATATGAAGCTATCTCGGGAACCAGCAAGGTTCAGAGGTACCTGGTCTTAAATATCAGCAGCATAATTTATTCTGAAACAAAGGAGGAGCTTCATGTGATGGAGTGCTGTAACGATAGCGCAGTAGATTTGGGCACAGCCGTCACCGCCAGCAATAGCTGAAAGCTAAACTATGTCTTTCCCCCACTATCCATGGCAGCTTGGAGGGGGAATAGTAATTAACGCTGGGACTTGTGTAGGAGCAGGGTAAGCGGTTTATCAGCTTTACCCTGCGCCCAAATCTCCCGGCGGCTGAATAATAGGTATGCGCATGTGATATCATTACCCACAAGGCTGTCCATCCTAGGCTGAATTTTAACCTTTGTGCCTTCTTCTGTCTTCCTGTGCCTCCTTCTGTCCCCCTTTATGCCTCCTTCTTAGAGTTGAGCCGAAATTTTCGTTATTTCGCATTACTATAATTACGCATGCGAAATTTGCGATTACGATGCAAAATTACGGTAGCGTAATTGCCATTAAAATCGTAATTGAAAATACCGTAAGCGTAATTTTCAACGCGTAATTTCGCGTTTCGTTCATGCCGTAATTTCGCATTAAACGCTACCGTAATTTCGCGTTAAACCGTGACGCTCCGTATAATGTAAAAAAGCCGCCGACTTTAAGGGTTAATAGCAAAGCCCCCTTAAATGCCAAGAGCCTCAAATTTAGGGAATATATTAAGGAGATCAGGAGGAATAAGAGGAAAAATTTTTTTTTCAAAAAGACCTTATAGTTTTTGAGAAAATCGATGTTAAAGTTTCAAAGTAAAAATGTATACATTTAAAAACCCGCCGACTTTAACGGTTAATAGCAAAGCCTGCTTAAAGTTTAGGAACACCAAATTCCCAGGGTATATTAAGGGGATCAGTGGGAATAAGAGGAAAAAATTTTTTTTCAAAAAGACCGTATAGTTTTTGAGAAAATCGATTTTTAAGTTTCAAGGGCAAAAATGTCTTTTAAATGCGGAAAATGTCAGTTTTTTTTGCACAGGTAACAATAGTGTATTATTTTCATAGATTCCCCCAAGTGGGAAGAGTTTTACTTACTTCGTTCTGAGTGTGGGAAATATAAAAAAAAATGACGTGGGGTCCCCCCTCCCAGACCTCTTTAACCCCTTGTCCCCATGCAGGCTGGGATAGCCAGAATGCGGAGCACCGGCCGCGTGGGGCTCTGCACCCTGACTATACCAGCCCGCATGGTCCATGGATTGGGGGGTCTCGGAAGGGGAGGGGCAGCCAAGCTTTCCCCTCCCCCTCCGAGCCCTTGTCCAATCCAAGGACAAGGGGCTCTTCTCCACCTCCGATGGGCGGTGGAGGTGGAGGCCGCGATTTCCTGGGGGGGGGGTTCATGGTGGAATCTGGGAGTCCCCTTTAAAAAGGGTCCCCCAGATGCCCACCTCCCCTCCCAGGAGAAATGAGTATAGAGGTACTTGTACCCCTTACCCATTTCCTTTAAGAGTTAAAAGTAAATAAACACACAAACACTTAGAAAAAGTATTTTAATTGAACAAAAAACATAACCACGAAAAAAGTCCTTTAATATTCTTAATTAACCATTAATACTTACCTGTCCCTTTAAATAAATGATCCCTCGAAATAGCCTCGGAAATGTTCTATCAGTTACAATGTAACAAAGTTATTACAATGTAACAACTTTGTTACATTGTAACTACGCCGCACCCGACGTCACTCGCCGCTCAGTCGCCGCATACGGTTCCTTCAAATCAGAAGGAACCCCATTGGTCTGCTAAGGACCAATGGGGCTCCTTGGAGCCCAAATTCAAAGATGCTTCTCAGAGCTCTGAGCTATATAGCTCAGAGCTCTGTCGGGTCCGTGCAGCGCAGACGCGTATGCGGCGGCTGAGCAGCGAGTGACGTCGGGTGCGGCGTAGTTACAATGTAACAAAGTTGTTACATTGTAATAACTTTGTTACATTGTAACTGATAGAACATTTCCGAAGCTATTTCGAGGGATCATTTATTTAAAGGGACAGGTAAGTATTAATGGTTAATTAAGAATATTAAAGGACTTTTTTCGTGGTTATGTTTTTTGTTCAATTAAAATACTTTTTCTAAGTGTTTGTGTGTTTATTTACTTTTAACTCTTAAAGGAAATGGGTAAGGGGTACAAGTACCTCTATACTCATTTCTCCTGGGAGGGGGGGTGGGCATCTGGGGGACCCTTTTTAAAGGGGACTCCCAGATTCCACCATGAACCCCCCCCCAGGAAATCGCGGCCTCCACCTCCACCGCCCACCGGAGGTGGAGAAGAGCCCCTTGTCCTTGGATTGGACAAGGGCTCGGAGAGGGAGGGGAAAGCTTGGCTGCCCCTCCCCTTCCGAGACCCCCCAATCCATGGACCATGCGGGCTGGTATAGTCAGGGTGCGGAGCCCCACGCGGCCGGTGCTCCGCATTCTGGCTATCCCAGCCTGCATGGGGGACAAGGGGTTAAAGAGTTCTGGGAGGGGGGACCCCACGTCGTTTTTTTTTATATTTCCCACACTCAGAACGAAGTAAGTAAAACTCTTCCCACTTGGGGGAATCTATGAAAATAATTCACTATTGTTACCTGTGCAAAAAAAACCTGACATTTTCCGCATTTAAAAGACATTTTTGCCCTTGAAACTTAAAAATCGATTTTCTCAAAAACTATAAGGTCTTTTTGAAAAAAAAAAATTTCCTCTTATTCCCACTGATCCCCTTAATATACCCTAGGAATTTGGTGTTCCTAAACTTTAAGCAGGCTTTGCTATTAACCGTTAAAGTCGGCGGGTTTTTAAATGTATACATTTTTACTTTGAAACTTTAACATCGATTTTCTCAAAAACTATAAGGTCTTTTTGAAAAATAATTTTTCCTCTTATTCCTTCTGATCTCCTTAATATATTCTCCAAATTTGAGGCTCTTAGCATTTAAGGGGGCTTTGCTATTAACCCTTAAAGTCGGCGGCTTTTTTACATTATATGGAGCGTTACGGTTTAACGCGAAATTACGGTAGCGTTTAATGCGAAATTACGGCATGAACAAATACCCATTGTAATGCAAAAATTACGCTTACGCGAAATTTCGCGAAATCCTTCTTCATTACGATTATGTACTTACGGCCATAATCGTAATTACACTAATTACGCGAAATTTCGCGAAATCGTAATTACGTCATTACGCTCATCTCTACTCCTTCTGGCCCCATGTGCCTCCTTCTGGCCCCATGTGCCTCCTTCTGTCCCTTGTGCCTCCTTCTGTCTCCTTGTGCTACCTCTTCCCTCCTGTGCATCTCTTTGCCCCACTTTTCCTGGGCTCCTTCTGTTCCAGGCAGAAGCACAGCACTGGTGAGCGCACAGCTTCTGCGGCGCTGTACTCTGCATTTACACACTAAGCTGAGGGAATGCAGGAAGGGTGCATGCAACAAAATGTAACAAGGATCAGTGGGATGTTTGTATCTCAGGGACTCCCTGTATTAAGCATCCACCTTATACACCACATGGTTCATATATTCTTTAGTGTATGCATGTTTTTTTCTTCGGAGGGAGGTGACGCAGGACTTCCAGCCTGGAGTGACTAAAAGGTTAGAAACGGCCCTGTATCGTGGTAACGGAGTAAATGCTGCTGAGCCATTATAAAGATGCAGAACATTTTAAAGAGCTTTTAAATAGCCGCTTATATATTTCCACCGTTAAGATGGATTAATAAGTTGTTTTCAGTGAAAGCACAATGTGAGTGAAATGACCTCCGTGTGCATGCCACCAAGTTACTGTTATTTTGCTACTTTATTGTTGCTAGTTTGTCATTATTTTAATGCTAAAGGTGATAAAGTTATTTCACTACTCTGCACATAAACATTGCAGTTAGCATGATTTAATTAGATTTTTATGAATAAACAAATGAACACCTGAGAGGTTTATGTGGAAAACTGCAAAATAGCTTTCGATTCCAAAGTCAGGTTTTGCCTTCCTTTAACTGTTTTGTTTCATAGCACAGGCATGAATAAATTATTTTTACCACTTGCAAATGCAGAAACTATTACATTATATACACTGATCAGTGAATGCATCAAAACCACCCACCTAATATTGGATGGGATTGCCTTATGCTTCAGGAACAGCTCTGACCCAGTACAAGGCGTCTGTAGATCTTCTGTAGTATAGCACTAGGATGTTAGGAGCGTTGAGCAAAAATGTCAAAAAATGTTTTTGCATGTATTTTCCCCGACACATTTACTTATATATTTATTGAATTAATTATTATCATTGTCATCATAGTGTATGATCACTATCAGGGCAGATTCTAGGCTAAATTTCCCCCAGGGCGAGGGTGTAAAAATCCCCCCCCCCCATATGGAGCCAGGCATAGGTGCCCGCAGTACAGGTTAGCTACGTAGGTGCCTCCAGTATGGGGTAGCCCGTATAGTTGCCACCAGTGTGGGTTAGATAGGTAGGTGCCCCCAGTATGGGTTAGATGGGTTGGTTCCCCCAGTATATGTTACATAGGTAGGTTCCCCCAGTATGGGTTAGATAGGTAGGTGCCCCCAGTATAGGTTAGATAGGTAGGTTCCCCCAGTATGGGTTAGATAGGTAGGTTCCTGCAGTTTAGGTTATATAGGTAGGTTCTCGCAGTATAGGTTCGATAGATAGGTTCCCCCAATATGGGTTAGATAGGTAGATTCCCCCAGTATGGGTTAGAAAGGTAGGTTCCTGCAGTTTAGGTTATATAGGTAGGTTCCCCCAGTATGGGTTAGATAGGTAGGTTCCTGCAGTTTAGGTTATATAGGTCGGTTCCCACAGTATAGGTTCGATAGGTATGTTCCCCCAATATGGGTTAGATAGGTAGGTTCCCCCAGTATGGGTTAGATAGGTAGGTTCCCGCAGTATAGGTTAGTTAGGTAGGTTCCCCCAGTATAGGTTAGTTAGGTAGGTTCCCGCAGTATAGGTTAGTCAGGTAGGTTCCCCCTTATAGGTTAGTTAGGTAGGTTCCCGCAGTATAGGTTAGTTAGGTAGGTTCCCACAGTATAGGTTAGTTAGGTAGGTTCCCGCAGTATAGGTTAGTTAGGTAGGTTCCCGCAGTATAGGTTAAATAGGTAGGTTCCCGCAGTTTAGGTTATATAGGTAGGTTCCCACAGTTTGGGTTAGTTAGGTAGGTTCCCACAGTTTAGGTTAGTTAGGTAGGTTCCCCCAGTATAGGTTAGTTAGGTAGGTTCCCGCAGTATAGGTTAGTTAGGTAGGTCCCCGCAGTATAGGTTAGTTAGGTAGGTTCCCCCAGTATAGGTTAGTTAGGTAGGTGCCCCGCAATATAGGTTAGTCAGGTAGGTTCCCCCAGTATAGGTTAGTTAGGTAGGTTCCCCCAGTATAGGTTAGTTAGGTAGGTTCCCGCAGTATAGGTTAGTTAGGTAGGTTCCCACAGTATAGGTTAAATAGGTAGGTTCCCGCAGTTTAGGTTATATAGGTAGGTTCCCGCAGTTTGGGTTAGTTAGGTAGGTTCCCGCAGTTTAGGTTAGTTAGGTAGGTTCCCCCAGTATAGGTTAGTTAGGTAGGTTCCCGCAGTATAGGTTAGTTAGGTAGGTTCCCGCAGTATAGGTTAGTTAGGTAGGTGCCCCACAATATAGGTTAGTCAGGTACGTTCCCCCAGTATAGGTTAGTTAGTTAGGTTCCCCCAGTATAGGTTAGTTAGGTAGGTTCCCGCAGTTTAGGTTAGTTAGGTAGGTTCCCCCAGTATAGGTTAGTTAGGTAGGTTCCCGCAGTATAGGTTAGTTAGGTAGGTTCCCGCAGTATAGGTTAGTTAGGTAGGTTCCCCCAGTATAGTTTAGTTAGGTAGGTGCCCCGCAATATAGGTTAGTCAGGTAGGTTCCCCCAGTATAGGTTAGTTAGGTAGGTTCCCCCAGTATAGGTTAGTTAGGTAGGTTCCCGCAGTATAGGTTAGTTAGGTAGGTTCCCGCAGTATAGGTTAAATAGGTAGGTTCCCGCAGTTTAGGTTATATAGGTAGGTTCCCGCAGTTTGGGTTAGTTAGGTAGGTTCCCGCAGTTTAGGTTAGTTAGGTAGGTTCCCCCAGTATAGGTTAGTTAGGTAGGTTCCCGCAGTATAGGTTAGTTAGGTAGGTTCCCGCAGTATAGGTTAGTTAGGTAGGGGCCCCGCAATATAGGTTAGTCAGGTACGTTCCCCCAGTATAGGTTAGTTAGTTAGGTTCCCCCAGTATAGGTTAGTTAGGTAGGTTCCCGCAGTATAGGTTAGTTAGGTAGGTTCCCGCAGTATAGGTTAGTTAGGTAGGTTCCCGCAGTATAGGTTAAATAGGTAGGTTCCTGCAGTTTAGGTTATATAGGTAGGTTCCCGCAGTTTAGGTTATATAGGTAGGTTCCCGCAGTTTAGGTTAGTTAGGTAGGTTCCCGCAGTTTAGGTTAGTTAGGAAGGTTCCCGCAGTTTAGGTTAGTTAGGTAGGTTCCCGCAGTTTAGGTTAGTTCGGTATGGGCGCAGGAGCAGGAGGGAGTGGACACAATAGTAATAACTCACCTGCTTCCGCCGAACCCGCGCTGCTTCAATGTCCTTCCTTTCCCGGCATCTATCTCTTTAGTAACAGCGCTTCCTGTGATGACAATCGGTACGTCATCGCGGGGGGCGCTTTTACCAGGTGACGGACACCGGGAGAGGAAAGACATTGAAACTCCGGGGGAACGGATAAGGAAGGTGAGTATCTATTATGTCCGTTCCTCCGCTCCGGCGCCCCCCTCCTGCCGCACAATAAAGCGCCCCGGGCGATTGCACGTATCGCACGCCCATAGAAACGGGGCTGATCACTATAAACACTTTGTGGCTTTGTATTCTCAGCAGTGGTGGGCCGAAATTTTGCATATGCAAAATTTTGCATCAAAATTCTCAATTACGTATCGTAATTGTAATGCAAAATTCCAGAGAAATTCGTAATGAATTTCGTATGTAAGAGTAGTATTTCAAAATTTAGCATAATTTTGTGCCTACTTTAGAGGTTAATAGCAAAGCCCCCATACATGCTATTGCTACCAAAATTTCCACAATTTTTCAAAAAGACTTTGTAGTTTTTGAGAAACTTGATTTTAAAAATGCAAAGAATGTTTTTTAAACTGTCCTTTTTCTAAGTTTAAAAACCATTTTTTACTTGCATTTTTAAAATCCAGTTTCTCAAAAACTATAAGGTCTTTCTGCTAAAATGACTTGTACCCACGATTCTCCTTAACATATGCAGCAATTTTGGTGTCAATAGGGGGCTCTGCTATTCACTGCTAAATTCGGGAAGAAATTACATGAAATTTCACAAAATTTCACAAAATTGTATGCAAAATTACGAATGACTACACGAAACCAATTGAATTTGCAAATCGTAATTACGTGTAAGTGTAATTGTGAAAATTTACATGAAATTTAGCGAAATCATAATTTGTTGATTACAATCATCACTAATCCTCAGTTTTGTATTTTGTTATGTCCTTTATATTTTATCCATCATTCCTTGCAACCTCCCATTTTAAAATCCTCCCTAGTCCTCGACAGGGCTGTATTTAGGGTTTGGGCTCCCCTAGGCACCCCAAACCTAAGGCCCCCCCCCCCCCCCCCCCAGGAGGAGGACGTTGGCGGCGCGCGAAGCGCGCCTCGGCGAAAATTGGGCGTGGCCACAGAATGCAGTGGGCGTGTCCATAACACAGTGGGTGTGGTCAATTAAAATTTCCTAGTAAGAGTGCAGCCCAAAGTCGGTGGGGCCATGTTTTCTCCCCAGGTATGAGTAAAGTGACCCTAAAAAAGCAAGTAGGAAATGTCCCCCCCCCAAACCCGCCCCCCCCCACACACACACACACATTAGCCAGTGTTCTCTCGCACAAAATAGTGGTAGGTATTAGATTGTGAGATCCCCTGAGAAAAGTCAGTAACATGACTACGTTCTCTTCAAAGTGCTGCAGAAGATGCCAGTGCTATATAAATACATAAGAATATGGTAGGACATTAGACTATTGTAGGATTAGATTGTAAGCTCCTCAGAGGATAGTCAGTGACATGACTACATACTCTGAAGTACTGCTGAAGATGGCAGTACAATATAGTACAGTAGTATGGCAGCACGGTGGCGTAGTGGTTAGTGCTCTCGCCTTGCAGCACTGGGTCCCCGGTTCAAATCCCAGCCAGGTGAACATCTGCAAGGAGTTTGTATGTTCTCCCTGTGTGTGGGTTTCCTTAAGACACTCTGGTTTCCTCCCACATCCCAACAACATACAATACAGATAAGTTAATTGGCTTCCCCTAAAAATTGGCCCTAGACTACGATACTTACATACACATATGACTATGGTAGGGATTAGATTGTGAGCACCACTGTAGGACAGTTCGTGACAAGACAATATATACTCTGTACAGCGCTGCGTAATATGTTGGCGCTATATAAATAACTAGTATAAGTACAGTCAGTGGCGGCTCCAGGTTTTTTTTGGGAAGGTGCTATGCAGGGCTGGACCAGTTTTTGTGGCTATAACCTGCAGCGCGCGAAAAAATGGGCATAGCCATGACCAGATGAGGGCGGAGCTAACTGTAATTTAAGGTGAACCTGAGGTGAGAGTGATATGGAGGCTGCCATATTTATTTCCTTTTAAAGGGACACTTAAAGAGAATCTGTATTGTTAAAATCGCACAAAAGTAAACATACCAGTGCGTTAGGGGACATCTCCTATTCCCCTCTGTCACAATTTCGCCGCTCCCCGCCGCATTAAAAGTGGTTAAAAACAGTTTCAAAAAGTTTGTTTATAAACAAACAAAATGGCCACCAAAACAGGAAGTAGGTTGATGTACAGTATGTCCACACATAGAAAATACATCCATACACAAGCAGGCTGTATACAGCATTCCTTTTGAATCTCAAGAGATCATTTGTGTGTTTCTTTCCCCCCTGAGGGGGGAGTGCAAAGCAGAACCACAACACTGAAGAACTTGGCAGCCTTCCAGACACAGGCTGACAAGTCTGACAAGGGAAAGATACATTGATTTATTACAGAGACTGTGATAGTACAAAGTGCTGCAGTAAAGGTGGCCATACACTGGTCGATGTGCCATTAGATCGACCAGCTGACAGATCCCTATCTGATCGAATCTGATCAGAGAGGGATCGTATGGCTGCCTTTACTGCAAACAGATTGTGAATCGATTTCAGCCTGAAACCGATTCACCATCTGCTGAGCTGCTCCTGCCGCCTGTCCCCCCCCCCGTATACATTACCTGATGCTGGCTCCGGGTCCTCTTCTCCGCATTGCACGGCTCTGTTCCGGCTCCATTACGGCGCTTCCTGTGTTACTCCGTGACCAGGAAGTTCAAATAGAGCGCCCTCTATTTGAACTTCCTGGTCACTGCAGTGACACAGGAAGCGCCGGGATGGATGGAGCCGGAACAGAGCCGTGCAATGCGGAGAAGACGCCCGGGAGCCAGCCTCAGGTAATGTATACTTGATCGGATCGGCCGCCGCTAGCGACGCGCACTTTACCCGCGGGCGATCGAGGGTAATTTCCCGCACGGCGCGATCGACGGACCGATCCGATTTCGTGAGGAAATCGGATCGGCGGCTGCGTTTACCGCGAACGATTGGCAGCAGATTCGATCCCAGAATCGAATCTGCTGTCGAAACGGCCGGGAATCGAGCCAGTGTATAGCCTGCTTAAGCCAGAACACCTTAGAATAGCTTTTAGAACTTGTAGGATGATAAAAAACAGGATGCAATTTTTGTTACGGAGTCTCTTTAAGCCAAATAAAAAAAATAGTTTTACTTACCTGGGGCTTCTACCAGCCCTCTGAAGCTGTCCGGTGCCTACATAGACTCGCTCCGATGCTCCTGGCCCTGCCGGCAGCCACTTCCGGTTTTGGCGACAGGAGCCGACAGGCCGGGAACGCGAGTGATTCTTCGCGATCCTGGCCATAATAGCACCCTCTATGCTGTTATAGCATATAGCATATATCATATAACAGCATAGAAGGCGCTATTACGTCCAGGAATGCGAAGAATCACTCGCGTTCCCAGCCTATCGGCTCCTGTCGCCGAAACCTTAAGTGGCTGCCGGCAGGGCCAGGAGCATCAGAGCGAGTCTACATGGGCACCGGACAGCTTCATGGGGCTGGTAGAAGCTCCAGGTGAGTAAAACTCATTTTTTTTATTTGGCTTAAGTGACCCTTTAAACAATACTAGTTGCCTGGCAGCCCTGCTGATCTATTTGGCTGCAGTAGTGAACTGAATTACGCCAGAAACAAGCACGCAGCTAATCTTGTCAGTTCTGACAATATTGTCAGAAACCCCCGACCTGCTGCATGCTTGTTCAGGGTCTGTGGTTGAAAGAATTAGAGGCAGAGGACCAGCACGGCAGCCAGGCAACTGGTATTGCTTAAAATATTACTCTCACCTCGGGTTCCCTTTAAAAGTGCAACGCAAAGACAGTGGGCCCAAGTTTTGGTCACCCTTTCCCCAGAAAATTCACATAATTGTGCAGGTTTTCTCAAGAAAATACACGTGATGTGAACAGATTTGATCAGAAATACGAGCAATAATGTCAGCACAGATTTGATCAGAAATACGTGCAATAATGTCAGCAGATTTGATCAGAAATACGAGCCATAATGTCAGCAGATTTGATCAGAAATACGTGCAATAATGTCAGCAGATTTGATCAGAAATACGTGCAATAATGTCAGCAGATTTGATCAGAAATACGTGCAATAATGTCAGCAGATTTGATCAGAAATACGAGCAATAATGTCAGCAGATTTGATCAGAAATACGTGCAATAATGTCAGCAGATTTGATCAGAAATACGAGCAATAATGTCAGCAGATTTGATCAGAAATACATGCAATATTGTCAGCAGATTTGATAAGAAATACGAGCAATAATGTCAGCACAGATTTGATCAGAAATACGAGCAATAATGTCAGCAGATTTGATCAGAAATACGAGCCATAATATCAGCAGATTTGATCAGAAATACGTGCAATAATGTCAGCAGATTTGATCAGAAATACGAGCCATAATGTCAGCAGATTTGATCAGAAATACGTGCAATAATGTCAGCAGATTTGATCAGAAATACGTGCAATAATGTCAGCAGATTTGATAAGAAATACGAGCAATAATGTCAGCAGATTTGACCACAAATACGAGCAATAATGTCAGCAGATTTGATCAGAAATATGAGCCATAATGTCAGCAGATTTTATCAGAAATACGTGCAATAATGTCAGCAGATTTGACCACAAATACGAGCAATAATGTCAGCAGATTTTATCAGAAATACGTGCAATAATGTCAGCAGATTTGACCACAAATACGAGCAATAATGACAGCAGATTTGACCACAAATACGAGCAATAATGTCAGCAGATTTGATCAGAAATACGAGCCATAATGTCAGCAGATTTGATCATAAATACGTGCAATAATGTCAGCAGATTTGACCACAAATACGAGCAATAATGTCAGCAGATTTGACCACAAATACGAGCAATAATGACAGCAGATTTGACCACAAATACGAGCAATAATGTCAGCAGATTTGACCACAAATACGAGCAATCATGTCAGCAGATTTGACCACACATACGAGCAATAATGTCAGCAGATTTGACCACAAATACGAGCAATAATGACAGCAGATTTGACCACAAATACGAGCAATAATGACAGCAGATTTGACCACAAATACGAGCAATAATGTCAGCAGATTTGACCACAAATACGAGCAATCATGTCAGCAGATTTGACCACAAATACGAGCAATCATGTCAGCAGATTTGACCACAAATACGAGCAATCATGTCAGCAGATTTGACCACAAATACGAGCAATAATGACAGCAGATTTGACCACAAATACGAGCCATAATGTCAGCAGATTTGACCACAAATACGAGCAATCATGTCAGCAGATTTGTCCAGAAATAAGAGCAATAATGACAGCAGATTTGTCCAGAAATAAGAGCAATAATGACAGCAGATTTGACCACAAATACGAGCAATAATGACAGCAGATTTGTCCAGAAATAAGAGCAATAATGACAGCAGATTTGTCCAGAAATAAGAGCAATAATCATGTCAGCAGACTTAACTAGAAATACATTACCTTGTGACCTCGTCCCTCGTCCACCGCAAGAGGGAAACTCTGCATGCCGGCGCCGCCGCGTGGTCTAGTGACGTCACTAACTAGACCACACCAGCGGCATGCAGAGATCAGGATGACGTCCCTGCTGGCCGCTGCCACTCTGCTGTAGGGCGGGGGGACCCTCTGTGTGTGTGTGTGCTCTTCGCCGCACCCCAAGCTCTCGCCCCCCCCCCCCCCCCCCGCAAAAAAAAAATTATAAAAAAAGAATTTTTTTTAACTAAATTTACTATAGGTGCCCCCCCCCCCCCGAGGACCCGCCCATGGCACCGGCCCACGGGTGCCTCTTAATAGATACGGCCCTGGTCCTCGACCCGCACATGGCCGGTTTAAGTGGCAAGGGAGCCCCAGGGAAAATGTGGTAACCTGAGGGCCCCCTAAACCCCTGCCCCCTACACCCCCACCAACAAAGTCAGCCATTGAACCAGCAACTGATGACAAGGTGACAGTTTCTTGCAGATTGTAACGCACAGAATAGGGGCCGCTACATGCAGAACATGGGACAGACTTAGCAGCACAGAGTAGAGGGATACAGGTTGTCGCTCTTACTTCCAGCTCACAGGGCCATGTTTGGAGTTCGGAGTTCTGGATAAAACAGTTGCACGGTACGAGGAGCACGGTGCGTAGCAGTGCCGTACACTCATGCTGTCTCCTGTCAGACACATGGGCAGAGTAAGAGGAGGTGCCCGAGCCTCTCTGCAGCCTCAATTCATTCACAGAGAGTGTTAGTGACACAAGGAGGAGCAGTCGGTGTGGGTGGGGAGGGAAGACCTTCCAGGGGTCTGGGGGCATGGGAAGACTTGGCAGCGGTTGGGGGCCCTGGGGCAATTTCCCTCTTTGCCTTAATGGCAACACAGGCCCTATACCTGCACATGGGGAAGCAGTCCCTTTGCTATAGCAGTATGGTACTTTTACATGGCTTCATGGACATGCGGTAGTATTATCCTTGTATTTCCCACTTCCCATCCTTCTCTCATAAACGGACTGCCTCTTTATTCTGGCTAATAGTGTGGGCAGAGTGCCTATGCAGGGTGCCCATGCCACGCATCAGGTCCTGGGAGAGCTCCTCTCTCTTACCAGCCTCACTAATTCACCATTACTAGGTATTAGTAAGAATGGCTCTAGCAGCCTCACAAAAAGTTCTTCACATGGTTCCTCAAATTTTTGGCAAACCAGTTCCACGAATTGCATTGAAGTCAATAGTGCTGACTTTAGCGGATGATAACGAAGCCCCTATACATGCTATAATCACCAAATTTGATAGGTATGTAAAGAATAGGAAAATAATGGAAAAACAATTAATTGACAAATAATGTATTTACTCATAAGTATTGCAAATTTACATATAGTCACAGAAAAATAACTAAATTGCCTGCTTGGGGCAAGTTGCAATACTTTTGCTGGGGATTGCTGTACAGCCACAATACTGCTGCATAAGCATCCCTGGCAAATATATGTATTATTGCAAATGATGTGGACTTGTCAACCACTCAGGCTGGTATTGCCACAATTCAGAGCCCGGACCGCATGGGGATGCGAGTTGAAATAGCTCTGGGTGTGGAGCCCCATGTGGTCTGCGCTTCAAAGTCTGAGTATACCAGCCAGCATAGGAGACAAGGGGTTAAAGAGGCTTGGAGCTAACATATTAGGGCTCATTCACACTAGAGCAGTTGCAAAATGGACACGGTAAGCACATCCGTCAGGTGGATGTGTTCCTTCCATTTTGCATCTGCTGTAGCAACCTTCACCTGTCCATTCTACTTCCACCCACCTGCTTTGATAACGTGTCCAGTGTCGATCACGTCCACCCGTACGCATCGCCACTCATGTGTCCTGCTGCTCAGTCTCTAGTTACACAGCCCAGAGGATGGTAGGGGCAAATAGGAGACATTAGACCAATTCTCCATAGCAACAGGGAGAATTTTCATTGGTATATATCATAGATTTAGAGGCAGATAAACTGTTTTCTACGGTGGCTATGGACATATTTTTTTGCAGCAGGATTTGCAGTTTCTAGGGATTTGAAAAAAAAGATGTCATTGTTTTCAAGCAATTAACAGAAGCTTATACACATTAAAAATCAAAGCGCCAATGATCAATTTGACATTAATTTGTGCACATGCCCTAACCAAAGAGGCAGATAATGAAAGCAAAGATGCCTTTTATGAAAAACTAAAAGAAACATTTTGGAAACTGCAGAAATATTATGTTAAAATTCTTCTGGGAGATATGCATGCACAGATCGGTGAGGAAAAAGCGTTTATACAGAAGAATGGAATAGAAAGTGCTCAGGAAGTAACAAATGATAATGGCGCTAGGCTGATTGATTTTGCAATGGGAATGAATATGACAGCGAGTAGTACTTATTTCCCCCACAAGAACATTTATAAAGTAACATGGAGATCACCAGATAACAGAACGGAGAACCCAAGTTAAGCACATCTTAATGGATAGATGGCATGTTACTGATACCATTGATGTCTGCAGTTTCCATGGTACAGATATGGATACTGATCATTACCTTATAAAGGTAAAGAACAGTCATAGAATTTGTGTTGCTAAGAAGAAATCTGGGAGTAAACAAAAGAAGCCTGACATAGGAAAGAGTGAAAAACATTAAATTGTACTGGAAGCGACATGTCACATGTGATAGGATGAGATAAACATGCGTATGTACCGTGCAAAACATATTAATAACCAGGCTGTTTTACTTGCTTTAGGGCTGGTTCACACGGGCGTCTGCTGAGCTTTCGCTTGGCATTGCGTTCAAACGCCAGCGTTTAAATGCCAGCGTTTAAAAGCTAGCTTTTAAAGGCTTTTGGGAAGCGTTCAAGGCTAGCAATTCTGGTCTCTGCTATAGTTTCCTGGCGTTTACCGCCTCTGAAAGCAACATGTTGCTTTCGAGACTAGACGCAACGCCAGGATCTACCGCCAGGCTTTCATGAAAGCCTGCAAAAGCCAGCTCTAAACGCTCCCATTCACTTGCATGGGATGGCAGTAGATCCCAAAAAACGCTGCGTCTGAAACGCTGCGTTAAACGCCACAAAATTGCCCATCTGAACCAGCCCTTATTTTGTTGCCTGAAAGAGGCAATTTCTAGGTATGGATGTGACAGCTTCTGTCTTGTTGTCTTGTTCCCTTGTTAGGAATATAGTAAACATCACTGATAAGAACAATACAGCCATAAATGTTTGACTTTTGACCTTTTTTCTAACTCTGGGACACTAATTAGGCTGCCACTGAGCAGAGGCAACAAAACATGCAATCTACTTTGTAAATGTTTACATGTAAAATAAAACCATGGGATATCTAAACATAAGCATAAATACAATTGTTTATCGCATCAGTTTATTTTCACCTCGGGTTCACTTTAAAGAATGTATTATGGGATAGTCATGACAAAAATTGAACTTTTTGAAAGGAATTCTAGTTAAAACTGTGTTGGGAATTATCAGACCTACAAAAGCAGAAACTGGGGAAAAGAGGTGGGATAAGGAATTCCAAAATGCATTAGAAGAAAGAAACCAAGGGGATCCAAATGATTCAAGAAAGAACAAGATACAGTACTCAGAAATAAATAACCAAGAGAAGATATAGAAACAAAGTACTGGGAAATAAAGAAAAGAACTCTGGATTGGGGAAAACTGAAAGAAATTACAAGAAATGAGCAAATAAGAGTAGAAACCTTTATCTAAAAAAACAAAAGGCTCCAAGTAAGAATTTCAGCTGAGAACTAATATTTGCAAAGACTATGGGCTTGATTCACTAAGACAAATAGCATGCCTTATCAGAGATAACACGCCTTTTCAAAGTTAACACACCTTACCAAAGTTAAAACGCCTTATCAGAGTAGCATAGCGAGCGCTACGAACACGCAGGGGCTCAGGGCAGGATGAGTGGAGCTCTTGTCATTGCCAATTAGCAGGCATAAGTTCGTAGCACTCGCTTTGCTACTCTGATAAGGCGTGTTAACTTTGATAAGGCGTGTTATCTCTGATACGGCATGCTATTTGTATTGGTGAATCAAGCCCTAAAAGTGGTATAAAAATAACATTTCAGAAAGATTTACAGATTAAACAGCAAGCTCATGGTGATGCACTGTGGGACACCTCAGAGCTCACTCCAACCTGAATAATCATAAAACTGAAAGCGGTAGAAAAGTCAAACAACAGAGCACCTGGAGAGTATAATATAATGGCTGAGGTACTGAAACATGAGGGTAAAGGCTAGTCAAAGCGGGATTGTCAGCCACAAAATAAAATTTCATTTAAACACTGCACTGTGTTTACAATGCTGCCAGGAATCTCAGCCTGCAGAGCAAACTCTACAATCTATTCAGAAATGTCTCTGCTGTAATTATCTTATCTCTGTATACCAAGCTCTATTCTCTCGCCAATGCCAAAGACAAGGAGAGAAAGAACCTTGTCATTTCCCCTCCCACATTCCTGCTGCTCTCTGATTAGGCTGAGTGACAGGCTGAGGCTGAAATCGGATGCTTTGCTCACATGTGGTTAGAAAGCAAGCCAGAATGACGTATCTTGTAGAAAATAAAAGAACATTGGGAGCCCAATCTGGTGTAATATTGTCAGATATTGAGATGGTGTGTGTGAATTGTAAGAGATATACTCACAAACATGGGTTTCTTAAAAGCAACCACTTCTTAAGCAAGTAGGGAAAAACCGCCCCCACTTGGCCTTGCTTCCAGTTGAAGGGTTGGTCACTGCCCCAGAAAAAGGTTGTACCCTTGGACGTCGTCCAAAGGAGCACGCCCCAAGGTATGGGTAGTGAATGGCTAATTGAAACTTGGAGGCATCCGTAATTTCACAAACTGGCTTATACTAGTCCTAATATAGACTATAAGATGGAAAAATAGCAGTTCTCCTACCTTAGAGCAGAAATTCTCAAAGTCTGAGTAATGATAAAACTTCTTTAGCTTTTAATTATAATATACACTTGACAACATGTTTCACGGCTAGTGCCACTTCCTCAGGTCAATAAAGCTATGGAGCCCAGGACTGCACACGCACCTTACTAGGCACTTTATTTACCTGAGGAAGCGGCACTGGCCATGAAACGTGTTGTCAAGTGATAATTATAATTAAAAGCTAAAGAAGTTTTATCATTTTTCAGACTTTGAGAATTTCTGCTCTAAGGTAGGAGAACTGCTATTTTTCCACCTTATAGTCTATATTAGGCCTAGTATAAGCCAGTTTGTGAAATCACGGGTGCCTCTAAGTTTCAATAAGCCAGAATGACACAGCAGATTGGAGGAGAACTAAGGGAAGAAATTACATTAGGATTTAGCTTCAGACTGTGGGAAAAGACATGGAGACTTCCAGGAACAGAATTCTCTTCATTTACTATATAAAATCCACTGAAATCCAAACGTGGACAGTACAATGCATCTGTTATGTAAGTAGAGCAAGTATTGATCTACTTATATATGTGTTTTTTTTACTGGCATAATATGGCTAATCCTCCTGCTTCAAACAGATCTATTAAATAGTTCAGACATCTAGACAACATGAGCAAATGTCACAGGGATAGAAGGTAGGTAGAAAATGCTCAAAATTAAAAAAAAAGCTAAATTATACCAATTACAGAGGAATAACATTTTTGAACAATGCATACAAAGTTTTCAGGCAGGTACTGGCAATAAAGATGGAGAAAGATATGGATGAAAATGCTGGAAATTCTCAAACTGGATTTAGGTAACAGAAGTTCACCCTTGGTAATTACATTTAAACATTAAGGACTAAGAAAAATAAGTAAATAATAAACAAATCATCTGCAAAATATTGTGCACCATGTCAATCTATAACTTTTAATTTTTCAAAACAAAATTCCCTATGAGCAATACTAGAGTGTCACATACCTGTACTTAGAGATATGACACTCAGGTCCATACACAATTAATTCTCCTTGGTGATTTTTTTTTTCATTTTTAAAAAAAAAACAAAAAAAACTTGTGAATGAAATTACTTTAAAGCCACCAGAAAGCAAGAAAATACTCAAAATAATTTTGATAGTACCTTTTCATCCACTTTTTGGTACTTATTCAATTGAGAAGTGTTGTAATTTTATACTAAATAGAGGATAAAAAAATTATCTCCTAGGGGAAAACAAGGGAGAAAAAGTTAATTGATATCACTCAAACAAGATGACGTGCCGTAATCAACATTAATTCATTTTTCTTTTCAAGCAGAGGGGGCTGAAATAACTAAGGTTCTGTCATAACAGTCTCAAAATAATTGTAATTAACAAAATTGCTAACAAATTTGTATAGAAAACAAATTTGTCTGGATTTTTGGATACACAACTTAAACTTTTTTTATTTCCTTCACAAATGGCCTAAAATGCTTACAAGAATAAATCAAATCCAAGTGAATATATTCAGTTTGGTACACCATCTCTGGATAAATATATCTAAATCAATGATATTACTGTACTTTCTTTGCAGAAACTTCCTTGAACTTATGAGTTTGTGATGATTGTGATTAACACCTACAAATTCTTATTATTATCTGTCTGCTACAAAATTACAGACTTGATTCAGACAATATGATCCAATCTGTTGCTCTATTAAACTACGTGTCACTCTGAAATCAAAACCAGCAGTCATTGTCAGTGGCTATTATTAAAGCATTATTTTAATCTGTTACCATCTTGTACAAATAATATTGTTTACAGTATATGCTGCTGAAGTAGCACCAGAAATTACGTTGCTACATTTAAAGAGAAACTATTATGTTTTCCATGAGGACATGTTAATATTGCAATCCATTGCCAATCCATTGTTGTCGGCTGAGAATGATCACTGTTTTTGTTTAAAAATAGTGATCATTCTTAAATAGTACCGATGTGCTGCCTCCCCTCTCAGAGGCGTATCTGGGTAATATGGCACCTATGGCAAACACTGAATTTAGTTGAAAATGCCCCTGTAACATAAATTGAGTAGCCATGGTCCCCTATATATTAGATTTAAGTAGCCATGTGCCTTGAAATTAAATCTGGCTGCATGCTGGGGTGGGTGGCAGCATCTGACTGCTTGCTGGGGTTGGTGCGGTGGTAGCATCTGGCTGGGGTGGGTTTAGGGTAATGATAGCATATGGCTTTATGCTGGGGTGGGTGACAGAATCTGGCTGGGGTGGGTGGCAGCATCTGGCAGCTTGCCGGGGTTGGTGGGGTGTTAGCATCTGGCTGGGGTGGGTTTTGGGTGATGATAGCATATGGGTTTATGCTGGGGCAGGTGGGTGGCAGCAACTGGCTGCTGGCTGGGGTGGATGGGTGGCAGCATCTGGCTGCTGGCTGGGGCAGGTGAGTGGCAGTATCTGGCGGGGGTGGGTGGCAGCATCTGGCTGCTGGCTGGGGCGGGTGGGTTGCAGTATCCGGCTGGGGTGGGTACTCACAGTGTTCCAGCACTCATTACCCCACCACGTGTAGCACAGAAGTTCAGTGACTGCCAGATCGGCATCTCTCCCCTTCCAGCAGCTGCTCTGTACTCCTCCTGCTGGGTCTGTTCAGAGAAGCAGGAAGACAGAGCTGGAAATTGTAGAGCAGCTGTAAGGGCCCTTTTCCACCAGCGCGTTTGCGCTGGCTGAATCGCAAAAACGCAAACCGCTAGCGATTTTACAATCGCTACGGTTTGCTTTTTAACATAGGAATCGCGGTAGGTCATTTCCACTACCGCGATTCGTTTTTGCCGGGAACGCGAACGCGCGGCGGAGCGATATTTGCCGCGATTTTGCTATGCAGTGCATAGCATAGCAAAATCGCGGCCGCGAACGTCGGGGAATCGCCAGTAATTGCGATTCAGCAATCGCTAGCGTTCAGCATGAACGCTAGCGATTGCTAGTGGAAAAGGGCCCTAAGAGGGGAGAGATGCAGATCTGCCTGTCACTGAACTTTTCTGCATACCCGTGCTGGGGAAAAGGCTGCAGGAATGTAATCTGTCCCCAGCAGTTGAGCAGGGAGGGAAAGCAGACAAACAATACGGAGCGGAGCTGCAGCATAAGCATTCCCTAGTCCAGAAGCACTGAGCAGCCATCACTGATCTTCCGTGCTCAGGCGAGGTGATGGCTGCAGCACCTCCGGTAACACTGTTACTCAGCTGAAGGAAGGGAAGCTGTTAGCTGTAATGCTCCATCCCCTCCTGTGATACATTCACCTCTCTATTTACACCGCATGAGTGGAGGGCGGAAGCGAGCATTGATGCACACACAGCACAGAGAGGAGGACGAGGAAACTGCACTCCCCTAGTAGCTGGAAGGAGGCGGCGCCTAGGGCATTAGCCATGCCTGCACGTCTGTAGATATGCCTCCGTCCCCACTTGCTCGTTTCTGCCGCATCCGCTGCCGATCGTTAGATTAATGCATGGGGACAAAGTTCCCATTCATTCATCTCCCCTCTAGGCCACCGTGATCGCAGGCATGAATTGATGCCTGCGTCACTTCCCTAGTTACAGTGTAACACATTACTTCCTATTAAGCGTACTTAGGAAGTAATGCGCAATGACATATTGTGGTCAAATTACACCTACATATAATAGGGGCAAAAAAATAATAAGTATGTCAAGAGGGTATATATTTTTTTTTTTAATTATGGGCATGTTAGTGATGGATAGAGATGGGCCGAACGGTTCGCCGGCGAACGGTTCAATGCGAACTTCGGTGGTTCGCGTTCGCGTCCCGCTGGCGAACCTTTGCGGAAGTTCGGTTCGCCCCATAATGCACCTTGAGGGTCAACTTTGACCCTCTACATCACAGTCAGCAGGCCCAGTGTAGCCAATTAGGCTACACTAGCCCCTGGAGCCCCACCCCCCCTTATATAAGGCAGGCAGCGGCGGCCATTACGGTCACTCGTGTGCTGCCTGCGTTAGTGAGAGTAGGGTGAGCTGCTGCAGACTGTCTCTCAGGGAAAGATTAGTTAGGCTTAACTTGTTCCTGGCTGGCTGCATACCTGTTCTGTGAACCCACCACTGCATACCTGTACTGTGAACCCACCACTGCATACCTGTTCAGTGAACCTGCCACTGCATACCTGTTCTGTGAACCCATCACTGCATACCTGTTCAGTGAACCTGCCACTGCATACCTGTGCTGTGAACCCACCACTGCATACCTGTTCTGTGAACCCACCACTGCATACCTGTGCTGTGAACCCATCACTGCATACCTGTTCAGTGAACCTGCCACTGCATACCTGTGCTGTGAACCCATCACTGCATACCTGTTCAGTGAACCTGCCACTGCATACCTGTGCTGTGAACCCACCACTGCATACCTGTTCTGTGAACCCACCACTGCATACCTGTGCTGTGAACCCACCACTGCATACCTGTTCTGTGAACCCACCACTGCATACCTGTTCTGTGAACCCACCACTGCATACCTGTTCAGTCAACCCACCACTGCATACCTGTTGTGTTCAGTGAACCCGCCACTGCATACCTGTTCTGTTCAGTGGACCCGCCACTGTATACCTGTTTAGTGAACCCGCCACTGCATACCTGTTGTGTTCAGTGAACCTGCCACTGCATACCTGTTCTGTGAACCCGCCACTGTATACCTGTTCTGTTCAGTGAACCCGCCACTGTATACCTGTTCAGTGAACCCGCCACTGCATACCTGTTGTGTTCAGTGAACCCGCCACTGTATACCTGTACTGTTCAGTGAACCCGCCACTGCATACCTGTTCAGTGAACCCGCCACTGCATACCTGTTGTGTTCAGTGAACCCGCCACTGCATACCTGTTGTGTTCAGTGAACCCGCCACTGCATACCTGTTGTGTTCAGTGAACCCGCCACTGCATACCTGTTGTGTTCAGTGAACCCGCCACTGCATACCTGTTGTGTTCAGTGAACCCGCCACTGCATACCTGTTGTGTTCAGTGAACCCACCGCATCAGTGCGCATACCTGTCCAGTTAAGTGAACCCACATACCTACGTGAGTGCACGCAGTGTGATATACCACTCCGTGCATACCCGATATGGACAAAACAGGTAGAGTAAGAGGTAGTGCCAGAGCCAGAGGAAGGCCACCCGGCAGGTCTGTGCGAGGTCGTGTAAATGTAATTTCGTGTGGACCTGGCCCACAGTACAGTGCTCGGAAGAAGGCACGTCCCATCACCTCCCAAGATTGTCAGGACGTGGTTGAGTATTTAGCGACACAGAACACCTCATCTTGCTCAGCCACCAGCGCTACTACTAGCACCACTTCTGCTGCATTTGACACTTCGCAAGAATTATTTAGTGGTGAAATCACTGATGCACAGCCATTGTTGTTACAGCCAGATGATTTTTCACCAGCTCATATGTCTGCGTTACGCAGCAACACTATGGATGTAACGTGTAAGGAGGATGAAGGACCTACTGATGGTGCATGTTTGGATTTTTCTGAGGCAAGCGAAGCTGGGCAGGATGATTACGATGCTGACGATGATAGGGATCCTCTGTATGTTCCCAATAGAGGAGATGAAGAGGGGGACAGTTCAGAGGGGGAGTCAGAGAGTAGTAGGAGGAGAGAAGTTGCTGAAAGAAGCTGGGGCAGCTCTTCATCAGAAACAGCTGGTGGCAGAGTCCGGCACCATGTATCGCCATCTATGTACAGCCAGCCAACTTGCCCTTCAGCATCAGCTGCTGAGGTCCCCATAGTGCCCACATCCCAGGGTGGCTCAGCGGTGTGGAAATTTTTTAATGTGTGTGCCTCAGATCGGACCAAAGCCATCTGTTCGCTCTGCCAACAAAAATTGAGCCGTGGAAAGGCCAACACTCACGTAGGGACAAGTGCCTTACGAAGGCACCTGGAGAAAAGGCACAAACAGCAATGGGATGGCCACCTGAGCAAAAGCAGCAGCAGCACACAAAAGAAAAGTCACCCTCCTTCTCCTCTTCCTCCTTCAGGTGCATCATCTGCTTCTGCCGCTTTCTCCCTTGCACCTTCACAGGCACCCTCCTCCACTCCGCCTCTGCCCTTGAGCGGTTCCTGCTCCTCTGCCCACAGCAGCAGTCAGGTGTCCGTGAAGGAAATGTTTGAGCGGAAGAACCCAATTTCGGCCAGTCACCCCCTTGCCTGGCATCTGACAGCTGGCGTGGCGGAACTGTTAGCTCGGCAGCTGTTACCATACCAGCTGGTGGACTCTGAGGCCTTCCGTAAATTTGTGGCCATCGGAACACCGCAGTGGAAGATGCCAGGCCGCACTTATTTTTCGAGAAAGGCCATACCCCAACTGCACCGTGAAGTTGAGAGGCAAGTGGTGTCATCTCTTGCGAAGAGCGTTGGGTCAAGGGTACACCTGACCACGGATGCCTGGTCTGCCAAGCACGGGCAGGGCCGCTACATTACGTACACAGCCCATTGGGTGAACCTGGTGGTGAACGATGGCAAGCAGGGCGCAGCGGACCAAATTGTGACACCTCCACGGCTTGCAGGCAGGCCTCCTGCCACCTCCTCTCCTCCTGCTACATGCTCTTCGCTGTCCTCCTCCTCCTTGGCTGAGTGGCAGTTCTCCTCTCCAGCTACACAGCCCCAGCTCCGCAGGGCCTATGCTGCATGCCAGGTACGACGCTGTCACGCCATCTTAGACATGTCTTGTCTCAAAGCGGAGAGTCACACTGGAGCAGCTCTCCTGGCTGCTCTTAAGAAACAGGTGGATGAGTGGCTGACCCCGCACCACCTGGAGATAGGCAACGTGGTGTGCGACAACGGCAGCAATCTGCTTGCCGCTTTGCATATGGGGAAGCTGACACACATACCCTGCATGGCACATGTCATGAATCTAGTTGTTCAAAGATTTGTGGCAAAGTACCCTGGCTTAGCGGATGTCCTGAAGCAGGCCAGGAAGTTCTGTGGGCATTTGAGGCGGTCTTACACAGCCATGGCACGATTTGTAGAAATTCAGCGGAAAAACAACATGCCGGTGAGACGCCTCATTTGTGATAGCCCGACTCGCTGGAATTCGACCCTGCTCATGTTCTCCCGCCTGCTAGAACAGAAGAAAGCCGTCAGCCACTACCTCTACAACTACAGTAGAATGAAACAGTCTGGGAAGATGGGGATGTTCTGGCCCGACAACTGGACACTGATGAAAAATGCATGCAGGCTCATGCGGCCGTTTGAGGAGGTGACCAACCTGGTGAGCCGCAGTGAGGGCATCATCAGCGACTTAATTCCCTATGCTTACTTCTTGGAGCGTGCTGTGCGTAGAGTGGCGGATGAAGCTGTGAATGAGCGTGACCAGGAACCGTTACGGCAGGAACATGCATGGGACCAATTTTCATCAGACCCAGCTGTTTCCTCAACACCTGCGGCAGCACAGAGGGGGGAGGAGGAGGAAGAAGAGAAGTCGTGTGCAGAAGACGAGTCAGACTCAGAGGATGATGAGCAAGGTGTTTCTTTGGGGGAGGAGGAGGAGGAGGGGACGGCGGCAGGAGAACACCCGCAGCAGGCGTCGCAGGGGGCTTGTGCTGCTCAACCTTCCCGTGGTATTGTTCGCGGCTGGGGGGAGGAGGTTGACTTACGTGACGTCACTGAGGAAGAGCAAGAGGAGATGGAGGGTACTGGATCCGACTTTGTGCAGATGTCGTCTTTTATGCTGTCCTGCCTGTTGAGGGACCCCCGTATAAAAAACCTCAAGGGGAATGAGCTGTACTGGGTGGCCACACTACTAGACCCTCGATACAGGCACAAAGTGGCGGACCTGTTACCAACTCACCGGAAGGTGGAAAGGATGCAGCACATGCAGAACCAGCTGTCAACTATGCTTTACAATGCCTTTAAGGGTGATGTGACAGCACAACGCCAGCAAGGTACCACTGCCACTAATTCTCCTCCCGTGTCCACGCAGTCAAAGACAGGACGCTCCAGCGATCTCATGGTGATGTCGGACATGCGGACGTTCTTTAGTCCAACGCCTCGCCGTAGCCCTTCCGGATCCACCCTCCACCAACGCCTGGAACGGCAGGTAGCCGACTACCTGGCCTTAAGTGTGGATGTAGACACTGCTGTGAACAGCGATGAGGAACCCTTGAACTACTGGGTGTGCAGGCTTGACCTGTGGCCAGAGCTGTCCCAATTTGCCATCCAACTTCTCTCCTGCCCTGCCGCAAGCGTCCTGTCAGAAAAGACCTTCAGCGCAGCTGGAGGCATTGTCACAGAGAAGAGAAGTCGCCTAAATCACAAAAGTGTTAAGTACCTCACCTTTATCAAAATGAATGAGGCATGGATCCCGGAGGGCTGCTGCCCGCCCCAAGACTAAGTCAGTCCCCGCACACACAGCATCTCTGCCTGCACGCCGTGTGACTGGCTGCCTGGGCTGCCCCAAGAAGACTAAGTCGCTCCCAGTCCCTCCACACAGCATGTCTGCCTGCAGGCCGCTTGACTACCTTCTCCGCCACCACCAACAGGGTCCGGGACTCCAGGCGGATTGCTGAATTTTTTAGGCCGCTGCTAGCAGCGGCCGCTGTAATAATTTTTCTGGTGCGTGTACATGACTGCCTAATTTTTCTGGCTGCACTGCGGGCAGCTGCAACAACAAAAGAAAAGGCATGTACATGCGCCCATTCCCCTTCGTGATCATTACCTTGCCGTGGTGAAGGGGCTTGCGTATCACAATGAAGCAATGACCGGCGCCTAGATGAGTGTCTCGGGGGGCACACAAAAGATAATAAGGTCGTTGCTTCATTGTGGTCAGACCAAATTTGATCAGCTGGACAGTCACTGTTCTGTCATTCAGCTACATCAGCCAGGCGACCATATGGGCTGTAAAGCCACCAAAACCTGCACTCTCGCCATGGTGCGCACCAGTCCAGCACGACCATCACTACACAAACAGCTGTTTGCGGTGCGTTACACGGTGAGTTTGGTGTGTCAGTGTGAAGCAGTACCTTAATTACACTACCTGATTGATGTATACACATGCAAGATGTTTTAAAGCACTTTAGGCCTGTCATTTAGCATTCAATGTGATTTCTGCCCTTAAAACGCTGCTTTGCGTCAAATCCAGATTTTTCCCCGGGACTTTTGGCATGTATCCCACTCCGCCATGCCCCCCTCCAGGTGTTAGACCCCTTGAAACATCTTTTCCATCAGTTTTGTGGCCAGCATAATTATTTTTTTTTCAAAGTTCGCATCCCCATTGAAGTCTATTGCGGTTCGCAAACCGAACGTTACGCGAAAGTTCGCGAACCCGGTTCGCGAACCTAAAATCGGAGGTTCGGCCCATCTCTAGTGATGGATGTAAAGCTAAAGCAAAAGTTTTTACACAAATATTCAACCTCTCTCTGTTCTTGGGTGTAGTCCCATCATGCCTTAAATCTACAACCATTGTGCCAGTCCCAAAAAATCCTAGGATAACCTGTCTTAATGATTATCGACCAGTTGCTCTAACCCCTGTCATCGCCAAGTGCTTTGAACGACTGGTAGCCACACACATCAAGGCTCCCAGCAAATCTAGATCAACACCAGTTTGCTTACTGAACAAATAGATCGACTGAGGATGCCATCTGTGTAGCGCTCCATGCTGCCCTCTCACACCTGGAAAAGCCAAACTCCTATGTTAGGATGCTCTTTGTTGACTACAGCTCAGCATTTAACACCATTGTACCTAGCCAGCTGACCAACAAACTCCATGCACTAGGTCTTGCTCCCTCCATATGTACTTGGTTATTGGACTTCCTTACTAATCGCCCTCAAACTGTCAGACTAGGAAAACAGACATCCTCCACCCTTACCCTGAGCACTGGCGTGCCACAGGGCTGTGTATTAAGCCCTCTCCTCTATGCACTTTTCACCCATGACTACCAGCCTATCCATACCTCAAACATAATTGTTAAGTTTGCAGATAATACGACTGTCATTGGGCTTATATCAGACAATGAGGAAGCTGCATACAGAGAAGAAGTTAGGAACCTGACTGCATGGTGCGACATTAACAACCTGTTATAAAATACAAAGAAGACCAAGGAAATTATTCTGGACTTTAGGACCACCAAAAAGACCACTCACCTACCGCTAATGATCAATGCAGAGGCTGTGGATAGAGTTTCCAGCTTCAAATTTTTGGGAATCACCATCGCAGAGAACCTGTCCTGGGCTGACAATGTTTTAACTCTAACTGGCAAAGCACAACAATGCCTCTACTTTCTGAGAAAACTAAGGAGCGCTAACCTCCCACAGAAGCTGCTGGTTAATTTCTACAGATGCACTATAGAAAGCGTTCTGACCAATTGCATGACGGCCTGGTACAACAGCTGCACGAAGGCTACTAGAGAAGCCCTGCAGCGAGTTGTTAAAACAGCAGAAGCCATTATTGGCACTGAACTACCATCACTGGAACTTTTGTATAAAACTCACAGCGTGAGAAGGGCCAAAAACATTATCAAGGACAACACTCACCCTGGAAATGCCTTGTTTGAGCTCCTTCCATCAGGTAAACGTTTTAGATCAATCCGCACACACACAAACAGACTGAAGACAGCTTTTTCCCATCCGCCATAAACTTGATGAACTCTGAATCCTCTCTGAAATAATTAACACTGTGTACAAATTGTTTAAACATCTGTAATACCTGGCATACTTGTATAATTTCTTCTCTTCCTTGTTACTATCACTATGTTCCCTATATGCACCGTGGGGTTGTCATGAAAAGTAATTTCGTTGTGTTACACAATGACAATAAAGTGAATTGAATTGAATTGTACTAGGGATATAATTTAAATGTTCCAATAACCGGGATAAATAGGCAGATAAAATGTGTGGCTTTTATCCACAGAAGAACATTTTTCATTTTAAAACTATAATAGCTGAAAACTGGGAAATAATGTTTTTCCATTTTTTTCTTATTCCCGTTAAAATGCATTTAGATTAAAATAATTCTTAGCATAATGTACCACCCAAAAAAGCCTAATTGCTGGTGGAAAAAAAAAGGTATAGATCATTTTGTTGTGATCAGCAGTGATAAAGTCATCGGAGAATGAAAGGGAGGAGCGCTGAAATGTGAAAATTCCTCTTGTCCATAAGTTAAAAACAACCTGGGGGCTAAAGTGGTTGAAGCAATGTTTACCGGTAATATGATTTTAAAATGTTCAACTGCTTATCATAAACCCATTTTGTATTATGTAATAATGAGAGGTAGAATTGGCTAATTCCAGTTTCATTGGAATTCTGACTTTACAACTCAAATTCCAGCTTTAAGTCTGATTTTTGTTTTACTAATCCAACATTTTGAATTCTGTTGAAAAGTTACAAGGTAGATATTTTATGTTTAAGTGTATGTTGAGTTATTGTACAAATGTGCAAGAAAGTTATATCTATTAAAATGTCATCTTTGATAAAACATCCATTGTCAACCTTTAATAAGAATAAGTAGCTAGAGTATGTTAAAAGAACGAATGTGAAAGAAAGTTCAGCTGTAGGTAGCTTAAAAAAGAAAAACTGAATCTGACATAAAAAAAATATGTTCCTTGTTTAAAAAAATGGATATCTTTGTAAAAATATTTTATTACAATGAAATTGAATTTCTTACAAAATTGATGCAAGGATAATTCAGGCAAAATTTGATCAGAAACCCAAATAACCCCCCCCCCCCCTTCCCCACACACACCATAGCCCTACCATAGTCTTTTTTCTTAACCAAACCACTACCACCTGCAACATTTCTTACCTCCCTACTTCAAGGAAAAAAAGGTAAAGTTTTGGTGAAGATAAAGGTTAAAAATATTCTTGACAGTAAGAACTTTACATTAAATGATAAAGCCAGTGTAATGTATGGTGCTACTATGGTGCTTCAATACAGGATTACATTTTATTTTTATAATTCCAAGAAAAGGTCTTTCTGAAACCACAGTTGCTCACTTAAAGTTGAATGATCAAAAATATGTTCTGTTTTAAGAAGACAAAATTATATGCAACGTTTGCATTTTAGTAAGAGGGCTTTTTGGTCTCTTTTAGACCATTATATTTCCCTTGTGGTTCTGGATCACAATGAGCTATCTGGGTATTCTGTAGTACTGGTCCAAGCCCTATCTCACATCAATCCATGCCATGCACTGATGAGGACCAGAAAGTTCAAAACAGCTGTATGTATGTTGGATTGGTGTGGCTCTGTAACATGTATAAGCTGTAGGTTCATTATATGCCAGTGGTACTGGATAGATATGTGCCTGGCTTTCAGGGGCATAAGGTTATTATATGCATATTTGGGAGTGATGCATGATAGAAAACCACAGGTGTTTACTTAAAGATAAATTATGGAAAATACCTTGTGTTTTAAGAAGGCAAAATTATATTCATTTCTCCTGAGTGAGAGAATATGCAATCATTTCTTTATGTGCCTGAAAAGCCAAGCACACATCCAGAAGTGTTGGTTTACAGTGTGGCTATAGCCTATTAAAGTGGATCCAAGATGAACTTTTACTCATTGCATAATTGTGTCCCTTTCCTATTGTTTATAGGGCATTCCTCAAGCCAAATACTTTTTTGTTTTTGTTTTATTACTCTAATTCCCTATAAACTAAACAAACCATACCCACAGGTTTTCAGAGAGCCAAGGCACTTTCAGACAGTAGCAAGGGCTCATGGGAGCTAAGTCTCAGGAGGAGGGGGAGGTATTACTAGCCAGAGATTTCAGAGGCAGAGGGGAAGAGGGAGGAGGAGGGGGGGGATTAGGTTTTTTTGCTTAAGATTCAGATAAGCCTGCCTCTGTGTAATGTTTAAAAACAACATGGCTGCTGTCACTGTATCACAGGAAGAAATAATAATTTTCTATTAAAGCTGTTTGCAGCTAGATTTGCTGTGTAAACTATCTAAACTTTAGATAAGATATATAGACAAGTTACTTGTTATAGTTAGTTTTTCATCTCGGATCCGCTTTAAGTTTACAAAGCAATACTAATCCAATGCAGACAGCCATTTCTGTCTAAACTGGCTCTTATCAGAGCAGGGTATGAATGTATTATTATTATTATTAAATTATAAAGTGCCAACATATTCTGTGGAACTTTACAAAATAAGAAAACAAACATGGGGTACATAATGATACAAACAATAATTTATGCTGTGAATACACAATGAGATTTTTCAGTCGATTTACTGTCCAATCGATTTTCCAATAGTTTTTCTTATGAATTTTCATTTACTTCATGAGAAATCAATCAGAAAACGATCAAAAAGTAAGATCGGACATGTCGGAAATGATCTATTAAACCATCTATCTGCCAATGTATCTCATGATGTATTCCCAACATTACATCAAATGTAGAAACTGGTACAAAGTACAGAACTGGTGATTACAATGACAAATGTAACAGGATAAATAAAATGTATAACAGAGTGCAAGCTACAAAATGAATAACAAATTCCAAGATACAAAAGGCTGAGAGAGCCCTGCCCTAGCGAGCTTACAGTCTCAAGATTTATCTAAATCTAAAATTGATATGACTTTATGGGTGGGACTTGAGAAATAGTAGTTTTAATAGGACTACCTAGTTAAACCACGGTGAGCTCAAAGCAATAGGTTTTTTTAAGAGGCTAAAAGGAATCTTTAAACTACCTTATTCAAAAGTTATGCTAAATAATAATCTGGCTCTCTTAAAACAAAAGACAAATACTGTACTGATAAGGTTGTTGTATTTGATGTGGGATTTGAGCCCTTTGACAATCTCAGCTCAAGCCAGTACATAATACAATAAGGAGTCTTTGGGCAAGGCTACCTAATGATCCTGGGCGCCCATGGAGCATGCCTTAAGTGACTACAGCTCTGATGCTTTGAATCCATCCAGAGAAAAGCACAATAGACAAAGAAAAGACAAGACACAGAATATGTATATTGCGCTTATAAGGATCCCTCCTGTAGCATGTCCTGTCGGTTGCAGTGGAGCTGCAACCGAGCAGTTTTAATTTCTCTGCCTGCATTTGGTTGCTTGGGGTTTTTTTTGCATTCACAATGAGTCTCATTGCCATCTGCAATCACTCTGCGGTTCATAGGAGCTCAGGATGTTGTCATGAATCCACCTATGGCTTGCGCAGTTGAACTGCAGCCAGACAGCTGTGGATTTCTTACATGCATATGGTTGTATAATTTGGCATGCAATTGTAATGAGAGTCCTTTCCAATCATAGGCAGCTTGCAGCCTTCAATCAGCCTAACACTGTATTGCGTGATTACCATTCAGCTGTGTGGGAATTTACAGGTTTGCTCTCATTGGCTGATGTCCATAGAAAAGCTTGCTTTTCCTCTCACACCCTGCCCCTCTTAGCGTTCAGCTTTGCCATAGTTGATTGCTGGGTTCCTTGTGTAAAGTTTGAATATTGTATTGCATTACCTTGCTTTGCCTGCTTGGACGTTCACTGCACCCGCGGGGGTACAGTGAAGTCTTTTCCTATCCTGACAGTTTGGAGACTGCCTTCACGTTGGTGACTAGTAGGATTCTTGCTTGTCCTGTTCCTGTGAATGTAACTGTAGGCTGTGGTTGCTATTAGTTATGCTCCTACTTGTTTGTCTTGTCCCTGCCAGTGTGGATGTTTGCTATTGCTGGGGCAGCGATTAGATTGGCAAGCATTCCGTCTATCTGTCTTTTGTCTGTCCTTGTTACTCAGTGTGGTGGACATCAGATGCTCAGTGCTGCAGTCACACTGAGCAACCATTGTGTCTTGTGTCTTGTTTATTGTGGCGGTTATCGGAAGCTCAGAGCTGCGGTCGCTCTGAGCAATCTTGCTTCCTTGTTCGTAGCTCCTGGTGTGATCTGTGTAAGGTTGTTGGACCCTTGTCTGATTATAGGGTAACCCTCACTGATAAGGAAGTACAGCCATAACACTTCCTGTAGAGAACAATTTCTGAGAGCTTGGAGAGAGGATAGATTAAAAAAAAGGTCAATAGTTCATGTATTTTAGCTCTGTGACACTTGATAGACTGCCATTGAGCAGAGACAATAAAACATTAAATCTTGGTAAATGTTCAAACATAAAATAAAACTATGGGATATATTTTTAAAGTCATTTTTAGGAGTAGGAGGATAGATACAATTGTTTATCGTATCAGTTTATTTTCACCTCGGGTTCACGTTAATTTGCATCATAAATTATCATAAGTTAAAGCTGTATTTGTATAGTTTTAAAGTGTACATACATTGTTTTTCAGGAGAATCCTGCAACAGAACATCATGTATATCAGGTGAACGATTGGTACAGCCAAAACAGAAACAGCTTTTAGCATTGCTTGCTGTATTACCTACACAGGATATGTATTAACTCAGTGTTCAATTCCTGAACATATAAAGAAATAGGGCTAAAAAAATAAACTGTATTCATTGGTCCACATTAGGCTATGAAATCTTGTGGTTGACCTAAAACCCAACAGCTGCAGGGTGACCCCATAATTAACTTTTAGCTAAGGGAATAGCGGGCTACGTCTAATTTCATATTGTCACTCTCCCTTTTATATCCCCAGTGGTGATGTTTGCTTTCTATTCTACAGATTTTACACAATACATGTCAAATGAAAACCCACTAGATTGCTATTCAGTTTGGTTTTCCCATGCTGACTGTAAAACTGGATTTATATTGTAAAGTGTTACAGTGAAAAATCCAAGAAAACAAAGAAACAATGACCAGACTGGCAGATTTTCAGCCGTCTGTCCTAATGCTATTAACATTATTATTATCAGCACATGCCTGCCACAAGTGAGAAGCAGCAGGCAGGTTCAAAGGGCTCATAAACTATAATATGACAAATCAACACAGTGCTAGAAATGCTGAGAGCTGAGCTGCTGAAAGATTGCTACACACAAACTTGTAAATATACAGTAGCAGTGGCAAATGAAAGGTAACACTAAAATTCCCAAAATTGAAACAAAATAAAGCTATCTAAAGCTTAACATTCACTTTAAATATAATAATATTGGGACACACTTTGTCAATGGATGTCACTGTGAACCCAGACATACTTCCTGTAGTAGGGATATAGCTGTATAGGTTTGTGCTGTGGGTACAGTATTATGACCATTTTGTTGGCATTTCCATCAAAACTATGGCTTCTTTTGTTTAAACCATATAACACAGTGGATAATACACTTGCCTTGCCGGGGTACCTGGTTCCCATCTAGGACAGGACATTATCTGCAAGGAGTATGACTACCCGTGTTTGCTTGAGTCGCGACTCACGTCTCAGCCCACATCTAAAAATATACAAATAGGTTACTTGGTAGGGATTGTGAGGAAGATGTCAGCACTATATAAATACGCATACTAATAATAGTAATATTTAACCATAGCAGATTAACATTTGTACTATATAAATACACATACTGATAATATCTAACCTTGGCAAATTAACATTTGCACTATATACCTTTTTTCTTCATTTATGTTGATGTTTTCAAAAAACATTTCCGGGCACAGGTCAAAATATGGATTTCAGTTAAACAAGGATGTTGCCTTGGCTTAGACCAAGAAGACAAGAGATTCTTCCACCAACATAAGACTAGGCTTGCGGAGAAGCTGTATGCTAGCAGAGTCTCTCTGTTCATTACCAGCCAGTATGCATAGCTGACTATGGGGCTAGTATAGTTTGGGTAAAACCCTCTCTTTTTCTCAAAGGTCAATACTCTACAGTCCGCAGAAACGGAAAGCAGATGTTTGGTGGTAAATGTGCCAAAAGGATGCTGCATTAGATAACAAGTGGTGCTGACTCACAATGCACATGCTCATGTGGCAAGCCGAGCAAACATAGCAATAATAAACTAAGTATTCACTGTGTGGTACCTTGCTCAAATTAATGCACACATTATTTGCATTGTATGTAGATTTTATTGAATCAATCCCTTTATGTTTAAAACAAACCCTTAAGCTCCCTGTGAACATTGTACTGATTATAGGCGAATAGCTTATCATGTTTAGACTAGCCTATAGACGTAAAGCAATTTCTGGAGGAACAGAGTAATATCTGCTGAAACGGTCCACTTTCCTAGCGTACAGTCAAAAAAAAAATCCATCCTGGCAGATCATACTGAAGAATGTTGAGTTTAATCAGTGCTCCCAACTGTCCCTTGTTTTTGATCAAATTCCCATTTCCATTTTGCAATTCCTGTCTGATTCCCTGCATACAAATTCACGCGTGATTTTTCAGCTTATTGAAGTCAATAGGCTACATTCAAACTCAGGGCAGGGAAAAGATGGACAACAAGCAGCATAAAATTGCATCATGCATCCAAGGAATTCAGATGTGGTCTTGGATCACAGCAAGTGTCGACATGGTGGAAACAGGGCCTTATTCTTCTTTGTTGCCCATCTAGGCCTGATTACTGTATATACTCGGATACAAGTTGACCCCAATAGTTGACCCTCTTAAGGTGGAATTTTTTTAAATTATTTAAATATAAGTCTATACACCAAAGTTAAGGGCTGCCCTTGGGGTCCAGAAGCAGTTAATGGATGAACTTGGGGACCAGGTTGACTGCACTGCATAAAGTATTGTGGCCATTATTCCCTCCTGGACCCCAAGTGCAGCCAATAACTCCTCCAGGCCCCCACATGCAGCCATTAACCCTCTAATCTGTCCTTATGCCCCCTATCAGTGGGAACAGTGTCTGTGCCAGTGCCCCCCTGCTACCCCTTTCAGTGTGACCAGTATGTGTCCCCCTTTCAGTGTGGCCAGTATGTGCCCTATTGCTCCCCCTTCATTGTGGCAACTATGTGTCCCCCTGTCACCTTTCAGTGTGATCACTGTGTCCCCCTGGCTGTATGGCCCCTCTAGATGTGTGGACCATGTCCACCTGACTGTGTGGCTCCTGTGTCCCCCTGGCTGTGTGGCCCCTCTAGATGTGTGGCCCATGTCCCCCTGGCTGTATGGCCCCTCTAGATGTGTGGACCATGTCCACCTGACTGTGTGGCTCCTGTGTCCCCCTGGCTGTGTGACCCCTCTAGATGTGTGGCCCATGTCCCCCTGGCTGTATGGCCCCTCTAGATGTGTGGACCATGTCTGCCTGACTGTGTGGCTCCTGTGTCCCCCTGGCGGTGTGGCCCCTCTACCCCAGGCTGTATGGCCCCTCTAGATGTGTGGACCATGTCCGCCTGACTGTGTGGCTCCTGTGTCCCCCTGGCGGTGTGGCCCCTCTACCCCTGGCTGTATGGCCCCTCTAGATGTGTGGACCATGTCCGCCTGACTGTGTGGCTCCTGTGTCCCCCTGGCTTTGTGACCCCTCTAGATGTGTGGCCCATGTCCCCCTGGCTGTATGGCCCCTCTAGATGTGTGGACCATGTCCGCCTGACTGTGTGGCTCCTGTGTCCCCCTGGCTGTGTGGCCCCTCTAGATGTGTGGCCCATGTACCCCTGGCTGTATGGCCCCTCTAGATGTGTGGACCATGTCCGCCTGACTGTGTGGCTCCTGTGTCTCCCTGGCTGTGTGGCCCCTCTAGATGTGTGGCCCATATACCCCTGACTGTATGGCCCCTCTAGATGTGTGACCCATGTCCTCCTGGCTGTATGGCCCCTCTAGATGTGTGGACCATGTCCGCCTGACTGTATGGCCCCTCTAGATGTGTGGACCATGTCCGCCTGACTGTGTGGCTCCTGAGTGCCCCAGGCTGTGTGGCCCCTCTAGATGTGTGACCCATGTACCCCTGACTGTATGGCCCCTCTAGATGTGTGGACCATGTCCGCCTGACTGTGTGGCTCCTGAGTGCCCCAGGCTGTGTGGCCCCTCTAGATGTGTGACCCATGTACCCCTGGCTGTATGGCCCCTCTAGATATGTAGACCATGTCTGTCTGACTGTGTGGCTCCTCTGTCCCCCTGGCTTTGTGGCCCCTCTAGATGTGTGGCCCATGTCCCCCTGGCTGTGTGGTCCCTCTAGCTGTGTGGCCCATGTCCTCCTGGCTGTGTGGTCCCCCTGGCTGTGTGGTCCCTCTAGCTGTGTGGCTCCTGTGTCCCCCTGGCAGTGTGGTCCCCCTGGCTGTATGGTCCCTCTAGTTGTGTGGCTCCTGTGTTGCCCTGGCTGTGTGGTCCCTCTAGCTGTGTGGCCCATGTCCCCCTGGCAAAGTGCTAGCTGCGTGTAATAAAAAAAAAATATGCAAATCGGCCCTCCAGGGCCTGAGAAATCCTCCGCAGCGGCATAGCCCGAATTCAGTTCAGGCTTACCGCCAGGGAGGTTAATGCACAGAGCCCGGCATGAGTACAGGCAGAAGAGAGGAAGCTGCGCTCTGATGGATCAATGAATGATGGCTTCATATTCAGCGATTTCACAGAGGAGGAGAGATGGAGAGAGGAGGCCCCTTCACATGGTGGGGGAGGGAGGGGGGGCTTTGCAACAAGCTGCCTACTTTGCACTGCAGGGAAGGGGAGAGAATGTGGCACCTCCTCCCCCATTTAAGGCTATAAGTGGGTAAATTTTGGACTGACTCAAGTATAGGGCGACCCCCCCCCCACCACTTTTATACTTTGAGTCAGTCCTAAATTTCTTGACTTATAGCCGAGTATATAGGGTAGATGTCTTTAAATACATTTATTTAAACTTTTTTAGTTTACATCTTGCTAAACTCTCCAAAGTACTGTTGAAAGAAAGGACCTGAGTGATTTGAAAATTAAAATAGTTTCCTAATAGTTCTCAATGATTGGCATAGCTCGAGGTGTACAGGAACAGCCATATTTGAGGTGCCCAGGTAGTTGTTTCGAGACCCTTATCAGTTCACCACCTCTACAACATGCTGCTCTGAAATATGGCTTCAGGTTACTTCATAGTAGATCTGCCTCTAAGTGTAGAGCATCTAACTCAATTCTGTTTGATTGGAAAATTTTATTGATAACATGCCAATAACATTTTCCAATAAAGCAAAATTAGTTTTTTAAGGTAAGTGCAAGACTTACGGTACCTCATATTAGATTACACTAGTGACGTTAGCCCATTTAAAAAACGGGCTAGGTCTGTCAATAATCCGGCATGCGCATGCAAGCCCGTCACGCACGCACACACGCCCACCTTCAGGCCCCGTCCTCCTCCAGCTTTCAGCAGTGTCTCTGCGTCTGTCCCTGCACATGCGCAGTGCAAAAAAACACTGACACAGGGACGGACGCAGGGACACTTGGAAATTATATATAGATACTATCTGGGTACATTCAATATAGTTGTTCCTGCTGATCCAAGTTTTATACTTTGCAGTTGGTTTCCTCCCCCACTAATCCCCATCAATCCCAATTTGCAGATCAGAGTATGCCTAAAGAGGAACAGTGCTGGAAGGCAAGCACTACTACAGAGGCTTTATAGTGATACAAACAAGCATTTCAGGAACTCAAAAAAATACTCTCTCCCTCACCAAACAGTCATACCCTTCATCACTCATCTCCTCCCAGTCCCACAATCCAAACAGTTTTTCAACACCTTCAGTTCCTTACTGCACCCCTCATGCCCTGCACATCCACCGCCTAATTAGTAGTCAAACATTTAGCTACATATTTCAGAATCAGCGTGAGCCTACCTAACCACTCATTAACACTTCCTCTCTAACAAGCTTAACCTACCTAACTGAACGGCAAAAAATGTTTTCTAACCTCAAAAGCCCACTTCATGCCCTCTGCCTTTGACCCTATTTGCTCTCATCTTATTCCTCAGGCCATCTCTTAAGCTTGCATCTTCACCTTCCCAATTTTCAATCTATACTGCACAGTAATGTGTAGTAAAGTGCTGTGAAATTGGGTTTCAATTAAAGAGATAAAGAAGCTAAAGAGAAAATGTTAAAGTGAACCAGTCCGGACTAAAAATCTACTCAGCAGAACTATAAGGCTTGGTGTTTCTTTAACAGTTTCACAGCATCAGAACTTTGTTTTAGTACCAAAGCATCATTTTTAGCTAAGCTCCACCCATCAAAGAAAACTGCCCAGGCTTTTTTTTCCCTGATGCTGTGCAAAGCATGATGGGATTTCCTATGTTATTCACGTTGCCTAGCAACTGGGACAGTTGGATCAGCACACGGGACAGTTGGAACTGTGTCTCATGCTCCCTGTCACCTCCTTTCAACCAAAAAGATGGATGCCCCATGAAATCACAAACATTTGCTTGTTCTTTTAAAACAGGGAGGGTAAGAGATTATATTACTTATCTACAGTATTTTAATTAACATAACTTATGTAACTTAATTACAGTATGTTTGTTTAGGCTGAAGTTCCTCTTTAACTACCTGCAGAAGAAATAATATACAACAGTTGTAAACTGGTAAAGTCTCTCTGTTATATCACCCTGCATCTCTAATTAGCACCTATTCTCTATAAATCTGCTTTTTTAAAAACTTTACTTTGGTCATATAACCTTTAAAGTGAATCCGAGATGAACTTTTACTCATTGCATAATTGTGTTCCTTTCCTATTGTTTATAAGGCATTCCTCAAGCTAAATACTTTTTTGTTTTAATACTTAAATTCCCTATAAACTAAACAAGCCACGCCCACAGGTTTTCAGAGAGCCAAGGCACTTTCAGACAGTAGCAAGGGCTCATGGGAGCTCAGTCTGGACAGGAGGAGTGGGAGGTATTACTAGCCAGAGATTTCAGAGGCAGAGGGGAGGAGGGTTTTTTTTTTGCTCAAGATGCAGATAAGCCTGCCTCTGTGTAATGTTAACAAACATGGCTGCTGTCATTGTATCACAGGAAGAAATAATCATATTCTATTAAAGCTGTTTGCAGCTAGATTTGCTGTTTAAACTATCTAAACTTTAGGTAAGATATATAGACAAGTTACTTGTTATAGTTAGTTTTCCGCCTCGGATCCACTTTAATCCTGGAGCGATTCCTCCTCATACTAATAAACTATCCACCTATCTCGGTTGATGACAGCTCAGTGCCAGGATATACCCACTTCTGTCCATTTAAATATGTACTTGTAAAAAACTTTTGTCTACAATAAAAGGATTTTTTTTAAAAAAGCAACCTTGGGCCATATGCAATTCAGTTTTTCACCTGAGTTTTCTCGTAGGTGATATTTTTAAATGTGTCAATAAAATGCCTACTAAGCAACCAGCAAGCAAGAAAATACTCTAAATAATTTTGATAGTACTTTTGCACTTACTTTTCAATACTTTTTCAGTTGAAAAGTGGTGGAAAGTTATTTTAAATATATGAAAAATTATCCCCTAGGAGAAAACGCAGGAGAAAAGTAGAATTGCATATGGGCCATTATGTCTACAATAAAAGTAATCAAATCCAGGAACTGTATATTACTACCCCTAGACCGCATGGTTAAATGGGACAGCCTGTAATGGTTGCAGAAGTTTAAACTTAAAGAGGAACTGTAACCAAGGACTGAACTTCATCCCAATCAGTAGCTGATACCCCCTTTCCAATGAGAAATCTTTTCCTTTTCTCAAACAGATCATTGGGGGCTCTGTATGGCTGATATTGTGGTGAAACCCCTCCCACAGTGTGATGTCACTACCTAGGTACTGATATCACACTGTGGGTTCCTTGTTGTATTGTGGGAAATAACAGCTGTTTCCAACTGCCAAAAAAGCAGCATCTCCTTCCACAGACATCACCTACTAGCAGTAAAGATGTCGCCATGTAATACATTTCAAAATGTCAATCAGGGAGAGGAAAGATTTTATAAACGACAAACACTGACTAATTCATTTAGAAATAATTATCGTAAAAATTAAGCACTTTTTCCATTACATTATTTTCACTGCAGTTCCTCTTTAAATTCAGTGTTGTTGCCATCATAAATCTTAAACAGGGAAAATATAGGTGACTTAACACAGGCAGGATTATGATTCTCATTTACGTGCTCATATAATACTACAGGTACAAAGGACAAAATAAAAATATTATATTAAAGCGGAACTGTAGATATGTTTTAAAGACACTGTTTCACTTACCTGGGGCTTCTGCAAGCCCCCAGCAGCTGTCCTATCCCGCGCCGGTCCTCCACGAGGCTCCGTTCTCCCGCCGCCAGCTACTTTCGTTTTTGCCGCCGGGCCACTGCGCCTGCGCGGCTCTGGCCACGAGTATCCTTGCTTCGCGTTCCCCGCTATTGCAGAGGGGAACGCGAAGAAAGGATACGCTTGGCAGGGCTGCGCTGGCCTCGACTTGCAAGCCGAGGTACAGAACGGAGCGGCAGCGGGAGAACAGAGACTCATGGAGGAGCTGCGCGGGACAGGACAGCTGCTAGGGGCTTGCAGAAGCCCCAGGTAAGTGAAACAGTGTCTTTAAAACGCATTTACAGTTCCGCTTTCAGGAGGAACTCCAGTGAAAATAATGTAATAAAAAAAGTGCATTCTTTTTACAATAATTATGTATAAATGATTTAGTCAGTGTTTGCCCATTGTAAAATATTTTAAATCCCTGATTTATATTCTGACATTTATTGCATGGTGATATTTTTACTGTGGGCAGGTGATGTCGCTGCTGCTTGCTGTTTTGGCAGTTGGAAACAGCTGGAAACAGCTATTTACCACAATGTAACAGGGTTCACAGACAGGAAACTGCCAGAAGTACCTCGGTCCTCAGAGCTTCTTGTGGGAGGGGTTTCACCACAATATCAGTCATACAGCACCCCCTGATGGTCTGTTTGTGAAAAAGGAATAGATTTCTAATGTAAAAGGGGGTATCAGTTACTGATTAGGATAAAGTTCAATTCTTGTTCGGAGTTTCTCTTTAAGTATATCAGTCAGCAGGACTGTTTTTTTTCCCCCCTGTATAGGCATTGGGGCAATGGAGTTAGTTGCTTAGGGCAGAGCTGCTGAAGTGGCCTCCACAAAACCAAGGAAAGATCCCTGTTCATTTGTGAAGGTCTGTGTGATATCCATGAATAAAGGGATGGGGGGCATGAAAAACCTCTAAGCAGCATAATAATGATTGTGTTGATTAATACCATCTGAAGTGCTATTATTAGGTTAATGTGCTGTAAAAGCCCATTACAATTGTTCTTTAATGAATACCTCTCAGGGCAAGCCTCAATGACTGGGGAGGTTACAGGTAGTGGATATAGAATAATATATCTTCTGAGGATGGAAGATGGCAGTTCTAATACTGTTGTGGGAGAGAAGAGAACAGTGCAAACCCTAATACATTTCTGTGTGTGTGTGTGTGTGTGTGTGTGGGGGGGGGTGAAGGGAAATAAAGCCCACCCTAATACTATTATAGGGTGGTATAAAGGAAACCCTAACACTTATGTGGTTATTGGAAGTGGTCCGAGGATGCAAAACTGAGGCTGCAGGCATGCCTGGAATGCACCGACTGGCCGACCCTGAAGGCACCCACCTTGGAGGAATGGTCTAAAAACATCCTCTCCTACGTCCGCTTCTGCGAGGACGCATGCATCCCAACCAAAACCTTCAAAGTCTACCCAAACGATAAGCCCTGGTTCAACAGCAACCTACGACGTCTCCGGAAGATAAAGGAGGAGGCACACAAGTCGGGCACCCCAGAAGAGTACAGGGAAGCCAGGAATACCCTGAACAGAGAACTGAAAGCAGCAAAAAGGACCTACTCTAATAAGGTAGGCCTCAGCCTACAGTCCAACAACTCACGGGAAGTCTGGAAGGGTCTCAAGGCGGCAACGAACTTCAAACCTCCCCTCCACCAAGCAGCTCCCAGCTCACAACTGGCGGAGGAACTAAACGAGTTCTACTGTAGGTTTGATCTCCAACCCAAGCAGCCTGTGGCCCCAGCATCCCAGTCAGCTCCAGACTTCACAGCATCCGCGACAGAGGACGCACAGGGCCCACCAGGGGCCAGCGGAATCCCCACTCTGACCGCAGTACAGGAAGAGGATGTGCTACGACACCTCCGCAGACTCAATCCCAGGAAAGCCTCGGGCCCGGATGGGGTGTCCTCACTCTGCCTGAGAACCTGCGCAATCCAACTAGCTCCCATCCTCACCTCCCTCTACAACAGATCCTTATCAGAAGGAAAGGTCCCCTCCTGCTTCAAAAGGTCCACAATCATCCCGGTCCCCAAAAAACCAGGGAACACGGAACTCAACAACTTCAGACCCGTGGCCCTGACCCCCATCACCATGAAAGTATTCGAGAGGCTAGTGCTGGCCCACCTGAAGCACTCCACCAGCTCCCTCCTCGAACCACTCCAGTTTGCCTACAGGGAAAACCGATCAGTTGACGATGCCATCAATGTCAGCCTGGCATACATCTCGGAACACCTCGACAGCCCAGGGGCCTATGCTAGAGTCCTCTTCCTGGACTTCAGCTCGGCCTTTAACACCATCTGTCCGGACATTCTGATCAACAACCTTGCGCATCTTGGGGCAGATTCCCTCCTCTGCAGGTGGGTAAAGGACTTTCTCTCCAACAGAACTCAACGGGTCAAGCTTGGCAGTCGCATCTCCAGCGAAAGAACCACCAACATCGGAGCTCCGCAGGGCTGCGTGCTGTACCCTCTCCTGTTCTCTCTGTACACGAACAACTGCACCTCGGCCTCAGACTCCGTCAAACTTATCAAATTTGCAGATGATACCACGATTATCGGCCTCATCGACAGAAACGGGGAGGACAATTACCGAAACGAAGTTGCGAGGATCTGTAACTGGTGCAAGGACAACAATCTTGTTCTCAATGCGGCAAAGACTGTGGAACTTATCGTGGACTTCCGGAAACTCCCTCCGGCCCCCCTACCTGTGTACATCGATGGGTCCGAGGTCTCCAGAGTCCAAAGCGTACGGTTCCTAGGCTCAACCCTAACAAGCGACCTCAAATGGGAGCAGAACACCACCAGAACCCAGGAGAAAGCTCAACAGCGGCTTTTCTTCCTACGCCAACTGAAAAAATTCGGAATGTCACGGGATCTGCTCACCAGCTTTTACTCCGCGACCATCGAATCCATCCTCTGCTGCTCCATCATAGTCTGGTACGCAGGAGCAACCACCAAAGACAAGTATAAACTCCACAGAGTGATAAAAACAGCAGAAAAGATCATTGGTGCCCAACTGCCCTCGCTAGATCTCCTCTACTCCATGAGAATGAAGACAAGAGCCTCCAAAATCTTACTCGACCCCTCCCACCCGGGCAGACGATACTTTGAGACCCTTCCACTGGGACGCCATCTCAGATCCATCCCTGCCAAGACCACTAGGCGCATGAACACCTTCTTCCCTCAAGCAGTTCTCTTGTTGAACTCACTGGACTCAAAACTCCCCCCCCCCCCAGCCTACATTCAGGGGTCACTCTAGCCCCAGGCATCCCCTCCTCTCAGCTGTAAACTCTGACTGAAACATGGACTTCCACAGCAGCAATCCCTGTCCCCCAACCCCCAGGACTCTAATTGAATTGAACTGAAACTAATATGCTTTAAATGTATGTATGTCCTGCTTGCCTTCGCTATGTTCGCAAACATGTGTTGTTATATTCCTGATTTACTCTTGCCATGTGAACCACAAGCAATTCCGGGCACACCACTTGGTGTGCTTGGCGATAATAAAGATGATTCTGATTCTGATTCTGACATACTTTATTTTTGGACTATAAGACTCACCTTTTCTCCCCCAAAAGTGGGGGGAAAAATCACTGCATCTTATTGTCCAAATGTAGGGAGTTCTGACTTGTGAATGCCTGCCAATACTAACCTCCAACCTGCCGCAATGTCGGAGAGACAAACTGAGGACACTGGGGACACAAAGGGGCATAGAGTGTACACAAGGTGGACACAGGAGGACACAAGGAGGGAAGAGGAGGACACAGGGGGACATAAGATACAAGGGGGCATGAGGAACAAAGGGGGCATAACCCACAAGATGCCCCATCCCCATGGATGCACCAGGTTTAGTATATATTTTTTTCCTCAGGTTTTTGTCCTCTAAACCTAGGTGCATCCTATGGTAAGGAGTGTTTTATAGTCCGAAAAATACAGTACATATTTTATTCAAAAGTAAATAAATATTTTTTCTTTTTTTTCCCCACTTATTTTCTACCATATATCAGTCTTTCTGTTTCTTCTCATCGGTTCTTCTTGTGTGCACGTCGATCTTCCTGAGGCATTTTCTTCTGTAATTAGGCTCCTCTTTTTAAAAACGCATATATTTTAAAGTAAACTTAACATTGCGTGTATGATTTATAAATATTTCCCCTGACAAAAATGTCAGGAAGAACTGTTAAATAACATCCCTGCATGCTGTGACTATCAGCCCAGCAGTCTTGCCAGCGATGTAACCGGTGAACTGATTGCCGATTCAGTGAATCACTGGTCATATTTTACATGCAACTCTGCAGGTATGTGTTAATTCATGTACAAAATAATATTTTTTTTCCTCACACTGTATAGTGAATGTGTAATGGAGGTGAATAAGGAGATTCAAGGAAGGCAGCAGAATCCGATAAACATTAGAAAAAAAATCTGCATTAAAGTGACAATGAAGCAAAAACAAAAAAACAATTTATGATATAATGAATTGCATGTGTAGTACAGATAATTAATAGAACATTAGTGGCAAAGAAGAGAGTCTCTTATTTTTATTTTCAGTGATATAGCTGTTTTTCTATAACATCATCATCATATTGCATCATTCTCTGAAATGTGCAGTTTACAAATTACACATTATTTAAATGATGAAACAGAGCAGAGCGAATAACCCTTTTAACTTCCTGGCAGTAAAACCTTGAACAAATAATAAACAGCAAGAGACAGGTTGATATAACTGCTTCAGAAAACAGCACTATAGGCGACCTAAGTTGGGTCAGAGAGCTCAGAAGGGCTCTTTTGCATAGATAACAACAGAAGTTACTTAACTCTTCCTGTACTGGAAGCAATATGAAACTCATGTTCTATTTCTTAGCTGGACTACACATACAAATCATTATCTCGTAATTTAATTCACAGTTTATTTTCACTTCAGATTCCCTTTAAAGAGGATCTATAATTTAAAAAAATCTCGCTGGGGGATACTTACCTCGGGAGGGGGAAGCCTCTGGATCCTAACGAGGCTTCCCCCGTCCTTCTCCGTCCCTCCATTAGCCTGGCCGGGTCCCCCAAAGTGCGGCGGCGAGGTAAATATTTACCTACCGCGATCCTGCGCTGGCGCACTAGCCGCTCTTCCTTCGGGTTAATAGCCGAACCCGATCAATCTGCTCTACTGAGCAGGTGCGAGTCCTTTTGTGCCTGCGCTGTAGAGCAGATATGATCAGGTTCGGCTATTTCCGCCTAGCCCGAAGGAAGAGCCGCTACTGCGCCTGCGCTGGATCCCGGAGAGGTAAATAAATCAAGCCTTCTCAGGCTTGTCGGGGGAGGATTGTGGGAGCCAGCACTGGATTCCCTGCAGCTACAGGGGAGGGGGAAGCCTCATTGGGACCCTGAGGCTTCCCCCTCCCGAGTTACGTATCCCCGACCAAGTGTTTTTTTGTTTTCTTTTATTACAGAGTCTCTTAAACCTCTTGAGGACCATGGTGTTAAACCCCCCTAGTGACCAGGCTAATTTCAGTTTATTGGCCACTGCAGCTTTAGGGCCAAGCTGCAGGGCCGTACAACTCTGCAGTGATTCCCCCCCCCCCCCCCTTTTCCCCCCACCAACAGAGCTCTCTGTTGGTGGGGTCTGATCGCTCCCCCATGTTTATTTTTTTTTTAAATATTGTTTTTTTTTTTGTTTTTGTTTTTTAAACTGTTTCTTTAACCACTTCACCACTGACAGGTTACCCCCTGACCACCAGAGCAATTTTCACCTTTCAGCGCTCCTTCCATTCATTCGTCTATAACTTTATTATTACTTATCCCAATGAAATGAACTATATCTTGTTTTTTTCGCCACCAATTAGGCTTTCTTTAGGTGGGACATTATGCCAAGAATTATTTTATTCTAAATGTGTTTTAATGGGGAAATAGGAAAAAATGTGGGAAAAAATTATTATTTTTCAGTTTTCGGCCATTATAGTTTTTAAATAAAGCATGCTACTGTAATTAAAACCCATGAAATGTATTAACCCATTTGTCCCGGTTATAAAACCATTTAAATTATGTCCCTATCACAATGTTTGGCGACAATATTTTATTTGGAAATAAAGGTGCATTTTTTTCAGTTTTGCATCCATCCCTAATTACAAGCCCGCAGTTTATAAAGTAACAGTGTTATACCCTCTTGACATAAATATTTAAAAAGTTCAGTCCCTAAGGTAACTATTTATGGTTTTTTTTTATTGTTTTTTTTTTTTTTTAATTACAAAAAAAAAAAAAAATTGGGAAGTGTGGGAGGTAATGAGTTAATTTATTGTGTAAATGTAATGTTTGTATATGTAAAATGCTTTTAGGGTGTAGTTTACTATTTGGCCACAAGATGGCCACAGAGTGTTTGTTTACATGCGACCTGTAAGCGTCACGCTTACAGGAAGCAGTAGGAGGCTGGGAGACTCACAATGATCTCGCTGTTTCTGAAAGAAACAGCAGATCATTGCGGGGGCTTAGATCAACGAACGGGAATGGATTTTCCCGTTCATTGATCTCCGGGCGAGCGGGCGGCGGCGTGCACGAGCGGCGGGAGCGCGGACAGCGGCGGTAGCGCGGAAGGTACGGATTTCTCCATCCCTGGTTTTTTAGGAGGGAAAAAAGGGGCGGAGAAATCCGTACGCGTGGGGGTAAAGTGGTTAAATGCTATCCCTCCCTCCAGCCAGTCAATTATGGCGATCGGCTGTCATAAGCTTCTGCCTATGAGAGCCGATCGCTCTCTTGTCCCCCAGAGGGAGAGCCGTGTCACACGGCTGTCCCCAGTACAGCGCTGCTGCTGATCGCAGCGCTGTACATGTAAATTACACGGCGGTTACGCCTGTAACAGTCTTCTGAGCGGTTATCGCCGCTCCGAGACTGAAGGCAGAGCTCTGCTCCGCCCACCAAGCAGGAGATGCGCGCGCACGATGCACGCGATCTCCTGCAAACTGCTGCCCCAGGACTTTCCGACAATCAGCGTTAGCTGGTCCTGGGGCTGCCGCCGCGGCCACGCCCATTGGCGTGACGCGGTCGGCAAACGGTTAAAAGCACTATAAAGTTTAGCACAATATAACCTCCTAGAATCTGATTTGCTGGTAACGTCATCCATGTCACTTTTTCTTTGCTTGAATTTCTTAACTTATTTCAACATAATCATATCTCATTTCCAGTGTATTTAGCCTTAGTCGCACTTGAATTACTTTGGTTGCACTAGACATAGTTAAATGATTTTAGAGGCCAGGACATTAATTAAATCTTGAAGACATAAGGAAGAAACATATTGGAAGAAGCATGGTGTTACTTGGAGGAGTTTGCATCCTCTTTCGCATCCACATTGAAAAACAACACTGCGATAATGGTGAATGGCTTTGTGTCTATAAAGGTTCGGGATAAAAGGCGCAGTTATATCAGTAAGGCAAATTCCATCCATTATCATGGCAAATTGCCTTTCAAGTGTGTAAGCAGGATTGAAAATGATCAGTCATCATAAATGACATTCTGTACCCACAGCTCATTTTCCAGTCCCTTTTGCACTGAGAGCTGCTTACTGATGCAACTGTCTCCAAACTCCCATTATGTCTGTGGCCTTGGTGGCTGGAGGTCAGCATAGGACTGCACTGCAGTTTACACATGCACCTTGTGTGGCGAGAGCTACAATAAAATAGAACGGTTTACGATTTACGACTAGACCTTCCTACAAACAAAGAAGAAGAAGAAAAAACACTCTCTCCATCCACAGAATACTGCTGCTACTAACTAATCAGGCGATGAGCTTCTTTCACTGCTGGACTAAAATCAGAATTAACACACAGGCCTCAGTAATTGAGTTAGTGTCTCTTTTATTCAGTTACCTGTGCTAATTCTGTCTCTCATCTCCCCCTGATCTACAGCAATGAAATGTCTTTGTATAATAGTGACAGTGGGGAAGGCAGTGGCTTTTCATCATTCTATTTATAGACACACAAAAGGAGATAAGGTCGTAAGACAAAAAAAAACATTTTAAAGGACATTTCTCGAGAGGTTAAACTTTTTTCTATGTTTTTCTCAAACTTTATAAGTGTTTCCTTAAAGTGACACTGAAGTAAAAAATAAAATAAAAACATTGATATGATGAATTGTATGTGTAGCAAGGATAACAAAAGTTTGCTTTCTTAAAACAGAAAGAATTTGCTATAATTCAGGTTAGAATGAGCTTGAGATGTCTCCCAGTGCATCACTGCTGAATATATGCAAATTAACCATTGTTGCTCTTAGAAGCTAAACACACCTCCAGAACCGCTGGAATGAAATGATGTGTCATCTTGTTTTTTTCAGATGCCTCAGCGAGGCTCTCTCTCTCCCCGTCCCCCTTTCTCCCTCCCTTCTGTCATCTAATTTGGAACAGGACGGCGATTCGTCCTATTCCGCCTCTCATAGGCATTGGCCTATGAGAGGAGGGCGCTCCCCAGCCAATCAGAGGCCGGGGATCGCTGATCTCGTACAGCGCTGCGGCCCCTGGCAGCGCTGTACACTTGTAAACAAAGGGGATTTCTTTCCCCTTATGTTTACAAGCAGCCTGCATTCCGTGAAGCGGCAGGGAATGATCGCGCATGCGAGCGGCCATTCCCTGGGAAACTGCAGCCCCAGGACTTGACGCCGATTGGCGTTAGGCGGTTCTGGGACTGCCGCAGCGGTCACGTCCATTGGCGTGAGGCGGTCCTTAAGTAGTTAAACTATAAAACAAAGCAGAGCTAATGACCCTTTGAACTTCCCTGCAGTCAAACCTTATATGAAGCGGTCTCTCACTGTTTTTGTTATTGACCCAAGTTGGGTCGAAGAGCTCAGAGAAGCTCTTTTGCATAGATAACAACTGAAGTTTCTTAACTCTTCCTGTACTGGAAAACAACATGAGCTGTACTACACATACAATTCATTATATCATAAGGGTTTTGTTTTTTTACGCAGTTTTGATTTATGGGTGGAGGTTTATTTATTTATTTTATTCATTTATGATTTTCTCTAACCGAGAAATGTTTCCTTAACACGAAGCTAATCACAGTCCAAAAAATACGTTATGAAAAGAGCAAAATGATAACACTGTTTTAAGCAGTCCTGAATAATGGGTGGTGTAGGGGGGTGCATTAATAATTAAACTGCAAAAAGGAAAAATGCAAAGGATTAAATGAAAGTGATGGGTCCATTAAAAAATACACTGCCTAGTGATTGTTCATTCTCATAAAGCACTCCGGGATGTTCAGCTAATTGGATCGCTTGATTGGCTGAACATTGCAAAAATCTAGCAATGTGAATAGAGCATTAGGCAGACCTTTTAACGACAGCACTATTCATCTGCAGCTCTGCAGAAGGATTTTCTGAATGATAAGTTTAACAAAAAGCAGGGCTTAACGAACTATATCAGACTGAAACTGCTGGAAATAGTTTTGTGTCAGTGCTGTGACCAAAACACTATGACCATAGAGACCAAAGACTGCCATGGGCTTGCTCAGGCACAGATGAGTCACTTTATCTCTGCATGCCACATTTAGTCATCTGCAATTAGGCTACAATAACACCCTCCTTTACTCCTCGCAGCTTTCAGAAATTCAATATAGTTTAGATGCCTGATGTCATGCATCAGTCTCAATCCAATCCATACCTTTTCATTTTAGGGGAATGTGTATAAAAATAATCATAATGATATAGATTGAGATTAGAGATGAAAAGCAGTTTTGAAGGAAACCGAGCACAATCCATTTAGCAAAATCTTTACAACAACATATTTAGAAGTATTTTCTGCACAAAGGAAGATATAGAGCGGCATACGAGAGTATTCACCTCATGCCACTCCTGGTACTTTTCCCACATTTTTTTCAAATCTTATGTTTATATGAATTCAGTATGAACTGAAGTCGACTTACATAGCAACTACACCTGAAATTAAAGTTCATAAAGAGACACAGTAATGACTCATGGCAGAATATAATAAATTGATCAGGATACCCATTTTTACTTTAATTATCCTAGTCTCAGCATCAGAAACATCTTATATCTGTGTATATATTTGCTGTATACAGGGCCGGGCCGAGGCATAGGCTGGAGAGGCTCCAGCCTCAGGGCGCAGTGTAGGAGGGGGTGCAGAATTCATTCAGCTGTCATTCCTAATTGTGTTTGAAGCAGAAAGAAATAAGAAAAGGGGATACATGGCAGTGACTGCAAGCCAGATAACTAGATATTAAGGTGTTGGGGAGGTTGTGGGCCCTGTGGCGCCTCTTAGGCTAGTAGCAATCAGTGTGTGACAGCTGAGGTGGGAGGGATGGAGGGGCGCACTTTGGTGTCTCAGCCTTGGGTGCTGGAGGACCTTGTCCCGGCTCTGGCTGTATATTGCTATGCAACCCTACCCTCCCAGTGATGTGTAGCCTAAGCTATGATGCCACACAGCCTTTTCCTCCAGAGCACTCTAGGAAAAAATACGCAGTGATTCACCTTGCCAACATCTTCACTGCTGGCAATCGCTCTAGTGGGCTGGAACCCACTAGATCGATTTTTGAGCGTTTAGCGAGTGTGAGAAATCGCTAGCGATTTCCCTAAATGTTCTGCCAATGTAAAGGGATGGTGCAAATTCCACAGAAGAGATTGCGATTAGCAAAATCGCAACCGCAGAACATGCAGCATTTTGTTAGCGCTTGTGCTTCAATGTAAAGTATATAATCACTGGCGTAATCGCTCATCAAAACTTGCACGGAGCGATTTTGCTAGCGTTTTCAAGTTAATGTACACTGTAACAAAATTAAAAATAATTGAAAGGACCAATCAGACTTTAAAATGCTAATCGCTACACAACCACTGGCAAATTGATTACACTTTCTAAAATCGCTCCCTAAAACGCTCATGAAATCGCTTACAAACTGTTCATACAAAACGCTAGCGATTGCAATTAGCGATAGCGATTTGTAGTGGGTTCCAGGCCTAAAGTATGGGTATAGGACTATTATATTCATTAAGGAATGTAGTGATGTTCAAAGAATTATGTTCTGTGCAGGATACAGGTGGATAAACTTGACCTCCAAGGGTTTTTAAAAATAATGAAAATGTATTTCATTTTTCTATGGGAAGGTGTATAATAGGGTATTTGGATGTGGTTTTACTTTTTGGCCACAAGATGGAGATACAGAGTTAGTGTGTTCTAAAAATAGAAACAGAACCAAGTGTTTATTATTTGTTTATATTTAGATACTCTATCTGGTGGTGGTAAAGTAGTTAATTAAAGCGATATGAAACCCTGACATATTCAATAAAAACATGTTTTCCTACTTTTTATATACCATACGGTTATTATATTTGCATTTGTGCACAAGTATTATTATTCATTTAGATATTACAAGTTCCCAAAAGTACAGTTTTTTTGCTATGAGAGCGGACTTTGCATTTTATTTATAACTGGTTTTATTCATTATGTATTGAAGGCAGCGTGTCTGTATGTGTCTAGGAGGTTCTGCAGTCAGAGAATGTGTCACATTCCTCACTTGATACAATTAAGTAAACACAAGATAACATTATCTCCACTTCGGATGCGTCCAGATTTCTCTGCACTGAGCTTTCAATTTCTGTGTGTAACCCTTTGAACGCTGTCCTAGTAAAAAAAAAATGCTGTTTGTATATAATATGCTGTAAATAATTTTTTAGAGCAAAGAAGAAATGCTGGGTTTCATTCCGCTTTAAGAGGTGTGCCAGCCAAGCACACACAGACTCACATCAGGCAAGTTCTGTGAGTCAGGCAGAAGCAGCAGAGTAGAGGGAGAGACTAAAAAAGATCAGCTGAGTGTAGACATGATGCTGCCCCCTACAGTCTGCTGCATGGTAGGGCCGCCCTTGAGCAGTAGACAGTAGAAGGAGGCAGGGCTAGCCATATTCAGCTAACTCTTCTGCACCAGCAGTCTCTAGGCATGTACTTATTGTGCTAGATTTTAAAACCAGCCTTGCTTATAAAACAGCATCAACTAGTGGTTCTTAGCAGTCAAAGCTTTCAGTGTCTGCTCTAACCCTTGTGAATTTCCAAGGACACACACTCGGGCCCAAATCTGTTAATAACACCCCCGCTCTTGCTACCTGTATACAGATCTGGCGGCCGCTTCCTCAATTATTGTCCCTGGCTCTGCCTCCTTCCCTCCATCATATGCCTCTCACAGCAGTGCGACCTGCGGCTGCTGTAAACAGAATGGAACAGGACATCGGCTTCCTGTAGCGGCAATGTATATTGCCGTTAGCAGGGAAACCGCTGCCCTGCTTCTTCACAGCAGTCGCGTGTCACGCTGCTGTGAGAGACCTGTGATGAAGAGGAGGAGGCGAGGCTGGGGTAATTACTGAGGAAGCGGCTCTGTCTGTAGGTGATAGGAGCGGTGGCCATTCGGGGGGGGGGGGGGACAGGCGGGGGAGCAGGCATATGCCGGGGCAACTATACTACCTACTGGAGCAAATATACTAGCTATACTGTGGCAACTATACTACTAGGGCAACTATACTAGCTATACTAGGGCAACTATACTACTAGGGAAACTATACTGGGGCAAGTATACTACCTACTGAGGTAACTATACTAGCTATACTGGGGCAACTATACTAGCTATACTGGGGCAACTATGCTAGTTATACTAGGGCAAGTATACTATCTATACTGGGGGCAAATATTCTAGGTACCTATACTGGGGGCAACTATACCTGGCTACCTACCTACACTGAGGGTGAAAATGTTTGCTGTGCAATCATTCCAAATGGGGGGGGGGGGGGGGGCACATCCTCACAAGTTTGCCTCGGATAGCAGAAAGTCTAGAACCGGCCCTGAGTACGACACCCAGATGTTTGTCATTTTTGAAAGGGAATAAAGATGACAGACTCAATATCTCTGTTTCTATATGCTTTCTTTCAGTGTAAACTGAATGGATATTTTGACTTCAGCACAAATGCATGCAAAACTTTACTACTGTAAGTGGTTCAATGACTTTTCTGCTCAGTGCCTGAAATTGCCATTTATAGAGAGGACATTGATCTTGTTATAGCAAAACTCCACTTTTGTATAAAAAAGAATGCAAGTGGCTTTCCTTTTAGAAACTTAACGGTAGAGACGGTCAATGGATCCTACCAAGGTATATTTGTAGGACCAGCACTCAAAAGCCAGCATAGGAGAAATTATACAAAGGATCTACTGTATAGTACTGTACTACAAACAGGTATGCAAGCACACACAAAGCAGAATGTAAGAAAAATACATAATATTCCTTATTATAATATCTGTGTCAGTACAAATTGAAACAATAAAAAAAAGTGCAAGCAACCGATCATCTTCCCTGCTATGTAGAGATGCAGCTGCATCAGACCGGTGTATCAATACTGCAAGCTTGTCACAATCTGGCACAGCTGCAGACTTGTGTACCAATACTGCTGGCTTGTAACAATCTGGCACAGCGGCATCAGACTTGTGTACCAATACTGCAAGCATGTTGCAATCTGGTACAGCTGCATCGGACCTGTGTATCAATACTGCAACCTTGTTGCAACCTGACACAGCTGCATCAGACCTGTGTATCAATACTGCGAGCTTGTTGCAATCTGGCACAGCTGCATTCCACCTGCGTATTAATACTGCAAGTTTGTTGCAATCTTGCACGGCTGTGTCAGACCTGTATATCAATACTGCGAGCTTGTTGCAACCTGACACAGCTGCATCAGACCTGTATATCAATACTGCGAGCTTGTTGCAACCTGACACAGCTGCATCAGACCTGTGTATCAATACTGCGAGCTTGTTGCAATCTGGCACAGCTGCATCAGACCTGCGCATTAATACTGTGAACTTGTTACAATCTGGCAGAGCTGCATTAGACCTGCATTATAAATACTGTGACTGCATCACAGTCCTCTTGGACTGCATGCGCTTGTGACTGAGCTTTCTTACTAGTTATACCTCTGGTCATCTTCAAGAAACATGATCATCACTCTACACAGGGGTGTAGCCTGACAATATATGCTTAGCCATTCATATAAGAGGCGTAGCTATGGGTGGGCAAGGGGGAACAAATGTCCCTGGGAGCAGCACTGTGGTGCTCCTCCCTACTACTGCTTGTCCTGGGCGTAGCACTGTAAGGAGGCTCAGCAGCACAGCTGCTGCACCCCCACATGTGTGAGAGGTGGCTCGCTGGCTGCCTGAAGTGCCCCTGCTTCTCTCCTTGCCTCTGCAGAGGAGTGCAGAAGCATTAACAGCAGTAGAAAAAGTGGGGCACATATCTGGCTATCTAAATGGGGGATGGGGCACATTTAGTTATTTAAAGGGGGGCACATTTGGTTATTTAAAAGAGGGCATAGCTGTCTATTAATAGGGGGGTACATCTGGCAATCTAAAGAGGGCACATCTGGCTATATAAATATCTTCTATCTGAACAAGAGAAGGGGGCACATTTGGCTATCTAAATAAGGGGGGAGGGGGGAAGAAGGCACATATTGCTATCTTGGGGGGGGGTACATCTGGCTATTTAAACAGCATTTGTACATTTGACTCCACCCATGACCACACACACATTCTGATGTGTGGCCATGCACATTTTGTCCAGGTGGGGGGAGGTGCAATAACTGGCTTTGTCCCCGGGTGCTGAACACCGAGCTACGTCTCCGAATCGTATTTGAAAACATTTGATATTATAACCATCAATGATAACTGAGAATTTCACAGGAGTATGAATATCATGTTTCCCCTAAAGTAAGACATCCCCTGAGAATAAAACCTAGCAGGAATTTCAAGAATGCTTAAAATGTAAGACATTCTCCGAATTTAAGCCCTAGCTAGGCAGCAGCCCACATGACACCAGCAAGTCACGCTCAATACAAAGCCAGGATACAGGAGAGCAGCAGTACAATGTGAGTCCTGTATATGTATGTCAGGCAATTAGTGTTTTTGTTGGAGCCAGTCCTCCTGATCTGTCCTGATAAGCATCAGTAGCACTTCACCTCTTCCCAGGACACACAGCTTATCCTATTATAGCTCTGGGGAGCTTGACAGAGTTCTCTGCCTGCAAGAAATAGACTCTTAATTACATGATCAGCAGAATTAATTTCTTGTATGTGAGAGCCAATATCTGCAAACCACAAGCTCTGTGTATGTTGCACATGGCATACAGTATGTACATTTTGTATAGGAAAACTACCAGTGTTTGCCCAAAAATAAGACATCCTCTGAAAATAAGCCCTAGCACATCTTTTAGAGCAAAACTTAATATAAGACAGTGTCTTATTTTCGGGTAAACACGGTACAGAAGTTATACAGTTCATTTTCTGCATAACAGCGACAGACGTTTAGCTGGTAGCACTTTTTCTGTTAGCACATTTAGCTGTCAGCACCTGAATTGAGAAGGATATGGGTGTCCCCACACAGGGGCAAAATAGGGTGGACACCACTCGGACCATCATCCGCATCCCTGCCCCCAAGCCATCCCCACTGTCTACAATGTAAAAGGCAGCATGCCAGCAGCCAGCGTCAGACCTCGGATCAGCCTGGTGACCAGTGAGCAGCGGGTGCTAGGACATCACGGACACCGCACTGATATGTGGAAGTGACGTCATATGTCACTTCCGCATATGCAGCACGGTATCCATGAGGGTACTATGCGCTTGCTTCACACTGGTCACCGGCTGTTTGGAGGTCTGACACTGGCTTCTAGCACTACATGGCTGCTAGCCTACATGATAAGCAGCGGGGATGGTGGGGGGGGGGGGGGGAAGGAACTGACGGTGAGTGGGGGACCGTGTCACTACCTAAAACTGGGGGGCACCTGTCATAAACATGGGGGTCCCTGTCACTACCTAAACTGGGGGGCACCTGTGTCAGAGGCACTCACAATCTAATCCCTACTGTAGTCCTAGTCTAATGCTCCACCGTGTCTATTTAAAAAGGGCACCTGGAAAAAAGGGCGCCTGGTGTAGCCCATATATGCCAAATTCGGCTACAAAAAGGACGCCTGGTATAGCCCATATACCAACTTCGGCTACAAAGGGCGCCTGGTGTAGCCCATATATTTCAAATACGGCTACAAAGGGCGCCTGGTGTAGCCCATATATGCCAAATTCGGCTACAAAGGGAGTCTGGTGTAGCCCGTATATGTCAAATTCGGCTACAAAGGCCACCAGGTGTAGCCCATATATGCCAAATTCAGCTACAAAGGGCACCTGGTGTAGCCCATATATGCCAAATTCGGTTACAAAGGGCCCCTGGTGTAGCCCATATGCCAAATTCAGCTGCAAAGGGTGTCTGGTGTAGCCCATATATGCCAAATTCGGCTACAAAGAGCTCCTGGTGTAGCCAAAAAAGCTAGTTTTAGTTTATAAAAAGGATGCTGTTATAGGCCATAACCCCCGGTGGTGCCTAACCCTAAGACCCCCCAGGTGGTGCCTAACCCTAAGAATCCCCTGGTGGTGCCAAACCCTAAGACTCCCCTGGTGGTGCCAAACCCTAAGACCCCCCCCCCCAGGTGGTGCCTAACCCTAAGACTTCCCTGGTGGTGCCTAACCCTCAGACTCCCCTGGTGGTGCCTAACCCTCAGACTCCCCTGGTGGTGCCTAACCCTAAAACCCCCTAGTGGTGCCTAACCCCAAGACCCCCCACACACACTTGTGATGCCTAATCCTAAGCCCCCGGATCAAAAATATCGGCTATAAAAGGGTGCCCTTTTGTAGCAGAGTCGAAAACCTTGTAGCTGAATAAAAAATATGAGCTACAAAGGGGCGCCCTTTTGTAGCAAAATCAAAAACCTTGCAGCAGAATAAAAAAATATGGGCTACAAAGGGGTGCCCTACTGTAGCCAAAAACGTTGTAGGTGAAAAACATATGGGTTACAAAAGGGGTGCCCTACTGTAGCCAAAAACCTTGTAGCCGAAAAAAATATGGGCTACAAAGGGGTGCCCTACTGTAGCCGAAACCCTTGTAGCCGAAAAAAATATGGGCTACAAACTGGTGCCATACTGTAGCTGAAAGTAGCCAAATACAATATGGGCTACTAAGTAGCCTATATCAAAACTCGGGCGCCCTTTTTCACCACCTTGTAGTCGATATTTTCAGAAACAACATTGATGTCTATGGAGGGGCCCTTTTCATACAGGCAGCTCAGGAGCCCTTTTGAACGGATCCCGCCCCACCCTTGCTAAATTCATGTAATTCTGGCTTCACCCACGACCAGACCCACATTCTGGTCCATGGCCACACCCACCCCTTTTTGCGCCAGCCCTATTTATTTCCTGTTAAACAACGCAAATTGCTTGGCTGTCCTGCTGAACCTCTGTCTCTAATACTTTTAAGAAGTAAAAGGAAGCAGAGGGTTTGCACTACAGGTTAATACCACTCAATGCAGATCATGCAGTAGACATGTGAGGGCCTTTTCAAGTATGCCTCCTCCTTGTTTCCTGGTCACCCACTGATGCGTGCTCAAGCTGACAATGATGCATACAAGTAAATGAAGAAAGATGGAAGCTGGCACTGCTGCAGGTGGTCAATTTAATGTCGTAACATGTTAGGTACAAACGTGCAGTAGTGTAACAGACATGCAAGTTACAATTGATGAAGCACATACCCTGTGAGAAGAGGCATAGGTGGTGGTGGGTGCTGGGCACTGATGCCTGACGGCCGTTTCGCGCTAAACAGCGCTTCTACGGGTAGCCTCCGTAGAAGCGCTGTTTAAAAAACGGCCGTCAGGCATCAGTGCCCAGCACCCACCACCACCTATGCCTCTTCTCACAGGGTATGTGCTTCATCAATTGTAACTTGCATGTCTGTTACACTACTGCACGTTTGTACCTAACATGTTACGACATTAAATTGACCACCTGCAGCAGTGCCAGCTTCCATCTTTCTTCATTTACTTCTAATACTTTTAACCATAGACCCTGAACAAGCATACAGATCAGATGTTTGCATGAAGATTTACTGGATTTACCACATGCTAGTTACTTTAATTTTGCATTGAGGCAGTTAGATGTTCTAACAAAGAATATGATTTTACAATCTAAAAGCAGAGGATCAGCAGGAGAGTCGGGCATTATACATGGTTTAAAAAGAGATAAATATGGTAGACTCCATATCCCTCTCACTACAGGGTTACTTCAGTCTACTTTCAAACATGGTGCAGTGCGATTTTGCTGTGGTGTGAGAGCCCGTTGCTTGAAAAACGCACTGCATCATTTCTTATTTCATACACCCTGCGACAGACTGCACTGACAGGTTAATTTGTGCATCTCTGCCCCCACTCAGTGACATGCTCCCTGCTGGACAGAAAGTACATCACTGGTCTGGTACATCACTGTGCATGTGCTCCGCACCGCTGACACAACAGTTTAAATGGTTTGTTGTAGTGCCATTAACTCCAATGCAATCATGTGCCAAGCGGTCTGCATCGCCCCTGCATTGTCCGAAGCACTTCTGTTGCATCGCACCGCACCACAGGTACTATGGCCAGTTTCAATGGACACTGCAAGCGGCAGGGGAGAACACTGCAACATGAAGGGACACAATAGTAGATATGTCGCAAACCCATGGATTGTGGTTCGCACACGCGAAAAGTTCATGAACCGGCGACCATCGCGAACCACAATAGACTTCAATGGACAGGCAAACTTTCAAAACTACAAACACTAATTCTGGCCACAAAAGCAATGGAAAAGATGTTTCAAGGGGTCTAACACCTGTAGGAGGGTATGGCGGAGTGGGATACATGCCAAAAGTCCTGGGGAAAATTACGGATTTGACGCACAGCAGGGTTTTAAGGGCATTAATCACATTGCAGTGCTAAATTGGAGACAAAGTGCTTTAAAACATCTTGCGTGTGTATACATCAATCAGGTAGTGTAATTAGTGTACTGCTTCACACTGACAGACCAAACTCACTGCGTAACGCACCGCAAACAGCGGTTTGTGTAGTGATGGCTGTGCTGGACTGGTGCGCACCATGGCGAGAGTGCAGGTGATGGCGGTTTTCAATCCCATATGGTTGGGCTGAGGTAGCTCAATGACAGAACTACAGTGACTGAGTGTCCAGCTGATCAAATTTGGTCTGTCCACAATGAAGCAACGACCTTATCTTGGGTCAGGTGTGCCCCCCAACACACTCATATAGCCGGCGGTCATTGCTTCATTGTGATACACAAGCCCCTTCACCGCGGCAAGGTAATGATCACGAAGGGGAATTAGCACATGTACATGCCCTTTGTTTTGTTGTTGCAGCCGCAGTGCAGCCAGAAAAATTAGGCAGGCATGTACACGCACCATAAAAATTATTATAGCGGCCGCTGCTGACTGTGATGTAGAGGGTCAAAGTTTAGCCCAATTATGTAGTATAGGGGGCGGGTCAAACTCGCATAAAGATCGCGATCCGATGTGAACGCGAACCCACGTTTTTTGCGCAAATAAGTTTGCGTGTGAACCATTCGGGACATCTCTACGCAATAGTGAGCAAGGGGCTTTAAGGGACATTTCACACTCAGTCCATAGCATTGCAACACAACAGATAATTTAATCATATTGCAGCTCAATGCAAAGCAATGATATTTTTATGTGGCTTTTACATTAAAGTGGCCTGAAATTCCGACATAACATTCAATTAAAATGTGTTTTCCTACTTTTTATTACTCATACAGTTATCATATTTGCTTTTGTGCATAAGTAATATTTTCTGTCTACAAATTACAAGTTTCCAAAGTGTAGTTTATCTGGTTGAACTCGATGGACGTATGTCTTTTTTCAACCAAAATAACTATGTACCTATGTAACTATGTACCCTGAAAGCTGACATTGCATTTTGTTCAAACTGCTTTTTATTATATATTAACATCTTCTAATGAGCTTTTCTGAACTATGTGTGTGTGTCTGAAGCACAGAGAGCTCCTTTTCACTTGTTAGACTGTGTTTACACACATTGTAACAACATTGGAATGTAAACAAAGATACTGTTATCTACAGTTTGGATGTGGATTGAAGCTGAATAGCAGGACAAAATGCTTTTGTTTAACCTTTTCAGTGATGTGCTGCTAAAAAAAAAAAAAAAAATCTGGGATAGTAGCTTTCAAGCTGTGAGGAATCTTTTAGAACAAAGTAGAAATGCTGGCTTTCAGATCACTTTAAACCTGAGTGTTACGGACTAGCTCAGCTCGTCCAGTATTGCCGCAGTGCACTGCTCAGGCCCTGGTGGGCCGATTCGCATAATTTTTTTTTCAAACACGCAGCTAGCACTTTGCTAGCTGCGTGTATGTTCCGATCGCCGCCGATCCACCGCTACCCGCCGCGAAAGAGGGCCCCCCCCCGCAGACCCCTTGCGCAGCCTGGCCAATCACAACCAGGCTGCGCTATGGGGTGAATCGGGACTCCCCCTGACGTCATGACGTCATTCCGATCATTGCCATGGCGACGGGGGAAGCCCATACAGGAAGTCCCGATCAGAATGGGATTTCCTGTTGGGTATGATCGCTGGCGGCGATCGGAGGGGTGGGAGGGATGCCACAGGGAGGGGGGAATCATGTAGCTAGGCTAGGCTCTAGGCTAGCTACATGATACAAAAAAAAATTGGTAAAAAAAAAACCTCCCGTGGCCGTGCGCCGCAAATAATCAGAACGCTAGGGAGGTTAAGTGCAGTGTAACAGAATCTGATGCAGTAATGCACAGCAGGTTGTGCATTAACCAGGTAATGCACGTTTTAATGCTGGAAATGAGGCAGTGCAACTATTTAGCTCAGTTAGGCCTGGTTCACACTGCAAGAGCTTTGTTTAACGCTAGTAATTTGAAGCTTTTGCTGGTGCAATGCTATGGGTAATTTTTATAAAATCCCATTGCTTAACCTCCCTGGCGTTCTGATTCCCGCAGCCCTGCGGCCGTGGAACGTTTTTTGCACATTTTTTTTAAATTAATCATGTAGCTAGCCTAGCGCTAGCTACATGATTCCCCCCTCCCTGCGGCGTCCCTCCCACCCCTCCGATCCCCGCCGGCGCAATCACCCGTCCGGAAATCCCGTTCTGAACGGGATTTCCAGGAGGGCTTCCCCCGTCGCCATGACGACGCACGTCGTGACGTCATCGACGCCGTGATGTCACAGAGAGACCCGATCCACCCCTCAGCGCTGCCTGGCACTGATTGGCCAGGCAGCACACGGGGTCTCGCCTGGGGGGGGGGCCTGCATCGCGGCGGGTAGCGGCGGCAATCGGGTGAGGCACGCAGCAAGCAAAGTGCTTGCTGCGTGTTTAAAAAAAAAATTATTCAAATCGGCCCAGCGGGGCCTGAGAGGTGACCTCCGGCGTCTCTGGACGAGCCTAGTTCGTCCAGAACGCTAGGGAGGTTAAGTGAGAATACACACATAGGCCTGGTGCACACCAAAAACCGCTAGCAGATCCGCAAAATGCTAGCAGATTTTGAAACGCTTTTTCTTATTTTTCTGTAGCGTTTCAGCTAGCGTTTTGCGGTTTTGTGTAGCGGTTTTGGTGTAGTAGATTTCATATATTGTTACAGTAAAGCTGTTACTGAACAGCTTCTGTAACAAAACCGCCGGCAAAACCGCTCTGAACAGGCGTTTTTCAAAGCGGTTTGCGTTTTTCCTATACTTAACATTGAGGCAGAAACGCATCTGCAATCCAAAAAATGCCTCACCCCGGGAGGATTTGTTTCTGCAAAACGCCTCCCGCTCTGGTGTGAACCACCCCATTGAGATACATTGACCAAGCGTATCCGCAGCCGCAAGCGGTTGCAGAAACGCTGAAAAAGTCGCTCGGTGTGCACCAGCCCATAGGCCTGGTGCACACCAGAGGAGTTTTTCTGAGCGTTTTGAGTTTTTAAATCTGCTGCTAATGTTATCCTATGTGTCTGTGCACACTGGAGCAATGAGGTTTTGTAAAAAAAAAACATAGCATTACATTGGGAAGAGCTTAACATTAGCAGCAGATTTAAAAACTCAAAACGCTCAGAAAAACTCCTCTGGTGTGCACCAGGCCATAGGATTACATTAGCAAGAGCTTTTAAAATCACAAGCACTTAGAAAAAGTTCTTGCAGTGTGAACCATCCCTTTGGCACCCTGCACACTGCAAATCCGTTTTGCGATTCAGATTCCGTTTCCGATTTGCAATTCCGATTTTCCCTGATTGCAATCAACAGAAAAAAAACGGAGGAAAAACGCAGCATGCAATAACGATTAAAAATCGCAATCGGAATCGGATGTAAAAACCGATTAAAAATCGGAATCGCATGCAGTATGTAGGGAGCCTTAGGCTGGTTTCACACTATAAAGTGGCATTAGCAATGCGGTGCATCGTGCCCGTCGCACTGCATCGCACCACCAAAAACAGGCCTTCAGGGAACACCACGCTAGTACACAGTGTTCTCTGTCTGGCATTCGGCCAAGCAGGAAGTGACGCACGCTTGCGGTCACTTCCTGCTTCGGGTATGCGGAAGTGCACTGAAGCGTATTGTAAAAATACACTTCCACGCATGCGCATCGCAGCGTCGCAATGCCAACTTCTGCGTCGCCATAGACTAACATGAATTCCGGGCCCAAGCAGATCACTCAGGAGCCCCGTGGTAACATAGACAAAAAGAGAAACCGAGAGCCCGATATGGTGCAGTATGTTGAGATAATATGATCAAATGTTAATGTGCGAGAAATATACTCACAAACATGGGTTACCATACAGGCAACCACTAAAACGGCAGGTGAGGAGATTAAGCCTGTCCTCACTCAGGACTAAGAAGTCGCTCTCTGTAGAAAAAGAAAGAGGGTGGTACTCCCTTCCACCAGGAGTGGACACAGTGTATTCAAATGTGGAACAGAGGCGCCAGCAGGATAAAAATTCATAAAATCTTTAAAAATGCTCGGAGGAAGTGGTGGGCTTGCCTCCCAAAAGCAAACAAGAAGTCCTGTTTGTATAAATTAACACATTTATTTATACGGTACCCCAAACAGAAATGCAACGCGTTTCGCAGGTCAAGCCCGCTTCATCAGGCAAAAATGGGGACAACTGTAAACAAAAGTAAAAACAACCAATAAACAATAACCAATACATAATAAACATAAGATAATGCACAATAATGGCTGAGGGCTACACAGTTCAATGCAGACTCATCGTTAGCAATTATGAGGGTACTAATAAGCAATAAAAATCCTTAGAAAATGACAGTATTTGTTCAAGTCTTGCTAGTAGCATAAGAGATATAAAAAACAAGGTGAGCAAGAATGGTATCTTATTTAGAATATATAGACTGAGGGGGAGGGGGGCGGATATTATGTTAAAATGGGTGGACTTGTTAAAGATGGATCCATCTTTAACAAGTCCGCCCATTTTAACATAATATCCGCCCCCCTCCCCCTCAGTCTATATATTCTAAATAAGATACCATTCTTGCTCACCTTGTTTTTCATATCTCTTATGCTACTAGCAAGACTTGAACAAATACTGTCATTTTCTAAGGATTTTTATTGCTTATTAGTACCCTCATAATTGCTAACGATGAGTCTGCATTGAACTGTGTAGCCCTCAGCCATTATTGTGCATTATCTTATGTTTATTATGTATTGGTTATTGTTTATTGGTTGTTTTTACTTTTGTTTACAGTTGTCCCCATTTTTGCCTGATGAAGCGGGCTTGACCTGCGAAACGCGTTGCATTTCTGTTTGGGGTACCGTATAAATAAATGTGTTAATTTATACAAACAGGACTTCTTGTTTGCTTTTGGGAGGCAAGCCCACCACTTCCTCCGAGCATTTTTAAAGATTTTATGAATTTTTATCCTGCTGGCGCCTCTGTTCCACATTTGAATACACCGTGGTAACATAGGTATGCGCTAGCGTTAAATCAAGGATTTTCAGCGCAGCGCACAGTAACGTGGGAAGTATGAACTTCCCCATAGGGCATCATTAGGCTGCGGTATCAGTGCGTCAATGCGCCAGTGTGAAAAGGCCCTTACCATCTCATCACAACAAAACTTATATAGTGTGAAAAAGCCCTTGGGGATTTTTCTTCTTTAGAAAGATAAAGATAATCTAGCTCTATTCCATAACATGGAAGTGTAGGTTTTCTGTATAACTTTCTCATATTATACTGTAGATCAAAATACACATGTATTTCAAACGATTTACCGTTTTTCTTTTAGTTTTTCAACAGCTACACAAGCACTTGTACAACACAATCTTTTGTCCTATCATTTTTTATTTGGTTCAGCATGATAATTATGTACATGTTACACTAAAGCTTTCAAAACCATGTTTTATTTTACAAATGACAGCTCTAGGAAGGCCAAGCAGACTTTGCTATATGTATAAAAAAAAAAAAAAAAACTCTCCCCAGTTGCTCTGGCTATTTTAGATTAATGACTCCAAGCAACCAATCAATAACAGCTAAAAAATAATGTCATTTTTAAAATGTTGACCTTGTTTTCTGCTCTGACATGGGCCTTTCATCACCTGTCTGTTTGAATCAGCTTGTTTTTCTAATGTGAGGCTTTTTAGGGAATAGAAAAAAAAAAGTTTAAATGAATTATTCAGATGATATAATTTGTGAGACTTTCCTAAGGCCTCTGCAGGCGTTTTTGAATGTCTGCACTTGTTTCGTGAACTGGGTTCAAGGTGACTTTTGTAAATTAGATCAGTTACATCCAAATAATTTTTTTTTTTTTTATAGCACAGTACTAGTTCCCGCCTTATGACGAGAAAGAAATGACAAGGGAGTGGGTCTGACCTTGCAGGACCTCCAGCCATACACAGGGCCGGTTTTAGCAACTATGGGGCCCCAGGGAAAAAAAAACCTGGGGGGGGGGGCCCCAACAGATACCCTGGAACAAAAATCATTAAGGGACCTTTTTTGCAGCTGATATACTCAGGGTGTGAAGCCCCAGTCAGTTGAAGCTCCACATTCTGGCTATCCCAAACTGCATGGGGGGCAAGGGGTTAAAAAGTTTCAGGAGGGGGGACCCCACATAATTTTTTTAAAAAAATTTCCCACACTTTAAACATAAAAAAATAAAAAATAAAAAATTGGGTAAATAGGAAAAAATGTTAGGGATCTTCATACAGCTACATTGCGGCTGTATAGCGATCCCTGGCCAAAGCGCTGCGGCTGCGGAGGGGTTTCCAGGAGGTCCATACATACTGCGTATATGGAACCCCTGGAAACCCGTCAGGAAATTCATTGCTCTTTCTTTTGATACATGTAAAATTACACTACCGTTAGGTTTGCTACTAAAAGTGGCATTTACCGCATTTAAAAGTATACTTTTTTCCTGCGAAACTTTAAAATCAATTTTCTCAAAAACTATAAGGTCTTTTTGAAAAATTGTTTTTTTTCCTCTTGTTCCCAATGATCTCCTTAACATATCCCGCAAATTTAGGGTTTCTAGCATTTAAGGTGGATTTGCTATTAAACGTTAAAGTTGGCAAGTTTTTAAATGTGTATTTTTTTCCTTTGAAACTTTAAAATCGATTTTCTCAAAAACTATAAGGTCTTTTTGAAAAAAAATGCTCCTCTTGTAGCCACTGGGGGCTCCTACAGGCTCTGGGGCCCTGGGGCAATTGCCTCCTTTGCCTCTATGGTAGCGCCGGCCCTGGCCATACAGTATAAGATACATTATGGATACATTCCGTGATGTTCCTAAGTACTGAAATATAGCAGCAGATATTTTATTGCCTGTAACCTAGCAACCATCAGGAACATTTTATACCGGTCTTCATAAATAAAGATCTGTTCAATCTTTTGCTTAGAATTTAATATTTTGACAATTTTTTTTCATTTCTAATAGCATAAATTTGAACAAGATTAACAAACTTCAGTATTTTGCTTGTGAAAAAGGGCACTAGATTAATAAACCTGCAATTTATACAGCACTCTGTGAAGCAATTTCTGACCTATAAAATAGTTGTTGATTTTCTGCACTGCAGACAGTTCATGCTTCTTTATTTTTTAAGTGGTAATTACATGCCATTTTTTTTCTACTGCACTTTACCCCCACAGGTGCGTATGTCTACGCTCCTTTTAACACCCTTTGCCCACCAGGAGCGTAGATATACGCACCTCCCCCCGCTACTGCCCCTGTCCGCGCTTTTGGTCTCTCGTGCACGCGCTCACGCGCACATCACCGGCCGATCGCCTGGAGATCAATGAACGGGAAAAACCATTCCCGTTCGTTGATCTCAGCCCCCAGCAATGATCCGCTGCTTCTGTGAGAAGCAGTGCAATCATTGTGAAGAAAAAAAAAAGTTTCCCAGCCTCGTTGAACTTCCTGTAAGCGTACTTCCTATGCTTACAGGAGGCATTCACAAAAAATCACTGTGGCCATGTTGTGGCCAAATAGTAAAACTACATCCAAAACATTTTTCATATACAAATACATACTTTTACACTATAAATTAACTCATTACCTCCCACACTCCCCAATTTATTTTTTTTGTAATAAAAAGAAAAATAATTACAATAAAAAAACAAAAACATAAATGGTTACCTTAGGGACTGAACTCTTTAAATATTTATGTCAAGAGGGTACAACACTGTTACTTTATAAACTATGGGCTTGTAATTAGGAATGGACACAAAACTAAAAAAAAATGCACCTTTATTTCCAAATAAAATATTGGTGC